>NC_140232.1:3386381-3708881 GCF_951802725.1 Rutilus rutilus
GGCATCACCTCCATCAGTCTGATCCAGAGTCAGTCCAATATAAAGCCCTCCTCGCCAATGAAACCTCAGCAGAACCTCATCCTCTGAACACACTCGCTCTCCAACTCGTCCATCAGAATATACTCCCCATCAACCCCAAACCTATCATTTACCAAATCCACAAACATCTAAAAGACACTCATGATGAAGCACTAAAAGCACATTTTGCCCTCCAGAATAAACTCCAATGTTACTCGACCCTCAATAGAACCACTAAATTAGCCAGTTATCTATTTATTAAACATTTTAAAGAAAGACAAATCCTCTCCAAATACAGATTAAGTGACCATGATCTAGAGATAGAGAGAGGAAGACATAGACTAACATGGACAGAGAGAGAGCAGAGGATCTGTAGACACTGTGACCTACAGCACATCGAGGATGAGGAACACTTTCTGCTCTTCTGCTCCAGATACTCCAGTATAAGAGAAACCTTCCTGCCCAGATTTGAAATCTTGATTCCATCATTCTCTGAACTGAGTGACACTGAGAAAATGTTCTTCTTACTCGGAGAAGATGATATTACAGCTGCACTAGCGGCTAAATATGTGTTAGCTATTCACAACGCCAGAGTCAGCTAATTCTCTAGAGAGACCCACTGTATTTATTCATTTATTAGGATAGATTGTGTTTATTTATCTATTATTTATATTTACTATGCTACATATGACATGATCTATACATATATGTTTTGTTTGTTTGTTTTATTATTTATATATAATATGTTCATGCTTTGGCAACATTGTGTTACACAGTCATGCTAATAAAGCTCATTTGAATTGAATTGAAATTGAGAGACAGACAGACAGACAGACAGAGAGAGACAGACAGACAAAGAGAGACAGACAGACAGACAGACAGACAGACAGACAGACAGACAGACAAACAGACAGAGAGACAGACAGACAGACAGACAGACAGACAGATAGACAGATATGTGTTTGTTTTTTTGTGTTTTTTTTTGTTTATATAAATGTATTCATGCATTTGTTTACTGATTGATTGATTTACTGCATTTATTGATTATTTGTGTATGTAATGTCCATTTATGTAATGGCCAATGCTTTGGCAATACTGTACAAGTCATGCCAATAAAGCTCATTATATATATATATAAATGAGCCTACAAATTTATAACATATCATAAAACTAATTAAAGTGTGACCACTCTGCATATGAATTTATTTAGATATTGGATTAATCTCCTTTTTGGATAACTATATAATATGCTTGCAATCTAAACATGAACCACGTGGTGGTGCTATAACAAAATATATCAATAAGCTGACAGTGTGAGTAAAGGGGTGAGCTAGAGTTTGTCCGTTGTTCAGTACTTTTGGTAAAATGCATTTTATCCCTTCCTAGCCCAGAAGCGAACACGCTGTATTATTAATGGTTCATGTAGTCTATGTATTTGCAATACCACTGACACAGACATAGATATAGGCGTTTTAATGCATGTAATAATGGCGCCGGCGGCACACGAGTGGAAATCATGGTGGAAATCCACACCTTCAATAGATCGCCATCACCCCACCCAACCCCTCTCGTCAATCTCCAGTCGCGTGCCCAACTGGGGACACAGAGTATATGCCGCTGACTCTATCAACCGCGCGCGGGGAGAATTAGTGCCGCGCAAAGTATCCAAAATGAGAATGCGAGATGGCAGGATTCAATTAATATGCAAACGATGTTACTTCACCGCCGCATTGCATATAGCTATGGGTGGAAACAGGTTAGAAAGTAGAAAGTAGTAGATAGCTAAATAGGGCGCATTTTGCCGTCATACATGCAAACTTACTCATCATCAAGCTCAACTAGCCTGTAGTTGGCTGCAACAAAAGGAATCGCTACTCATCAGTGTCTTCAGATACCAAAGAAGACGAACAAAGAAGAATTAAAGATGTTACGGAGGAGGCTCAACCGATTGGTATGTGTAACTATGCCATTCATATTACGTGCACTCCATATCCTTAGTCACAATGAAATCAAAATGACAATCCTTGTTTTTTTTAACCAAATATTGTAGTTTTTTTATATATAAATTCACTGTGCACCAGAGGTGTGGACTCGAGTCATGTGACTTGGACTCGAGTCAGACTCGAGTCATGAATTTGATGACTTCAGACTCGACTCGACAAAATGTACAAAGACTTGCAACTCGACTTGGACTTTAACATCAATGACTCGTGACTTCACTTGGACTTGCGCCTTTTGACTCGAGAAGACTTGCTACTTCCCATCATGAAAACTGGGGGAAAAAATGTCCACATGGCCGCGCCGCTCTCAGTTTATCTGCATCTGTGAAAAAAATGTGCACCACCTGTATGCATGCAGCGAGCGCGCGCGCTGCCTGCACGACATCCAATCACTGTAGTCCCACGTTGTTTTGATTCGACAGCATCTAACGCCCGTTTCACATTCACACATACTCCGTTTGCAGTGCGTATGCGCCAGCGGGCGCGTATTTTTTTCCGTACCCATGTTAACAGGTTAGAGCTTTCACACTGCACGCGGTTGCAGTCCGTCGATCCGTTCCAGGTGCGGAGCGTATACAGCAGTGCCGCGATCGTTTCCGCACCGAGTCTATTTCTGCTGTGCTGCACATGTGCTGCACGCGCTGAATTAAAGTGACAGCGCATGTTTCGTGGTCAACATGAACACAGATTGACCTAAAAATTTAGTAATTTCACCATAAATGCGATTAATTAAATAAAATGTAGTAATCTCACCATAAATGTATTTAATTAAATACTATTTTCACTTTAAGACCAGGGTAAAGCAAGGAAAACACTCGTCTCATTCGTGGAGGTGGAAAAACAAGTTCTTTGTGACATGCGAGATTTATTGTATAAAGATTTAAATTATGCAAAAGAAAGAGTATGAGTCTGCTGTTTTTGTCAATTTTAAGTTAATTTAAAATGTAGGCTATGCGATTTTAATATAAGTACATGGTTAAATATTTTACCACTTGTTTGAGCAACTTAATATATAATTATATAAGAGTAATGCATTAAATAATACGTTGTTTAAATTGTATTTAAACGTGAATACGTCTATTAAAGAGTGTATACGTGTGTACAAAGAGAATCGCAATGCTGACAATTTTTTTTTTTTTAAATAAAAGGTGCTAATAACTTCTGGATTTGAAATACAAATAGTGAGTATGTATTTGTGGTACAGCCGCGGATCACGCACTGCAAACGCAGCATATGTGAAAGCACTATTGCGCGTGCTGGTCTTGCACCGCATACGCACTGCAACACGCATTCCAATTATATTATCAGGTTGGTCCAGTTTTTCAGAAGTGATAATTTTGAGGAGTGAGGATTTTATTGATGACATGTTTAAAAAGGTTTAGGCTAAAACGACCCGTGTCTATTTGAAAGTTAAACTGTTTTGCAATATGAGGTTAATACAATACAGGACTGAAGCTGCATGCTGTGCATTGTTCTAGTGCAATATGCTGTTGAAATACAAGCATTTTTTGTGAAAATTAAATTATCTGTTTTTTACTGTATTTGATTATAAATCAAAGTATAAAAAGAGGTTTAAATAAATACAAATCTTACAGACGTACATGATTTGTATAAATTTTATTTCTGTGGTAAGAGGACTTGAAATGACTCGAAACTAAAATGGTAGGACTTTGGACTCGACTTGAGACTTGTTGGCTTTGACTTTTGACTCGACTCGGGACTTGCCTCATCTTTGACTCGACTTGACTCGGGACTCGAGGGCAAAGACTTGAGACTTACTTGTGACTTGCATAACAATGACTTTGTCCCACCTCTGCTGTGCACATTATTCATTTGTTAAAATTAATGTAGCCTACCCTCGAAATCTTTAATCAGGGATGTTTTCTGATGGTTTAAATTATCAGGAAATTTTAATACTAAAGTGAACTAATCCTTTAAGCAACCAGCTACAAGAAGAAGCACATTCACATGGATCTTTTTACCCCTCTATCTGATTTTTGATTCAAGCAAACCCCAAACCAGCCTTATTATTCATGGGTCCTTTAAGACCAGTTAGTTGACTAGTCGTTTTTGAAAATTTTGCATATCCCTACTGTTCAGTAACATTGCTCTGATTGCACTGACACAAGGTTTTCTTTTATGATGAGCTGCTTTACTATCTTCTCTCTTTTTATAGTGTAACTCTCCAATAACTTGTTGGTGCCATTAGGCAAAATCGTGCTTTCATAGTGCATTCCATAAGTGCATACAGAGAGAGAGAGAGAGAGAGACTAGCAGAATCATCTACCGGCTGTAGCTCCCGCTTCACAGCCATTGGATTTTTGTCCACTTTGGTCACGCGGCCCCTCCCATGATTGTTGATTGATTGACAGCAATTGATTGATTTTCAACACAGACCCGCCCTTGCTTGTGAGCGAGCTGTCATCATAGTCAGCGCGGACCGGTGCGGTCATTGTTGATACGCTGGAGCACTGTCTATGAGCAGAATGGCGTCTAAGAGATTGTGGTGTTCTGTTCTCGGGTGTAATAAGGAACACAGCAGTCATGTTGATGTTCCTAAATCCGAACCGCTGAAGACGCAGTGGCTGAGTTTGTTTTCGAAGGGAATATTCCCCACGATCAACGTCAATGCTTTCATGTTTGCGCGAATCATTTCACACACCAGACAGCTTTACAAATGAGGTCAGTATAATGCTGGTTTTGCTAAGAAGCTGCTCCTGAAAAAAGGATCGGTACCAACTATTCGTGTTCCTGCTGCACCTCCAGAATAACTGAAGTGAGTGTAACGTTTTATTAAAGCTACAATATGCAAGAATTTTTTGCCGCTAGAGGGCGCTACATTCCAAACAACAACAACGGCGTAGCTTAATGGCGATGTGAAGGAGCGTGGAATGATGGGAACTGTCGTTTTAAACTCCACCGTGGATGTAAATCAGTCGGACGGGAATCGAAAAATCATGTTCATGGATGAGGCTAAGTTCTTTTTTTATAATGACATGCTTTTTGTGGCGAGGGGGGCGTGGTTCAGCGCGGTCTGTAATGGGAGAGAGAAGAGACGAGCAAGTAGGTCAAGTGCAAATGACGAACACCTGTGTCTTATTGCTGTGATCCGCGTGGAGAGACCGCTTATAAGCCGCACGCTGGAACGAGAGAGAGACTGAAGAGAAAACTGGACGCAGAGAAAGAATACCGGTGGATCCGAGCTCTCATTTTTTTTTTTCTCAAGTTTTGTGCCGTCGCGGTTGCCACGGTGAATGCGCGTTGTGCACGACTTTTGTTTGTTTCGCTTTATTTTAATAAAGTACGAGTCCCAGTCACGCCGACCCCTGTCTTCTTCCTTCCTGACTCTTGAACCTCATCACACTTTTATTTCATTAAAATGAATTAACCGCAAGAAAAGTAAGGTTTAATACTAAATTAGTTATCATAGATGTTACTGTATGTCGAATTCATTGTTGTGATAACGCGGCGCAGTTTTACGTGTTCTAAACAATTGTTGTAAAAGTACATTCGAACATACCCACATCATTTGCCAAAATACGGATTAATCTTTATGTATAATAACACATGCTATATTTATTTACATGGCCATAAACACCAGACGTGATAAACAATGTCAATAAACAAAACACAAATCTAAAGCAATAATACTTCCCTTACATAAATATAACTATTACCGAATGCTACATTTGGAAAATATAAAATTAAGCATGCTTTGCCGACAGAACCAGCTGCAATCGGTAAAGAATAATTGTGTTCCATAACGACTGCAAGAAACAAGCTAAGGTTTGTTGCTTAATAGACGCTACAACTACAACTTCCGCATTTGTCCAGGACTCCACGCAGTGCGAGCGGAAACCGAGGGTAACGCGGATATGACGCAATTGACTGGCGACTCCCAGCTCCCCCCTGCTCTAACGCCCCGTTTCCTTGGTTAAAATCGCAATTTTCTCACGATTTAAAAATAGTTGGAAACATTTGGGATATTGTAAGTAATCAACTTAACAAAATATATAACACTGGCCTTGAGATTATGGGATATTTTAAAGGAGCTGTATGTAAGAAATGTATTTCAATTAATCATAAAATGGCCCTGATATGTCACTAGACATTAAGAAATCATGTTCATTTCAAATACTTATATCACTGACAACAGTAGTCCAGCCAGGATATTGTCATTTAAAAAGTGAAGTTGCAGCCCTCAACTGATGTTGATGTTGTCATCTTGTGTTTTGGCCTGAAGCGCCACCCTCCACCTATCTACCAATCACGAAGTCAGTAGTGTTTCGGCATTCGGGTTGCCAGCTCTGCTCTAGTTACCACAGCTGCAGCTCCTTGTAGCAGCCTATGTTCCTGCTGGATCCTGCAGCATATCTGGCAACCTCGAGTCAGGGGGAGGGGGAGGGGATACAGTGATTGCAGTACCAGTTTTGGCCACAATCTTACATACAGCTCCTTTAATGCAAAATTCTTGCATATTGTACCTTTAACCTTTATATTAATATTTATATTAATCTTTGCAAATCGCTAGCACGCTTCACGATGAATGCAGCTAAGGGTACATTACAGCATGTTTTCTATGTACGATGTTCTCAGTGGGCTACTTGCACAACTACTTCCGCGTTCTGCTTATTACATATAATTCATAATCCCACGTTTATAATGAACAACGCGTAAAGCCGAGTTCAGACTGCACGATTTTAGCCCCGATTTTGGCTCGCCGACAGGTTTTGAGAAATCGCCGACAAATGCCCGAAATCACAGGCAAATCGGTGCTCGTTCACGCGAGTGACAATCACGCAGTGTAAATGAGCAAAGACGCGATCTGAGAGAATCCGCCGCCCAGCACCGAGCCCTCTCCGCAGGGTCCGCACCGCCACGGTTGGCGGTACCATCCTAGACTCTCCTGTCTGTCCTGTTCCTGTTCTCCCTCCGGTCACTGACTCCAGGATGCCCACCCCCCCTCCCAGGTTCTGCCATCTACGCCGCGGGTCGCGCCTAGCGGGAGGGGGGAGTTATGTCACATTCACCATCTGTCATCGTCCTGTCTTCACTACAGTTCCCAGAATCCTCCTTGTTTCCACACCTGAACTCACTCCCTCAATTACCCACCTGTTCATCATCATCATTTGCATCACCTGTCTTGTGTTCATCTGTCTGTTTATTTAGTTCTCCCTGTTCTTCTTTCAGTTGTCGGTCAATGTTTGTGTTAGCACTCTTTTGTCTGTGCACGCACATTGTTTCGTATATTCTTCAGTTTAAATAAATATTGAGTATTTTGGATCTTTTGCCTGGAACTTCATCTTCTTCAACCTTGAGACGTTACAACCAGAAGCTACTACTGTTTGCTAGAAAGCAGCTTAACCATTTAGTCTTTAAGGTTCCGTTTATACAATCTAAGTCTGTGTCTTGTAGCCCACCATCTTCAGTCTCTCACTATAGGCGCTTTTTTCAGATAATGGGTTTTTCTTTTCCAGATGTAATCAAAGTTTAATGTATTGATGGTTTTAGCTGCTTTGTTGGGGATTGACAGAGAAAAGGCTGGGTAAATACACCTTGAAAGGCTTTCCCTTTTGGTTATATAGATGTGACCAAACAGAGAAAGATCTCTATTTAACCATCTGTCTAATCTTGATTTACATTCATCCATTTTGTTCCATACATTTAATGTTTCACTCAACTTAGTGTCTTTGGTTATATGTATACTCAAGTATTTGACTGCAGTTTTAATAAGGATACCATATGCTGCCTCAAGGTGGCAGTCATGTATAGATAACAACTCACACTTTTTCAGGTTCAGTTGTAACCCAGAAGCTTGTGAGAATGAGGCCCTGTCCCAAATGGCACACTCCGGACTTGTGGACTTCCTCAGTGTCCACACTTTGGTGACGTCATGTAGTGCAGACCTATAGGGCCCTTGGCGCGAGTCCACGAGGGTGCATTGAGAGGTATTTTTGGGACAGACTCGATCGTCACGCCGGAAATAACGGTCTAGTTTCAGATGAATTTACAGGTTTCAATATTCATACTATGTTTACATATGACTCAGTAAAGCCCTGACATTCGGTTTTCTATTTATTTAATGAATCATAATGCGATCATATTATTCAACGCACTATTATTATGTTTGAGACATCAACCACTGGTTGATGACCATAATGTTTGTATAAACTGTAGGTAACAACTGGTAAAATGTACATCTAGGTCATAAAAACCGTAATATTTTCTTCTCAGCCATGTCAACAATTGTGCGTGAGCGAAATCTTCTCCCATCCGTTGTCTGATTGGCATTTCGCAAGGATTCCTGGGTAGTTAAAGTGTGTGGAGCCTGCATCTACGCGGGCTTTGCGGAAGACCGGGAATGGGACGGCCTACGGACTCGTAGACTCTGCGAGCACGAGCGATTTAAGTCCACGAGACCGAAAGTCCTCATGAAGTGCGCCATTTGGGACAGGGCCTTAGTCTATAGTTTCAGTAGCCTCTGGGCCCTGCTCAACATTTTTAAGAAACAGAGTGGTGTCGTCAGCCAGCTGACTTATAACTATCTGACTTATAACTATTTGGCTATAAAAGACATTTAACTGTTCAATATCTGAATTTTTGATGAGGATTGAGTGAGGGTGAGATGGGGCAGCCTTGGTTTATCCCTCTGTTGATAGTGAAGCTATAGATCAAGGACAAGGCGAACGTTATTGTGTATTGATCTACCTCTCATAAATCCTGAATGGGTGTCACTTATTATTTGAGGAAGACCCTCTTTAAGACGATTTGAAAATATGTGTGTTAGCAATTTATAATCATTGTTTAATAGTGTTATCGGTCTCCAATTGTCCAAGACTTTGGGATCTTTGGTTTTGGAATGAGAACCATTACACCTTGCCTCAGCGTCTGTGGAAGTGATCGGTTGTTTAAAGCTTTTTTAAGTGTTTCAAATAAAAATGCTTTGATATGCTCCCAGAAATGTTTGTAAAGTTATCTGTCAGGCCGTCTGGGCCAGGGGAACGGTCAGAAGTCAGACATTGCAACGCCTTTTCAAGCTCCTTATACGTGATCTCTGCCTCACATGCATTTTGGAAATCCTCATTTATTTGGGGAATAAAATCTCTGATTTAATTAAAGAAGGCCTCTGTTGCATCAGCTGAGAATCTAGAAGAATATAAGTTGCTGTAAAAGGAATAAACTTCATTGGATATAGTTTTAGGATCAGAGCATTCATTTTCATTAATGACCAGTGTTCCTGTGTTATTTCTTTCCTGGCCAGTTCTCTCTAATCTACAGAAATAAGAAGACGCTAATATATATTATATCTGAACCCAGGGGTTTTTGTACTGGATTTGAGGAATGTTGAAGAACACAAACTTCCTGTCAAATACATTAACATTATACTTTACATACATGAGTGACTTTGAAACCCCTTTTTAATATTCAATTCTCATATATTTAATCTTCTTCTGACATCACACAACACAAACAGTATTTTATCCGATATATTGACAGTGACAGCGATTAACACTCTTTCAATAAGACCTTTCTGCCTAATAAAGTCAGCTGTAGTTGATGTCGTTATTCTGACCTTGCTCCTTCACTCAGATCTCCATGCGTGTTATAATTGACAGTCATAATCTTCACCGATTTCTTAAACACAATTTCTCCTTTCTGCAGATACTCCAGCGTCCTCCGTATGGGGAATCTTCCCTTCATCGGCATGATTATAGGATTTAATTGAGTAACTGATGATCCAAAGACGTGATCCCAACACATCAGCTCATGCTGCTCCTGCCTCGCACTTATTGATGACGTCAGATACATGCGCCGCCTAGAACGAACAATCACTGACAAGCAAAGACTAAACTCAATAAATTCATTCATATACAATTTACATGATTAAATACGTAATTATTCGTTGCAATAAACAAAAGTACAATAAAATGTAAGAACAAATATAAGTCGCGAAATACTTAATTTCTTAATGAAAAATTAAAAACCGAAACACGCCTTAAAATAAAACTCAAGAAATACACTTTGAAATAAAAAACAGCAGACAACGTAAAATAATTTAATACATCATGCATGAAATAACGGAATAGCTACACACAAAATGTATTATTTTGTCATTCAGACAGATCTTAAATTATATTTATAGTCTAAATAAGTTTGCTGAATGTTTATTCTAAGTGCATCAATATCTCAGAGTATAATAAAAATACAACTTGACTACTATTACTATCAATTTCTGTTCACTTATTGATAAAGATAAACAATAAAGAGGTGATTCTAATGTCAAGAGAATGTCATTGGTTTTTATCTACTTTTTGCTCAACTGTAATTTCAGGTTTTGCTCTTGATAGCCTTCATAGATGTTTATTATGACTTGCTTTATATTATTTCTATCTTATAAACCTGGTTATTAATAAAAAATAATATACATATATTCAGTATATAAAAGTATATAGACCTATTATAATATGAATTGATAATTTAAAAATCACAATTATAAGTATTATTCATACGACCAACTTCCGGTTGTAAAAGGCAGCAGACCCCATCCGGTCATCACACCCATAGATGACTAAACTAGTGATGGCAAAAATGATTGTTTTTGATGCAGTACCAGTAGGTTTTTTGAGACTTTTGGGAGGCAGTAATGAACCTCATAAGCTATCACTGTTTAAAAAACAGGTATTGTTAAATGGTGTTGATATTAAAGACGGTAAATGTAATAATAAATTTTTCAGATGCCTGATTCATTGCCCTGCAACACCTCGAAATAAATACTTTTGGAATGAACATTTTGAAAATTTGAATTGGAGATTGATTTGAACTTATAATAACAAATATTGTATCAATAATAAAGTTTATGAAATATACTTTAAAATTATACATAACATTAATCCAACAAACCAGTTCCTAAAAAGGTATAAGAATGACCTTTCTGAATCTTGTGTCATTCTTTTTTTTTATTTTTTTTATTGCTCAAACGTAAATATCAGTATACAGAGTATACAAAGCATACAACTTAATATTACCCTTGCCAGGGGGATAGACATCACATACATTCAAACAAATTGTAAGTTATACAAATATTTCTAGTTTTCATAGCCTTTTTGTTCAATGAACCACTAATTAATTTTATATACGATAACATATCACAATAAAAATGTTTAAAGGCCGGTTTTTGTTTTATATATTTGCATTTGTGGATATAGAATTTAGCTTGCACAATTAATAAATTTATAATAAAGAACATTTCTTTACTTTGAAAAAAAGTAAAGAAAGTATTTTCTAAAAAAAAAAACACAACATTTTCCCACTTGTAAAGTTCTTTCATAATAAAGCTGCAGAAGTCCTTCCAGAAGGTTGTGGAGTGTGTGCAGATCCAAAAAAGGTGCTGGGTGGTCTCAGGGTGATTTCCGCAAAAAGAACAGTTTACATCAATGTCCCTTTTGAATTTCGTCATATAGTGGTTAGCAGGGTAGTACTTATGAATAATTTTGAAAGAAATTTCTTTGACCTTGTTTGTAACAAAAAACTTATTGGGAATTGTCCATACTTTTTTCCAATTAATATAATTTACAAAAGAATTCCAGTATGAAACAACATGTGGAACAGATATCACTTCTTTCTGAAACAAAGACCGTACATAGGCTATTTATTGTTATTTCTAGAAGAGGTCAGACAAATTTTACCTATATCTGAATCGATTGGATTGTAGAAAGGAACAGAAGAGAAATTAAAATCAACACTTCTAAATAGTATTTTGACACCAGAAGGTATAGCATCATACTATTGCATATTCTTTCGGTGTGGCTGGAAACTTATAGGTGTTTAACGGTGCGTTTCCACTGGCGCGTTGCGAGCGGAGCGGAGCGAGCGTTTTCAATTCATTCCTATGGAAGTTGAGCTTCACGCTCGCGCAGTGCATTTTGGGATTGACAGCGGACCGGAGAAAGCGTTGAGAGCGACCGAGAGCGTCAAAAGGTTGGGCAGTTCTCGACTTTATGCAAATATCAAGCGAAAAACGCGGTCGGCAGCCAATTGCTGTGAGGTTCGGGATGTGACGTCTGTTTTGAGAGTTTAAAATATGCAAATTGTGCCGGAGTTAATGCTGGATTTAGTGCTTAAACCAGTTTGTTTACAAATTAGACCCTTTGCAGTTGTAATAAATATGTTAAAGATTTTATTTTGGATGTGTTCATTGTGATTATATTGGCTGGGTTTATAAAAGTTTATAAAACTGAAAGGATATCTTTGCTTGGTGCATTTGGAAACAAAGCTTGTCTATTTCTAAATGTAATCGCGTGCATCGCTGATGATTATACTGTCCGTGTGTTGAAAAAACACACTCGGAACAGACACACCCCAAAGCGGAGACGTTACAGCGTTGCCAGCGGCACTGTTACGGTGCGTGTCCACTACAGCGGCAAAACTCCGCTCAGTGCCGCTGGCAACGCTGTAACGTCTCCGCTTTGGGGTGTGTCTGTTCCGAGTGTGTTTAATCTAAGTTTTTTTAAACACACGGACAGTATAATCATCAGCGTGAAGCTCAACTTCCATAGGAATGAATTGAAAACGCTCGCTCCGCTCCGCTCGCAACGCGCCAGTGGAAACGCACCGTAAGAATTTAAGACATAAGTTGTCCATCACTATTGAACAGTTGAAACACTAAAATAATCTGTTTCTCAATCCAGTTAGAAAAAAATAATGACTTATTCTTATACAAAATATCTCGTTTGTTCCATATAATATATTTATGGGGAGAAAAGTTAAATAAAGTTAAATAAAGAGAGCTTTTCCGTTATTTTGTCTACATTGATCTTGTGTCGTTCCCTGTAAACAATTTGAATACGGTGACGTCTATCCACTGTCTCTGTAGATGAATTTAGGTGCGGTGAAGCAGATTCATCGTTCCCTGTAAACGATTTGAGTACGGTGATGCATATCCACTGTTCTCTGTAGATTAATTTTAAGGATGATGGACAGGATGGGAAACGGCTGGTCACATACTACTCCTTACCTTCCTTGCACCGGGAGGGCTGGACCCTCCACGGACTTTGTTTTTTAACTCTGTAGTTGTTATTTTCAGGCCTTGGGGTTGAGGGGTATGGTTGCCATTTAGTAGTTCATCGTCGGGTCGGCGATGCAAAAGCAGGGGGTAGATTGTGGTGGGATGTATAGAGTTTCGTTTTTTAATTAATTAATGTTTGTGGGTAATGTAGTGTCCAATTATATTCCGCGAGGGAGCGTATAAAAGGGGATTCGGATGCATCGTTTGTGTGTGTGGTCACCGCCTGTGCGTCATTGCCGGGGACCGCCCATTTCGGTTTGTTTCTCTCGATGGTTCGTTGTTGGCATAGACAGTATATGAACGGTTGTTGGCGGTGGCTATTCATATGCCCCGCCTGCATTCTCGTGCTTTGTGACATGGTGGTATCAGTATCCTTCTGGGTGTGCGTGACTGGTTATGAAATGAAGGAGGAATAGACTGTTTGGCGGGGAAACGCTGTTTGACGCTGCTGTTTTGTATCCGGATTCTCTCCTGTGACAAGCTTTCTCATCAACACGTGCCTGTGTGTTTGGTGTGACGCCTGCTCCAGGGTTTGTCCTTGTGATCGCTGGTTTTTCTTTCTTTTCTTTAACTGGTCTTTTAATTTGTTTGTAATTTGCTTTAGGTATATTTATTTTACTTATTTTTTCCAGTGCATTCCTTTATGGATGTTGTTTTGCTTAATTGTATTTTTTATTTGTCTTTTTGTAATTAAGTGTTCTTGTATGTTGAGACCAGTGTGGTAATTTTGTTTCCATTACAGGAGCCGAGGCTTCAAGGCAGGCCACTAGTAGGCCCTCACGTGCGGTGGTGGAGGTTTTGTCACAGAGTGCTGTGCGTTCATGCTTGACCTTATTGGAGTGCGTGTGTTGATGCCCTTGCACAGGGTGGTAAGTGTAATGAGTATCTATTGTGATGAGTACTGATTTATGCCTGCAGGTGGCAGTAATGTGTTGTATAAGATGAAGTGCATTCCCTAGAGGAAGTAGTTGTAATGGGGACATGCTTTGTGTGCCACATGGAATAAAGACACCAGTACCATCTATTCTTTATATCTTTATTTGTTGTCTCTGGAACAATACATGGTACCAGAGCCTGTCTACGGAGAGCCTGCCCACTCCCTATTAAGTCCTATTGTACTGAATTTTGGTTGTAGTTCCACCAGAGCTCCACTGGGGGACGATCGCCCATAAGTGCAAAATGAATGGAAGTCTATGGGGCTAGACGGCTAAATTCGTCTCTTTCACCCGATTGCCATTGATAAATCTCAGATTTGATTGTAGGTTTTGCTAGTTAAACATGGGTTATAGGTCGAAAAGTTGAATGAACGAGTACTTATGTCCTTTTGATTTCTTACAGGTTGAGTTGTTGTTGTTCCCCATAACATGCTAGCATTCTGCTAATGAACGCTGATTGGTCAGTGAAGGACTGATTACGACTAGAGATACCGCTTGATGGCATTGTGGCATCCGAAGCGGGACCAGAAACAAACAAAACAAAAACTCTTCTAGCACGTGTGTTTACCTGTGTCAGCTGTGTGTGTTTACCTGTGTCAGCTGTGTGTGTTTACCTGTGTCAGCTGTGTGTGTTTACCTGTGTCAGCTGTGTTGTCGATGCCTTGAAAGAAAAGAAAGTGCAGAGCGTGAAAGCACCAGAGTGACTGAAGTATTGCCGTAAAGCAGTATCTCTGGTCGTACGATGTGTATGACGTCATTGACACTTTAAAAGACTTTTTAAAAGCAAATAAGTGACTCTAAAAAATCTAACACCCAGCGATGTGTAATTTCTTTGCATCTCCTTTCAAATACAACATTCAAATTACTAGACAAATTATATCCTGAGAAAAGTGTATTTTGATGGGTATACTGCCATAGACCTCCATTCATTCTGCACTCGTCCTGTGAGCGCCCTCATGTGGAATCAGAGTGGAACTGCAACCAGTTCAGAAGCCGAAAGTTTACTGAGAGTGGAAGTTCTCCCCTTATTAGACATTCTCTGATGGTACCAAAGAGTATAGAAGCCCAAGAGGCGAAACTCTGTTGTGTTATGGGTAACAGTCTGTAGATGGCGCTGCGGAGGCACGTCCGCCATTATGGACTGAAAGCTGCTGAAATCGTTAGCGCCAGTCAATGGCAAAATCCATTTTAGTAGGTGTTTATAGTTCATGTGTGCACTTGCTAGATTGCACATCTTTTTTGTACCTTTCCGCCTGTAATAGGACATTCACAGATTGTTTTTGTTCTTCCCAATGAAAACGTTCACTGTGTGCACTTTCACTGAAGATGTTGAAAAAACAAGTTGTTCATATTTTTGTGATATTCTATGTAAAATATTAACTGTCTTTAGAAATGTTCATTTATAATTTTATTTATTTTTCCAAATCATATATATGGTCATGTTCACTAATTTCAAAATCAACATTTGAATAAATATCTTATTACTTATATCTTATTACTGTGTGTCTGCCTATAGCCTATATTATTTCATGAATTTCTGTTAGTTATATAACAAGGAAAATGCATAATAGAACATAAATATTGATAGATTAAAGTTTTGCAGTAATTTTATAATTGTATCTTTGCAAACCATAAGTGATAGGCTAATGAAGCCGATTCGGTGGGGGACATACCCTTACTAAAAAGTACTATAGGAATCTTATAGTATTTTGGGACAAAATATTATAGTAATCTTATAGGAATACTATAGTAATTTGGGACATAGAAGTACGATAAGACTACTATAGCAGCTTTAAAATATTATAGAGGTATTACAGAAAATCACAGAAGTATGTTATGTTCTGTAATACCTCTATAATATCCTAGAGCTGCTATAGTATTTCTATAGTAGTCTTATAGTACTTCTATAGTAATATTTTGTCCCAAAATACTATTTTCCTAAGGGTAATTAGGCCATGCATAACCAACACATAGACGTATATTTTCTGTCATTTAACGTCGGTCATCCTCATTAATGTATTTTAAATTGTTTTCATATTTAGATATGACGGCCAGAAAAAAATAAGTTATGTTAAGTTTTTGTTATGTTAAGTTTTTCAGTGCCATTGACTCCCATTATTTTTCGGCGTTTTCCCCAAAGAGTATAGAAGTACCAAGAGGCGAAACTCAATAGAACGTTCCATTGCAACAAACGCACCCATGCGCAGAGCTGCAGCTCCGCCATCTTGGACTGAACGCAACACAGCTGTCATAGAAATGAATGAACGATACCGGTTCAAATTCAAAAGCGGTTAAATTAACTAAGTAGTAGTTTCTAGTTTTTAATATCTCTATAGCAGACATCCCATGTCTCCCGGAAGTTCCGGGAGTCTCCCGCATATTGATAGCAGCTCCCTGATGCCCACAAATTAGCTAAAATCTCCCGGAATCTAGAGCGAGCGAGCAAGAGCGCGCAGCTCCAAACCGTGTAGAGCACACGGCAGAAAGGGTGAGGGAGCGAGAGAAAGATCAACATAAAATGTGGAACACAACTTGTTCAGATTTTTTGCTTTTCTTTTCTTGCAGTTATAGAGTAAAATATATTTTGTAATATATATATTTTATATAAAATATAAATAATTCTATGTTTAAATTTGTACATTTAAATAAACTCAAACTTATATAACTTATTTCTGTTTCACTTTCATACTTTTTTTTCACTTCAACAATAATCTGACAAATGTCTTCTTTAAAACAAGACCAACCATAGGTCTATATTCCAAAGCATTCTTGAATTACACCATTTAAGTTTGGATAGTGATTTTCATGTTTATGCGAAAAAAAAGTGACAGTTAAAAGGATAATTTAGTGATAACAATGAATTAATCAAGCGGTCATTTGCCAGGTTAGGTGTTCATATATCTCTGAAAGTATGCGATTTAAAAAGCCCACTTCGAGTCTTGACTCAATTTCTACCAAATACATAACGTTAGCAAACTGTTACTGCGGTTATGGGATAGCTTACATTAACGTTACAGCACCTGTTATCGTTGACGTTAGCTCACTTTAACGTTAATAAAAACCTTTTCTACTTTACCTCTCTGGATCTAATCTATGAAATGCTAGTTGATTGGTTGTACACTGGTAGTTGTTGCAGTTGATGGCAGAACACTGTTTTCTTTGTTTCCAATTATTTCCACTCATAATGTTAATGCTGTATACAGTAGTTGTGCTAACGGTAAAGCCGCTGGTTCAGTCCAAAATGGCGGCCGCGCTACCGAAGTGCCACCTAGTGGCTGTTGTCAAAACTGCAACGGAGTTTCGCCTCTTGGTACTTCTATACTCTTTGTTTTCCCTCTATGCGTTTTCCTTCAGTTTTCAGTCCATAATGGCGGCCGCGTCGTCACGTCATGGGGGCAACTGTTGCTATGGAGCGTTCTATTGAGTTTCGCCTCTTGGGCTTCTATACTCTTTGATGGTACCATGTACAACTACTTCCGACGCGCTCGCCGTTGTACTATTCTTTGAAACGATAGGGGGCGACTCCAGTAATTATCCTCTAACCATCAGGAATCAGCGATGAGAAGAAGAAAGCTATACACACGTGACAATGTTTATTTTAGTACATGGCCGCCAATACCACACTACAAAAAGAATCGTGTAAAACCCAGTAGGCTAAACCCTGAGATTATTGCTAGTGACAATAAAACAAAATATATGGATATGAGAATGTGTATACAACATAACTAAATTAACGATCTCTTACATATTTTCTAATTTCACTAAACATTTAATTAAGTTTCGTGAACATTTTTATTAAACATGGACCTTTATGTTCTTTAAAAATACTTTTTATGCTATTGTATGCTCATTTTTAAAATGTAAGCAACTCATTTAGACGTGCAAACTGGGTGCCAGTGTGGTGAGAAGTTTGAGCTCGGCCAGATTCGGTTCGAAGTCGTTCATCTTCGGATGCGGCGCCGCGCGCGTTGTTACAAAATCTGACGTGCACACCGCCAGGCGAAATGGGCCCTTGCGCACCCAACGCGCGCGACCGCCCACTCCGCGATGACGTCATTTTTGCCGCGCGCACCTTCGCGCTCGTGCGGACGCGTCGAGTATAAACCAGGCTTAAAGCCTGTTTTATACTTCTGCGTCGAACTGCCGCCGTAGCTACGTCGTAGGCTGTGTGTAGCGCGCGTACCCTACGGCGTACCCTGACGTGCACCTCTCCAAAAATGTAACAACGCGTCAATTCAACGCGGACACAAGCGCTGTGATTGGTCTGCCAGAACCCCTCCCTCGGGGTTTCACACGCTCCCTAGGTACGCGTCAACGCGGACAACGACACAGAAGTATAAATTAAAACCAACACGTTGCCTACGGCGTATAGGCTCCGGCGTAGGTCCGACGCAGAAGTATAATGAGGCCTTAAGAGTGATTATAGAAGCCTTGTGCTCACTAAAATAGTGTACCTGCCATTGTTAACCCTCGGCCTCCTTGGTTTCGCCAGATTTGTGAATGTTGAATGATAAATGTTGAACCAGTCTTTTAATGTTGTCTTTTGATTGTTGTTGACTATTTGAATAAAACACTTTTGTATTTTGTGGTTTCCACGTCTCAGGCCCTTCTACGATAACCACGTTCCTGTGTGTCCTTTTGTAGGTGGTTAAATTGATTCATATTCTTATTTCCCTGTTTAAAGGTAGGGTAGGTAATCCTGTTCAGAAACACTTTTTTTTATACTGGGTGAAATGGTCCTTCCATCCTGATAGTAGTCAATACATTATGTGTTTAGAAAAAGGAATGAAAAAAATCAGACCTCTGTAGCAGCTGCAGGACAGTAAAAACTCTGACCAATCACTGCCATTCTGTGCGAATGTAAAGAACCAATCAGATGCCTTCATGTCTCGTGCCCGAGCCCCACTGCGCGCGCTGCCCTGCGTGCACTCATCACATGTCACCGTTCCCGGAAATATTCAGCTCAAAGCACCTGCATATGCAGTCAGCGAAGGCAAACAAGGCAAAAACTACTTCCTCGGACCCTGCCCGCACTCTTGAACGACCTCCTCTGCTTCGCCCTCAACCCCAGACCTGTCCTCGAACCGACGATGCGGTACTTGTCTCCGGACTCGGAGTGTATGTTAGTCTTCATTAGAGTCAACAATGTTTTCATCATGGAAACTCTTACATGCAAAACACCGTATATGTTATGAATCTTACACGAAATTCACCTTCATCACAGTGTAACTGATGGTAATGGAAAAACGTGTATCAATGCAACCTGTTTTTAGTTTTGCCTTATAAATATAGCTCGTTACCGAATGAAACTTTACCATTATCGATATGCTAGCTTGATAGTGAGTACTAAAAGAAATCTTATTTGTTTATATTCATAGTGATAAAGTTAGGTATTTTATTACATGTGATTCTGACATGATGTCACTGTATGTACTGCGCTCCTTCCTCTCCACTCGTCTCAGGTAATAAATGCGTCTTCCAGCTGAGCCTGAGCGTTTGGCGTCGCGCGTTCATGTGTTTTGGGGGCGTGGCTTTGGAAGGAGCTCAGAAGGGAGGGGGTGGGAGTGAATGGAAATAATGAGTTGTGTTTATTGCAGATTAAAAGGTCTACAGTCACTCGATTTTTATATTTTCTTTTTCAGAGTACTTACATTTTAATTATGTATTGGTATATAAAGACAGTTTAAACAAATTTGGAATGTTTTTTTTTTGAAAAAAGATTACCTACCCTACCTTTAACAGGGTGGCGTAGTCGTGCATATATAGAGGTAGTTTTCTCCTGTTGAGGTCCAGCTATATATATATATCTATCTCTATCCTGTTTTAGAAAATCTGCAGCTGACCTGGAGCTTTAAACTACTAGCCTAAATAATCACGGCACAAAATAAGCTTTTGTTGTCCGTATTTTAAAAGCAGTCGACAACTGACCAAATTATGTGTGCCTTTATCTTTTATGAGTCGCTTTGATCCTGCAGTCATACAGTACGTGCTGTTTCTAAATTTCGTTCACACAAGTTCTAAAGTGAAAGTAGTTTTGCCTTCTGCTCCTCACACTTGTTTTCATTTTTGTTAAAATGCTTTTTTTTTTTGCTTCTGTGGGTTTATAAAAACTTGATTTGATTATTAATGCCATAATAAAATAAGAATTATTGTGTTTATTTATTCCATACTAGTATTTATTATGAAAAAAAAACATGATTTTTCTTTTTTAAAAGACTGCATTTACTGTACCTATAGCACAACAAAGTTCTCTTTTATTCCTCAATGTTTAAAAATGTCAATGAAAATGACACTGTGGTGGAAAAGTTGTTGATGTTTTAAGGAAAATGTTACAAATTATGGAATTTGATGCAAGTCTACAGTAGACAATTAGCCTAAGTAAACTAATGAGAGATGTCTTGTTTTAGTTTGTTTGACAGAGAATGGATATGTCTGCAAGATGCTTGTGGGAAATACAACCTGCACAAGATCTGAGTTTTGACCTGCTGTCTTGAGTCCTACCGTTAGCTAAGACATCAGACCATACAGCTAACGACACCGCTACTGTGAAGGCTGAGGACATTCATGTGACATGTCCACTTTAAGGATTATTCTTCTTATTACTGTTATTCTTCCACTTTACTATGAACTTTGCTCTTGTCGATGTGCTCATGCTGAATATGAGATAAATGGGGAATGCTGTCCAATGTGTGCTCCTGGTAAGACTGATAATACAAAGTTATACCATATAGTTTACACAAATTGTATAATTTCAAAGTTTCTAACTTCTAACTAATCTGCTTTATTCTGCATTAATGAATATATTTTTTCTGCATAAAAGCATTTGTTTGGTTTGTGAAAAAAAACTAAATTAGAAAGTATACCATGACAATGCATTTTGCATCACATTATTAAGTGATTTCTGTTGAAATTGAATACCAAATGTTATGTGCTGCTTTTTAGGAAGCCGTGTTTATTGGCACTGCAGAGAAGATACCAGCACAACTTGTGCTCCATGCCCTGAATACACTTTTATTGATGAACCCAGCGGCTTATCTGAATGCCTTAAATGTACAGAGTGTGATTTAAGTGAGTGTTTCCCCCTTTAAATTTGTTCATCCGAAAATGAAAAAGTATTGTTATAATTTACTTAAGAGGTGATCTAGCATCTAAGAGATGCAAGCTATTTGGGTTCATGGGTTCCTGACAGTAACTAATGTAATATGATTTCTGCTGACTGATTTCTATCTTAGAGCGAGGGTTAAGAGTGAGTAAAGCCTGCACTCGGTCGTCAGATGCTGTGTGTGAGCCACTGGAAAGATTCTTCTGCACTGAAAGAGAGAAACACTCCTGTAGACTCGCTGTGCAACACTCTGAATGCAGACCTGGACAATACATCAGACAAGCAGGTAAATGATCACATTATATGAAGAGGCATGGACAGTGCATGGAATGCTGTTTATTGTTATCTGTGCTGCATTGGTCGCAGTTAAGGAAACAAGAGCCTTTATTTATTTTATTTTAAACAATATCTTTATGTAACTATATGTCCATTGTCTACAGGCACTGGCTCCACAGATACAGTATGTGCCGACTGTAAAGCTGACACATATTCAGATGGCTCTTTATCATCCTGTAAACCACACACAAAGTAAGTGTTCTCTTATACTGTTGGTGTGTGCTGTTGCTCATCATTGATCTGATCCTGGATATTATTCACAGATGTGAAGCATTGGGACGTACTGAAATAAATCCAGGAACACAGTCGTCTGACAGTGAATGTGGAAATCTCCCTGTTACAGCCATTGCTCTTAGTGTTACAGTTACTGTAATAGTAATAATTACAGTAATAAGTGTCCTTACAATCAGACATATTCAAAAGAAGAAATGATCTCGTCAGTCAGGTGAGCTTTAATCAATTTGTTCAGAACGTTTTTGTAGTATGAGATATAGAGTTGGTTTTCATATAATTTCTATGCAAATTCAGCCAAATTAAATAAATACAGTCATGGAGCTGAAATACTTTTTGACAATCATTCATATACACTATATTTGCTACAATTAGAAAAAAAGAGGGTGATGCAGTGAGTAAAATAATATTGATTAAATTACTAATAATTTTGTCTCTCTTCTGTTCATACAGGAATGCAGGTATTGAAAGTTTATTTCTTTTTTCACATTAAAGAGAAAAAAAGAAAACAAATTACTTTTAATTTGTTTTAAATAACTAAATGTATGTTTATCTATTTTCTGTTAAAAGGAAACGGGATATAATGTCAATGAAAAAGCCAGAATGGGTAAGAGTAATAATTCATATTGACATACAACACAGTTAATCATCTCATGTACATGATGAGAGACTTCAGTGACATAATATTGGATTTTAATTGTGATTTATTTAACAATATGTTGGTCTTCTGTGGTTTGACTGTGAGAAAGCAATGCAACACATTATTTGTGCCTGTGCAATTTGGAAAGTAATGCTTTCATTCACTGTGTTTTCAGCTGTTCATGACCGGAATACTGATCAATTCGGATTGGAACAACCCGTAAACGACTAGGAATAGCTACAGTTTCCAGTCTACTCAGAATTGTCTCCATGTGAGGGACCGAGAAGCCAAGAACAAGGAACACAAGCTTTGCAAAACAAATGGGTCTTTATTTGAACCCAAGAAAAAAAATAATAACTTTACAAACTCATAAATTTCTTACAACAAAAATAAACAAACAGAAAATGAGATCAAACATTTAGACAAAATAAACAAACAACTAAAACTACTGACCTGCTCAAATGAACAAAGCAACAGCTTATAAAGGAAAGGATGGGCCCATTACAAATTAAGAGGGGAAACAATTCAACTTTACATTCAACATATGACCATAAGTAAATCAAAATCAAATCAAACAAAAGTATACAGTAAATAAAGTTAAGGAAAGAAAAATGTAATCAAATATCATAAATGTACAACTAAATAAATCAATTGATAAAGTCATTAACATTTCTTCCTCCCCTGGGCAATTCCAGCAAATGGTATGTTCGGGCGGAACCAATAACGCTTAAATTCTCTGTTCCTGCCCGGACTCTAATCCTTGTTACGCCAGGATGCGGCTGCAGCGGACCATGTCTGTCTGAAGTTCATCACGTACGGTAAACTTAAACTCAAAATAGAAACAAATATAAGTAACATATACAACGTAACTAATTTGTGTGCACTTCAAATCAGTAACAATCAGTGTTGTGGGTAACGCGTTACAAAGTAACGCGTTAGAGTACTCTAATTACCTTTTTCGTGAAATGTGTAACTTAACGCGTTAGTTTCTTGCGTTAAGTAATCAGTAACTTCGTTATTTTTTTTAAAAAGTAATCCGTTATTTTAAGGAAAGGAAAATCCCGACTGCAGCCTGCTTTTTGTCAGACAGTAGGCTTAGGTCTACTTTGCCACCTGCGGGTATATCAGCGGAGCCGAAGCGCTGTGATCGTAAAGTCAATGGCTGTGATACGTCTGTGCCCTGCATGCGCCTGAGTCTGACCCTGTGTGTGTGTGTGTGTGTGTGTGTGTGTTTTTTTTTTTTTTCGAACTCCCGGCAAGATGGCAGAGAAGACAGCGTTTGGATTATGGAAGTATGCACATCATGTTCAATTTGTCAACGAAAAGGAAAAGAAAATGCACACTCTGCGTTGGAGAAAAGCTTCTGTCGACCGCCAAAAATTTAATTCGGTTTGTAATCATTTTTGTTTGACAGGCAGCTGTTAATTTCGGTTAGATCGTTGACTGGTTGTTCATTTCTAAATGGATTTAAATCTGCAAGCCTGTTTACCTCAGGTTGTGTTTACAAGTAAGCACACTTGATACACTTTGATAACTGCATTAGATTTAAAGAAAAAATCAGGAGTTATCTTGTATGGTGCTCATATACAGTAGCCTAGGCTACCCGGGCTGGGTAGGTGCGAATTTTGATTAATATGTTCTGTGATAATAAATAAATAAATAAATAAATAAAACGCCATGTGGAATAGCCTATTGCTGACTGTCTTTCCTGTTATTGTTATCCTGCAGTGTTAATTTAGTTGAATGACTGACGTTATTCATTGTCAGGAGTCACGACTTCTAGGTGCATTTAAAGGGGCCGGGGGCTGTGTCTGTCATGTGTGAGCCACTGCAAACGGCTTTTAATTTTTGGTAACGCATGAGTACTCTAACGCGTTACTTTTATGAATAGATAACGCTGTAACGTAACTGATTACTTTTAATTGATGGTAACGTTGTAACCTAATTAACTACTTTCCAAAGTAACTATACCCAACACTGGTAACAATGTATATAAAATGTGCTGTAAATGTAAACATATGAAAACCTAACAATAAAGAAATAATTAATATTGTTTGTTTTGTGTGATTTATTATGATCCATCACTATACTGAAACAAATGAATATGAATGACAAAATAAGTTTAAATAAAGAGTTCTTAAATGTATATCCTTTGTGTAAATGTATGCATGTGGGCGTGTGTGCATGTGTGCGCGTGTATGCATCCACATTACCGCTCTTGTGCGGCCACCACTCAGGCCGTCACATTTCCCCTCCCTTCAGAAATCTCGCCAGTAGAGCGGGAGAGATAGTCAGCAGTAGCGTTGACTTTACCAGAAACGTGTTGTATCTTGAATCTGAAGGGCTGCATGGCGAGATACCATCTTGTAATCCTTCCATTAGAATCTTTCATTTTCTCCAACCACTGCAATGCTTTATGATCAGTCTCCAAGGTAAACTCACGGCCGAATAGATAGTATCGTAAGGAATCCAACGCCCACTTCATGGCTAAACACTCCTTTTCCACCGTGGAATAACGTACTTCTCTCAGAAACAGTTTATGACTGATGTAAGCCACTGGCTGTCGGCTCTCTGGTGGTCCTTGCAATAGGACGGCTCCTACTCCTCTCAGAGGCATCGGTCTGTACAATGAATCAGGATTGTGTAGCACAGCACTTGTTGTCAAAGCTCCCTGGATGTCCCGGAAGGCTTTCAATCTCTCCTCAGTCCACTGTAATTGGTTTGGGCAACGTGCCCCCACCATGTCAGTTAATGGAGCAGCCCTGCTGGAAAAGTTAGGGACAAAGCGATGGTAAAATCCAGCCATAGCCAGAAATGATCGCAGGTCCTTACGTGTCTGGGGCACCACACACACTTCTCCAAGACTTGAACTTTCTTCACCTGCGGTCGCACAACACCCTGGCCAATGACATAGCCCAGGTATTCGGTCTCTTGTTTAGCTATAGCACACTTGGTGGGGTTGACAGTTAGGCCGGCATTCTGAAGACACTTCTGAGATGCTGCACATGTTCCTCCCAGGTGTTACTGTAAATGACAATATCGTCAAGATATGCAGCAGCAAAAGGTAAACCACGTAATACTTGATCTATTAACCTCTGAAACGTCGCCACGGCCCCATGAAGGCCGAAAGGTAACACCTTAAAATGGAAAAGACCCCTTGGTGTTCTGAATGCAGTCAAGGGCCGCGAGGATGGAGTCAGTGGAATTTGCCAATAGCCTTTGCAAAGGTCCATTGTTGTAAGATATTTGGATTGGCCCAAACGATCAATTAGGTCACTTATGCGAGGAGTAGGGTAGGAATCAAACTGTGATACTGGATTCAGATATCGAAAATCAATGCAGAACCTTATACTCCCGTTCTTCTTTGGCACAAGGACTATGGGGTGACACCACTCACTGTTCGAAGGCTCAATAATGCCCAAGCGGAGCATAAGGTCTACCTCTTCCTGCAAGGTCACCTGGAATCTTTCAGGTATCCTATAGCTCTGGCGTTTCACGACAGCATCAGGTTTCAGTACCACACCATGCTCAATCAAGTTGGTAAACCCAGGATATTCAGAAAATACCTTCGAAGTGAAGAGAACTTGTACCTGTGACCGCTGGGAAGCTGTTAGATGATCTAACCCAATGTCCCCAGGAACTGGCTGCGGCAGATACTGCTCATCAGATTCTTCCTCTTCAATACAGCGAATCATCAGTGACTGTGACTTTTCAGGACGAGGAACCCACTCTTTCAACAGGTTGACGTGCAAGACCCGATTAGATCGATCTTGACCCGGCATACTGATTTCATAAGTCGTAGGACCCAGGCGTTTCTTGATCTCGTAAGGACCCTGCCATTTTGCTAGCAGTTTACTCTCTCGACTAGGCAACATGACAAGTACCTTTTTACCGACCTCCAGATCTCTTTCTCGAGCCAGAGGGTCATACCAGGTCTTCTGCTTTCCGCTGGCTTCCGCCAAGTGATTCTGAGCCAAAACGGTCATCTTCTGCAACCGTTCCCTCATTTGCAGAACATAGGAGACAACACTGGTGGGCTCTTTCTTTTCAGGACTCCCTTCCCACATCTCCTGGAGTAGAGCCAATGGGCCCCTGACATCACGGCCATACAACAGCTCGAAAGGATAAAAGCCTGTGGAAGCTTGAGGGACTTCCCGATAAGCGAATAGAAGATAGGGCAACCATTGATCCCAGTCTTGACCAGTCTCACTGACAAACTTCCTTAACATCTGCTTCAAAGTCTGGTTAAATCGCTCAGTCAGCCCATCCGTTTGGGGATGATAGGGAGTAGTATGCAGACTCTTAATTCCTAAGAGCTGGTAAACCTGCTTCAACAAGGTAGACATGAAATTAGTGCCCTGGTCGGTTAGAATTTCTGCTGGAAATCCGACCCTGGAAAATAACTGGACCAAGGAAGTAGCTACAGGTTTCGCCTTCACAGATCTTAACGGAAATACCTCTGGGTATCTGGTGGAGTAATCCGTTATTACCAGCATGAAACGGTTCCCTGAGCGACTCCTCTCCACTGGACCAACGACATCCATTCCAAGCCTCTCAAACGGAGTACCAATAATAGGAAGTGGTTGTAGTGGTGCTCTTAACGGACGTCTGAGGGAAACCTTCTGACAAACAGGACAGCTTTTACAAAATTGGGCCACATCTATTTTCAAACCGGGCCAGAAAAAATACTTTGATTCTTGCAGTAGTCTTGTTTTTCCCCAGGTGGCCAGCCCAAGGAATCAAGTGACTTAGATGTAACACCATCTCTCGAACACACTGTGGAACCACAAGTTGTTTCTGGACCCCGATCTCTCGATAGAGTATTCCCTTCGTTATCACGTATCTGGCTGTACTGTCATTAGAGGCTTCTCTTACCTCTGCAGCTCTAACAAAGCACTCTGTGAGAGTAGCATCTTCCTGCTGCATCTGAACGATGTTGGTGGGCACCTGGAAGTTCACAGGTAAGTCACAGGCCATATTTTCATACTGTATGAGCAGCATATTTTACCTTTTCCTGTCTTTTTTCGCTTCTAGTCTTTCTCCTCTTCGACACCCCGGTCTCAATCTCTGCATTGAAGAAAGGTAAAGTACTTAGTTGGTGCTCAATCCCCTCTGACTGGTTGGCCTTTGCTCTGGTCACCACCACGTTACACTGTCGAGTCGGGTGCAACAACTCCAGCAGCACTGGTATATCTCGGCCCAGAATCACAGGAAAAGACAAGTTATCAGCCACCCCCACCTTCACCAGGTAAGTCTGCTCTTCTATTTTGACATAAACATTGGCGGTAGGTAACAGTCTCTCATCTCCATGTACACAGCAAATAGGTAATTTGTTGACTGTGCTGATCAAAGAGGGTGATATGAACTTTCTTCTTACCAGAGTCTGATCACTGCCGGTGTCAATCAAAGCAGTCAATTTCTCACCATTTATCTCCACATTTGTAGTTCTCAAAGAGCTTGGGGATTTGGTCACATCCCTCCTTGGTACAAAACATAGCTGTGTAAGCGGAGCTGAGATCTTTGGACAGTTTGGTTTAGTGTGCCCTTCTTGACCATACAGGTAACATATGGGAGGTCGTTTAGGAGAAAAATTTAATTTGGCTGAAGTAGGTTTCCCCATGTAGGGCTTACCAGACCCCTCCACCTTCCTTTGCTGAAAGTGAGGCATGTCAAGAGAACGGCGGTCATTAACAGGTTTCCAAGCCCATGGCTTACTCTTTCCTCTGGCTGCAACAAACACATCCGCCAAAGACGCTGCGGTTCTGGGATCTCTCTCTCGAATCCACACCTGGAGTTCAGGGGACAACATTCTAAGATATTGCTCCAGAATGATGATTTCACTCACCTCCTCCACCTGTTTCCTCTTAGGCTGGACCCACTTTCCAAAGAGTTCTTTGAGCCGGTTATAAAGCTCTATGGGACTTTCCGATGGATCTACTGACAAGGAACGGAACTTTTGTCGATAAGTTTCAGCATTAACATCATATTTCTTTAGAATAGCACACTTCACTTTATCATAGTCAGTAGACTCGTTCACATCCATATTGACATAAGCTGCTCTTGCTTTACCCGTCAGCAAAGGGATTAAATGCCAAACCCAATCAGTTTTAGTCCACCTACAAACAACAGCAATCCTTTCAAACGTTACAAGGAAGTGTTCTACCTCATCAGTGTCACTCAGCTTCTCCAATCGAGGTATCTGAGATAATGGTGGGCCTATATTGTTCCCAACCTGATCAAAACTCTGCTGATGAGCTGAAGCCACAGAGTTTCCATCAGAATCTAAAGGATCCGCATTAGGCCTTTCCCGGGACTCCCGGTCAACATCAGATAAGTGAAGATTCGGAGAGGTGCATGCTTGGACTTCTATTTGCAAAAGCCCGAACTGGTGCTGGAGAGCCTTAAACCGTCGCTCCTGATCAGCCTGCTCCTGCTGTCTTACAGTCTCCCGGCCTTCCGTCCTGGCCATATGGGCTCAAAGCAGATTTGCCATCTCAGTCACCGAAACTTCTGTCTCCCATTGCCTCGCCTCCTTCAACCATGTCCTGGTCCTCCTCACCCCTTTCTTCTTGCTGCAAGGGAGGAGCCTTAGGCCCACCTTTCTTTAAGGTACAACTCATATTAACAGGGGTAAAAAAAAACAGCCTCGAGGGGCAGAAAAAAAAAAAACACAGCTTTGTGTCCTTGACTGACTGAATTATCCCACCGCTGCCACCATATGTGAGGGACCGAGAAGCCAAGAACAAGGAACACAAGCTTTGCAAAACAAATGGGTCTTTATTTGAACCCAAGAAAAAAAAAATAACTTTACAAACTCATAAATTTCTTACAACAAAAATAAACAAACAGAAAATGAGATCAAACAATTAGACAAAACAAACAACTAAAACTACTGACCTGCTCAAATCTTCTTCTTCTTCTTCTTCTTTGTTTTTAACGGCGGTTGGCAACCAGCTTTTGGTGCATTACCGCCCCCTTCTGCTCCGGAGTGACCTGCTCAAATGAACAAAGCAACAGCTTATAAAGGAAAGGATGGGCCCATTACAAATTAAGAGGGGAAACAATTCAACTTTACATTCAACATATAACCATAAGTAAATCAAAATCAAATCAAACAAAAGTATACAGTAAATAAAGATAAGGAAAGAAAAATGTAATCAAATATCATAAATGTACAACTAAATAAATCAATTGATAAAGACATTAACATTTCTTCCTCCCCTGGGCAATTCCAGCAAATGGTATGTTCGGGCGGAACCAATAACGCTTAAATTCTCTGTTCCTGCCCGGACTTTAATCCTTGTTACACCAGGATGCGGCTGCAGCGGACCATGTCTGAAGTTCATCATGTACGGTAAACTTAAACTCAAAATAGAAACAAATATAAGTAACATACAACGTAACTAATTTGTGTGCACTTCAAATCAGTAACAATGTATATAAAATGTGCTGTAAATGTAAACATATGAAAACCTAACAATAAAGAAATAATTAATATTGTTTGTTTTGTGTGATTTATTATGATCCATCACTATACTGAAACAAATGAATATGAATGACAAAATAAGTTTAAATAAAGAGTTCTTAAATGTATATCATTTGTGTAAATGTATGCATGTGGGCGTGTGTGCATGTGTGTGCATGTGTGTGCGTGTATGCATCCACATTACCGCTCTTGTGCGGCCACCACTCAGGCTGTCACACTCCACATCAGGACCGGTGCCGTTACACATACTTCAGAACAAATGCAGACTATTCCCCCACTCGCAGAAATAGTTGCGTCTCTCTCCTTTACCCAACACCAATGAAGAGAGAACGCCAACTCCTGTGAACACTTCAGATGATGCAAACTCTGAATCAACAAGCACCAATGCTATATTTTTTCGTTTTTTATTATTATTCCAGAATCGATATTGATTCAAATTCAATTGCTTCATTTTTGTCCTTGCTTATAGACAGAAGTTAGCCACTTTTGTTCCAACAGAGGATGAAATGTGTCATCTATGAGTGTTGAGTGATGCAATATCCCAGTTTAAGGCACAATATGTAACTTTTTTTGCTTTAAAAATAGCAAAAATCACTATATCTATGTTATATATTTTTTTTAGTTGTGTACTTACATTATCCCGACTGTTTCCAACAACATTAAAACCAGGAGAAATTTGTCATTTAATTCGAAGACACGGACCGTTTCTTTGTTTCCGTTTTGTCGCAGTCAGTGGCGTCATATCCGCGTTGTCCCTGGTTTCCGCTCGTGCTGCCATAGCAACCAGAGCCGTCTGATAGTAACCAAGACGACAGATGTGGACAACTGTGTAGTTCGCAATGTCTATCTGCACGCTGTTGTTGTTTCGTTCAAACATTATGGACCATGGCAAGCAGACTTTGGATACAAAAGGAGAACTAAAACGAGAATCAATATCAGCGCGGTGTTTTCGAGATGCCGAGAGCTCCCATAGACAGTATAAAAACGAGAGCTCCACGTCCGAGACTTCGACCGCTCCTACATGTACTTTATTAAACAGGTGAGCACATTTACATCAAACTAATCAATGTTATATAGTTCAACAATGATAAAATGATAGAATATGATCTATGTTATTCTAATGTTGATCTAGCTTACTGCTAGTCTCATACAGACAAACTAACACATACATTTCAACACATTTAAATGCAGTTTAGTGTGCTAGTGTAATGTTAGACCAAGTGAAACAGCGCTGCGTTACCTCACAAGTTTAATTTGTCTAATAAACTGACCTGTGAGTAGTAATTCTGCGTGTAGTTTGGTAGAATGAAATGTCAATATTCCTTTATATCCGCGGGACTGTCTAGCTGTCTAGATAGCTGTCTCTTAGCAATCCCGAACTGCTTCATATCACAGTCATGATAAAAACATCGATGTATTCACTCATCCATAAACATAATTAGATAGGTCGGCTTGACGTTGACGACAAGGTCCATAATTCTTAGCAAATGTTGCGTCATCAAACTACGCCTTTGTAATTGTAAATAGGTTAGCGACCCCTAGTGGAGAAAAAATCCCATACTGTACGTTTAAGTGGACGCGTGAAAGAGACTGAATGCAATGAAAAGACTACTCATACATTTCTGCTGTATTTTATATATATATATATCAGTGATGCGCGGGTCAATGTATAAACAAACCGCACCCGACCGACGTTTTCAACTAACCCGCCCGCAACTCGGACTGCAAAAAACGAAAACGAAAATATTGTACCCGACCCGCTTCCTGACCCTTATTTTTTAAAAGTAGTCTCCTAAATGCTCATCGTAGCGTCTTAATATAAATTAATATATTCTAATTTTGTCAAGAATTCTAAAAAATCATCAATAAGCTCATAATTTGTACTAAAATAGTCTAAATGTTTAGTTTTAAAAAGCTTTTAAAAATGTTTCTGCGCAAGTTCAGCAGACAGTGAGGTTCGGGTTTGTTCTGATCAGAGCTTGTGAGCAGAGAGCGCATTTCTGATTCCGTACCACTCACGGTCACTCGCCCAACCCAGAAGAATGGCCTGCTGGTTCGAAAATATTTGGAATAAGGGCAAAAAATATATTTTTTCATGTCGACTAGTTGTTCATTTAAGCCATTCGTGGACAACTCGCCCCTTTATATTAAATTAATTCCTTAAATAGGCTATAGCCTACAGGATAATAAGCGTTATGACCGCACGCATAAAGCTTGCCACAAAGAACCGGTTAAAGTAATGATTATGAATGTGTCTAAATTAACAAGGAGACATTTAATTGTTTAGTAATAAACTGGTGTTTTCTGTGCCGTAGAACAGCACTTGTGGCCTTAGAGCTAGCAAGGTACAACATCGACGTTGCAGCCCTCAGTGAGACCAGACTTCATGGAGAGGACTCCCTGACGGAGGTTGGTGCAGGGTAAGCTTTCTTCTGGAAAGGGGTCCCCGAAGGCACTCGCCGGACCTATGGAGTTGGTTTTGCAGTGAAGTCCAAACTGCTGCAGCTTATCCCTGAATCCCCTGTCGGCATCAATGAGAGGCTGATGACCTGGCGCATCCCCCTTGCAAAAGGATACTTTGCCACCCTCATTAGTGCCTATGCACCAATGCTTGCTGCCGAGTCTAACATCAAAGAGGACTTTTACCTTGCCCTCGACTCTGCCATAAGAAAAACAACAGCCACAGACAAACTCATCCTCATGGGAGATTTTAATGCCAGAGTGGGCATAGAGCACCTGGTATGGGATAAAGTAATTGGCCGGCACGGAGATGGGAAGATGAACGACAACGGCCTCCGGCTCCTTTCTCTCTGTGCAGAACACCAACTGGTCATCACCAACACCATATTCAGATGAAAAACAGATTCAAAACCAGCTGACAGCACCCACGCTCAAAACACTGGCACCTCCTTGACTACGTAATAGTCCGTCAAAATGACCGGAAAGATGTCCTCTCCACTCGAGTCATGCGTGGAGCAGAGTGTTGGACTGACCACCGCATGGTCAGATCCAAACTCCTCATGAGTATTAGACCCCGTGGTCAGAGGACAGCTCCAAAACAAAAAAATCACCTCACGCCCCACCTCATGAGACCTCCTTCGACAGCTCCTCGCTGATAACCTCAAAAAGATCCTGGAGGAATCAGCCGACTGGCCAGCGCTGCGCCAAGCCATCCACAGTGCAGCTTCAGAGGCATTGGGCCAGTCGAGGAAACATCACCAGGACTGGTTTGACAGCAATTCGGCTGGATAACATCCCCGACCTATCACTAGTCACGCACCTCAACAATCCCCCTCAGTTCCTGGAGACACGCCAAGCCATTGCGAGTCTTAAAAACAATAAAAGTGCTGGACCTGATGGCATTCCGGCAGAGGTCTTCAAACATGGAGGGTACCTCCTTACACACCGCCTGCACCTCCTCATCTGTCACACCTGGGAATGTGAGACCCTGCCACAAAAATGGAAGGATGCCGATATTGTGGTCATCTATAAACAAAAAGGGGACCGAGCCGTGTGTGGCAACAGCCGTGGAATCTCCCTCCTCTCCATCGCAGGGAAAGTTATGGCAAAAATCATGCTCAATAGGCTAGTTAAGTACATCTCAGAAGCTGCACTCCCGGAAACGCAATGTGGCTTCCGGAAGACTAGATCCACCACTGACATGATTTTTGTCTTGAGGCAGTTGCTAGAAAAAAGCAGAGAGCAGCGCACAGACCTTCACATAGCCTTCATTGACCTCAGTAATGCATTTGACACTATCAACCGTGAGATGCTCTGGAAACAACTTTCCAAACTTGGGGTACCACCCAAGTTCCTCACCATTCTACAGCAGCTGCACAATGGGATGCAAGCCAGAGTCACCACAGGAGAACTTCAGTCAGAGTTCTTTAATGTAAATGTTGGGGTGAAGCAGGGCTGTGTCTTGTCTCCAGTCCTTTTCAACCTCCTCCTCTCTGCCGTCACTCACCTTTTTCATTGTGCTTTAGGACACAAGAATGGTGTTCTTCTTGAATACCGCCTTGATGGAAGCCTCTTTAACATCCGGAGGTTGCAGGCCTACACAAAGACCAAATCCTGCTGCATAGCTGAACTACAATATGCTGATGACTGCGTGATTCTAGCACATAGTCCTGAATCCATGCAGCACGCCCTCAACACAATAACCAGTCTCTACCAATTATTTGGTCTTCAGGTTAACATTAAAAAAACTTAAGTTATTTCCCAAATCTTCTCTCAAACCTCTTCACCCCCCAGCTTCCATATAAACGGCATTCCACTTAAAAATGTAGATCAGTTCACCTACCTCGGTTCAACTCTGTCCTCTTGCTGCTCCCTTGATATGGAAATACACACCCGTATCAAAAAAGCCTCTTCATCATTCGGTCGCCTTCGTAGTAGGGTTTTTGAAAACCGAAACCTGAGGGTCAGCACCAAGGTTGCTGTTTATAATGCTGTGTGTGTCTCCAACCTGCTTTATGGGGTGGAAACATGGACTCCATACAGCCGACACATCCCACTCTTGCAATCCTTCCACATCCGCTGCCTCCAGAAGATCCTCGGCCTCTCCTGGATGGACCGAGTCCAACATGCGGAAATCCTACAGAGCACCAATTATATCTGCATGGAAGCCGCTGTGGCTAAGAAACAACTACGATGGATAGGGCATACCATCCGTATGCCGGACCACCGCTTGCCTCGCCAAGTCCTCTATGGCCAACTACAAGGCGCCAAACGAGCAGCTGGTGGACAAAAGAAGCGCTATAAGGACTACACCAAGGGACTTTTAAAGCATTCCAACATCAATCCCATGCAGCTTGAAGCTCTGGCACAGGACAGATCAGCCTGGCAGGTTACCTGTGCCCGAGTAGTTTCACAAATCCACGACAAAGACCAACAGTGGAGAGCCGAGAGACGCAGACAAAGACACCAGAGGGCAGCTGGGGCTCCTCTGTCCTTTGGTTTCCCTTGCTCCACCTGTGGACGAGTGTGCGGCTCAAGGATCGGCCTCAACGCCCCACGAGAAGTGGCACCAACGGCAATGCCATTGATCCCCCCCTAACCCCGAAGCAAGCGTCATCATCGGAAACGATGGACAGCTATGACTGACTGACTGACTGATTACATTGTCCGCTATATATTTGCTTCTTATTTATTAAATACGGGCAATTGATTGATAAAACATTGATCAAAATTAAGATACAATTTATACAAAACGAAAATCTTTTAAAAAGAGTTTTCTATAAAACAAAACTTAATGAAGTCGTCAAAATCATGTTTTACCAAAAACTAGCACCCTCGGCCTTTCAGCGCCTCTGCCTCGCGAGTGGATGATAGCCCTGAAGACGCCTAGCAATCTGGAGCACCTGGACTTTTCCCGGTGGGCCGCTGGCCAAAGTGGGCCGGCCCACCCGCTACACAAATATATATATAGGCTAGCCTATATATATATAACCTTTTTTTTTTTTTAAATGACGGAAATCATTACATTTATTTTCTACGCAAATGGATGAGTGAGTCGATCGCGCGGGCGCGTCCGACAAGTGTTTTGAGAGTGGATTGCACTCCCTCCTTGTTAATTAGTTTGGTCTACTCCATTGCGTATCTTGAAACACGCCCCCTTTCATGTCCGGGGGCCTGTACCATGAAGGTAGCTGAACAAACTCGGGGTTACAGGATTAGTTTTGAGTTGACAAAACCAAACCAATGCAATCAGGCTTTATTGGTACCATGATGCAGCTCATAAACTTTCTCTGTCAACTCAGGCTTTGATCCTCAAGCTATGATTACTCCACGCGCGCGTGCACATAAAAGAGTGACGTCGACACTGAACAACCAATCGCGGGTAGAGCGAGAGCGATATATTTTTCCGCGGAGGAGCAAGAGATAATCATTCAGAATTACGATGAATTTAAATATGTATTTCAAGCTCGAAACACTACGGTCTCTGCTGCCAAAGCAAGAGAAGACTGTTGGAGAAAGATTGCTGATTGTTAATGTGTAAGTTAAACAAATACGTTCTATATTTATGTAAAATTATGTATATATGTATGTGTAGCCTATACGTTTAATATAGCCTATAGCCTATTTTTATAATATATAAAAATGTGCATGTACTAAGAAAGATTAATATTCATTGATTTTTAGATGCAACCCCAACTCCAATGTTCTTGGCAGCAGATAAAGACAAAATATAATTCAAAGTGGTGAGTATTTACCACAACCTTTTATTATTTTTGTGAACATTTTATCACAAACACTTGTTTGCAGCAAACAGAAATAAAGAGTTAAATTCAGAAAACCAGAATACACTGTTGTGGAGGAGTTGGCTCTGAATAGCAATAAGGGACGGCCGATTATGGATGGGATTACAGGTGCTGTACAATCTGACCCTGGTGCTGGCTCCTCTAAGCAAGTAGCACTGGGTACGTATGCAATACATTACTACTTTAAGTTTTAAATATGACTGACTGTATGTTCTGCAGTAGAGGGAAATACAGTGTCCCTGTTGAAGCCAGCACACATACACACAGTCTCCCACACAGAGGTCAGTATGCAGCAGACAGAACACCAAACATAACCTGCTTTACAACAGTTATGCTTTAAGGGCCTTACACACCGGGACGAATATCGGCGCGCGTTATTCGCCAGCGTTTTTCAACGCGTTTTTTGTGTTCACACCCAAGCGATTTTCGCTGACGATGAGCCGAGTGAACATGCAAATTCATTCCCTGACATTAGATGGCGCGATTGTCAAACGTTCGTGGGAAAAAGTTACAAATGTACATGAAAGACAATTAAGTAAAATGAAACTCACCATCAAGGCCCATTTGCTCTGCAATACCACTCCATAACAGTTCTCTTTTATCAAGATTTTTGTAGTCGCGTTTGTCATATAGTTCTTTATGTTCCGACACCAACGAGGCCAGCAGCTCTACATTCATCTTGCCTTGCATCTTCCTCGTCTTATTTCTTCCCAGCAGTGTAGACGCTATCTTCTTCGCCTGTATGTGTGCTCGGCAAGACCGTTTTGTGTTTGAGCGCCCCCAAGTTGTGTTTTACTGTAACTTCAGAAGCTCCAGACACGTGAGCAAAAGCGCCAATCTCATTGGTCGGATAGTTTTTGACGCGGCGCGTCAAACCAAAAAAACGAACCCGAGGCGTTTTTTTAAAAATGACGCTTTTACGCGTGGCGTTTTTCGCGTCGGTGTGCACACTCACATTGGCGCCCTTTGTTTAGTCATGAGGCGTTAAACGTCGGCGAATATCGCGCGCGAAATTCGTCCCGGTGTGAACAGGCCTTTACATTGGCCTATTTTTATTTATTAGGGTGGAGGAAATGAAGACACTCCGTCTGTGTGTTCTCAGACAGTTGCTGATGTGAATGCACTGGGCTTTTTATTATGGCAAACATTTGAATGTGTGGCATAAAAAAGGGACTGGCCCTTACACATCTCTTTTATTGTAGGATTTTTCACAACCTGCCCCAGAAACTGAGGCCTCTACCTCAATGGGCTTCAGAAGAAATGTGTAAGGATTTAAAACCCTTGACATAAATTACAGTCAGTCCTGTGTTTGTAGGAAGTCAAGGAACTTTTTGTGATTTGATGAGCCTCCAGAAAACTTGTAATGATCATGTTTGTGGTGGAATTATGTTTCAGGTGGAAACAGACTCAGTCAGGGCCCTGTACAAAAGGAGTCTTGAACTAGACTGTTCACTAAAGGAGACTTGAACTAGACTGTTCACTAAAGGAGCTGCTGGACTGAGCTGAGGAGGCTCCAAAAAATATATAAACAATTAAATTAAATTGGAGATCAAACAGCTGGATAAAACTGATATCAGTATGTGAACTTATTTAACCAAGTAACACTTTAGTATGAATATTTATTAATGCAAATTTGTCTTGCTCTCTTTCTCCCTCCCATCCCACAAAACCAATAAAACAGTTTGAGACCTATCTGCAGTTTCAATGTGCTTTTATTAAGTGTAATATTGTATGGTGATTGCATCTACATCTGCACCAGCTGGGTGGTCCGCTCTGGTGACTCTGAAGCGCCGAACACAGTTGAAACGTGCCTTTAGGATGCCAAAGGTCATCTCGATCTTCACTCTGGTTTTACTGAGGGCCACATTGAAGCGGTGCTGTGGCCCTGTCTGAGGGTCATGATAGGGGGGTATTGTGTAGATTTTTCTGTCTCAGTTCAAATTAAGTGTTTTGTACTGTACCAAATTTAACTTGCTTTCCTCAAAGCGCTGACACAACACAGACTCACAGAAAATTCATGAGTCAAGCACTGGAACCAGGCCATTTGGCATCCAAACTTGTGATCATACGTTCATGACCACCACAAGTCGTCTGCAGATGAAATGTTTAGCAGGGTTCTCAAGTCTCACGCATTGGCCGTGAGACACACGCAATTCAACCAGTTCACACGCTCACACGCCACACCGTGTATTTCTCACGCTGAAAAGGCAATGCCAACCAAGTTGTCCTGCAAGCTTTATATATAACGTTGTGTACGAGGCGCACGCACCCAAAGTGTGCACGCACGTCATTCGTTCGTTACTAGGTAACCAACAACATCGCGCGAACGCGCTGGGTTTGTGCTGGTGTAATGCATTGGTCAAAAAAAGTCAGCGTTAGTTTTTTTTCTTTTTTCTCACCAGCCCATGAAACACGTAGATCAGCGGCCCATTGGTTCTTTTCTTGATTGACACTGGGCTGGGCCAATCACAACTTTAAACGAGTGAGCGAGCGTGCAGCAGTGTCAGTGTGTATCTGTCAGAATAGTCAGCGAGATGGAGAAGAAACGCAAGGAATGTGCAGAGAAATAGCGTGAAACAATAGAAAAAGCCCCTTAAAGCAGACGCTTTATGTGTCAATGTTTTCTGCCCTTCATCAGCTCCGGTGATGATGATGATAGTGAGGAGGATCAGGAGAGAGCTGAGAAACTGTAGAGCCTGCGGTAAGCAGAACTACTTTCAAAACACTTAGGCTATGTCATGAGTGTAGGAACCCATAACCCAGTTACAGATTATTTCCACATCTGCATAGTTGACGATTACCGCAATTCACTAGAAATTTAATGAGAGCCGTTTGTAAACCATGTTTTCTGCCAAAATAAAAGCTTGATGCAGTTTCCGTCAAAATAAAAGATCATGTGCTTATCTCTTTCAAGTATAGAAATAGGTACAAATCTAACTATGAAAGTTTCCTTTATTTTTTAGTGCATTTGTTTTTACAAAATATGGCTATTACTGTCATTGGATTAATATTATAACATTATTATGTAGTAGGTGTAATGTAAATAGACACTGTAACTAAAAGAGGTTTCAATTTTTCTTTGTTTAATTTGCACACTGAATATGGGTTGGAGCTTTTAATTTTGAACTCTCAAAGTGCACCAGATTGATGAATTTAACATTAAAATGCACAAAATTTTCTTACGGGGGGGCATGCCCCCAAACCCCCCTAGAAGGACAGAGGTCCTCCCACCACAGTTTTACCAAAAATCCTGTGAGAAACACTGGTATTGCTATGCCAATGCAGATTATAGCTTGTTTTTAGGATTCACCACTGTGGAGTATAGTTCAACTGTATTAATAAATGTCAAATTTTTACTTATTTCATCTGTTAACTCTCACTCATTCCTATACTCACTCATTACATGGCATTAGTGGTTTTAAGGAATAGGAGATGGTATGCATATATTTAAGGGCGTGCAAAGATGGGTGGTGTTTATGATCATATAGTGGGCCAGTCTGGGCCAAAATGCCAGGGCCGATTTTTTTGTCCCAGTCCAGCCCTGCTCTTGTGTACACACACACACACAAACACAAACACACACCTTAATACTCTAATATGTAATTTGTTCACAATGTCCCACAACACAATAAATCATTATACCATTTCGACTAGACACATTCAAAATGCAAAAAGATTTGTTTTTCCAAACTGTTTGGAGCAATTTGTTATATTTTTGTATATTTGTAATTTGAAATATAACATTAAATAGTATATTTGATGTGATGAATTGCTCTGTCATTTATCAGATTTACCAATTGTTATAATTTCAATTTGTGCTGGTTAATTATGAACAATGGGTAAAATTGGGGGGCGGGGACAGGTGGGGGCGGGGCTCCATTAGGGCTCCTCCCCTAACCGCATGTGATCTCACTCCAAGCTTTTGATAAAACTTGAGAACCCTGGTTTAGTAGATCATTGTTATATCTGTTAATGTTACTATTAATTTAAAGATTCATCTCACAGAAAATAATCATCTCACATATTCACATCATCTCTACCTGAACATTAAGGCTGTGATAGGACTTCCTATTAACATAATCTGCCTCATGTTCCCCTAGAGTAGTGGAGATTGGAGCAATAGACTGCATACATGTTGCAATGACTCTAGGGCATCATATCATTAGATTAACAGAATAATAATAAAATGGTAGATAAATGTCCGGGGAACACTATTAATGAAACTATTCATGTAGGCTACTCCTGCAGAGCGACCTTGCGAATCTGTGCGTCACCCACCGTGCAAGTATGTACCACTTGCAAAAAAACGCAACGCAATATTTGCGGTACAGTAAGTGCATGAATTCGACGTGTTAAATTATTTATGTACGGCTCAAGAAGTTCGCAAAGATAAGACATTCCTTCCGCGGAAAATCTGTATCTTTCATACAAATAACTATCAGGAAAGGCAAGGGGATTTTGTCATGCTAAAAACTCTTTCTTTACGAAGTGCTCGTCTAATAATTTGCGCTGAGATGTCACAGGATTTGGAAGAAAAGGTGAAATCATTGCAACAGACACTGGGAATAAGTTACGTCACCTATATGTTTCTTTGCTCTCAGCTGATTGGTCAAACTTCAGTCTGAGATCTTGAATCCAGAACATAACCTGCCCCGGAGCAGGTTAGCCGTGCAGCGTAAGATACCATGGCAACGAACACCGATTAAAGCCGAGCTACTTTCATAGTACCTAAAACGTCTCCGGTTACTATCGTAACCTCGGTTCCCTGAGAGGCGGGAACGAGACATTACGTCACTGACATATATGGGAACTCCCTTCCTCCTCATTTCCACTGAAATCTTATAGGCTAACGCCAGCTGGAGACAGCTGGCCAATTGACGCGAAACATGCAAATGCTGACCGGACCGCGGGCAGTATAAATAGCATGGGCGCGACAATTACGTCAGAATCAAGACTGAACGCTAGCACAGCTGATCAAACGGCGAGCACGGCGGCTGACGTAATGTCTCGTTCCCGCCTCTCAGGGAACCGAGGTTACGATAGTAACCGGAGACGTTCCCTTTCAAGGCGGTCACTTCGACATTACGTCACTGACGTATATGGGAACTGTATAGAATCCCGCCGTGAGCGCAGAGAAGATAAGCCCTGAACGGGGTCAAGCTACACTCCCACGAGAGACAACAGTTCTAAGCCAGCAGCGCCGCAGGAGCACTCGAACTGATAGGCGAAACTAGACCAAGAAACGTCTGTTCTGACCTACCAAGTTGCATATCCAATGCAATGAAGCGAAGGCTACACTGGAGGGCAGCACAACACCATAAGCACTCAAGCACAAGAGTTAACACAGTGTCAACGGCATAGCGGTGACAGCTGCATAACCTTACAGCCATACACAGAGTTAACAGTACATTGCAAACTACTGTGTAATGCGGAAACAGCTATGTATAGTCATTATATACATTATAGTCATAACACAGAGTTAGCAGCAATGGTAACTCTGCATAATGCAGACTACTGTACAGCTGATGGTAACAGTTCATGAGTACATAATAAAACTCACCAACCCCACGACGCTATAGGCAGTACATAAAACTTGAAACCCTGGCGAACGTGTTCTGAGAAGACAGCCAGCATACCTAAATCCCGTAGGCATTAAACCACATTGAAAAGCGTCGAATTCAGTGAGAAAGTCTCAGTCCCTAGTACCATCCACCAAGCACACAAACAGCTAGTCAGACTGCTGCCTAGTGGTCCACGTACATCCGCAAAGCCCTTACAGGGCCAACAGCACTTGTGAGGCTGACGGCTCAACAGATAAGGCGGGCAGGGATCAATCTGTGCTCTGAACGGTTTAAGCGACTTCGGAACGCAGCTTGGTATCGGACGGAGAGTGACGCTGCAGTCACCAGGTCCGAGACAATGCAACATCATTCACGTAGAATGAGCGTAGGTCTCCAAGTGCGTCGCTGGGGCGAGAGCAGGTGGAAAGGTCATTCTCAAAGAGATCTCTCAGCACTTATTAGTGTGAAGTGTCTTGCTCAACTAAGGACCCAGCAGCGGACACACAAGAAGGTTCCACAGCTTGGGGCTGGGGTGCCAATCGTCTGAGGGGGATAGTCATGGGGGAGCCCCCTAACTCTCTCAGGTCCGTGCCGGGGATGATAGGCCAGTAAGGGGGTCACGAGGAAACTGACACTCCCTTGTAGAACATAGCCGATGTTCTATAGCCGATGTACAGAAGATCAAATTTACACATAACTGAATGTACATAAACACAGTGCCAGTGGCCGTAGCGATAACAACTGAGAATATACGCAGTTAGATAATAGCCCCATAATAGCATAGCGCCTCAGAAGTACACAAACACAGTCGTAGCCGTAGCTAGAACTGTGAGTATACGAGTTAGTACAGAATAGCCAGTTGCACTGAAGGAAACAGGGCAACATAACAGCGTAGCAATGTACGTAACAGCATCGGTCGCTGTAGCGCCAACTATACGCAGTAGCTCAGTATAGGCACTGAAGGATACGGGGCAACACCGCAGCATGAACACATGCATGTGCAAATAAATGCAGCGCAGGTCATCGTATCGACAGAGACTGTGAATATGCACAGTTCGACTGGGGTAGCTAGTTGCACTAAGATACAGGGCAACATGACAGCATAACACAAGTGCGTAAGAATAGCGCATCCATGTATATACATAACGCAGCGTAAGTCACCGTAGCTGAGATGCACAGTTAGATCAGGATGGCTAGCTGCACTGAAGGAAACAGGGCAGCATTACAGCGTAACACATCTGTGCACATACATACATCCAGAAACTGTGAATATGCACGGTAGATTAGGATAGCTAGTTTTGCACTGAAGGAACAGGGCAACAAAATAGCAAAAACACGTCCTTGTACGTACATAAGTGCAGTGTAGTCGCCATAGCGACAGAACTGTGAATATGCACAGTTAGATAGGACAGCTGGTTGTTGCACTGAAGGATAGAGGGCAACATAACAGCATAACACATCAGTGTGCACATTTAAAACATCTGTGTGTATAATGCAGCGCTAGTCGTCGAAGCGACCGAAACTGCATGAATATGCGCAGTTCAAACACAATGGTCAGTTACGTTGAGGGCAACATAACAGCATAACGCTTCAGTTGTGTACACAGATGCAGCGCAAGTCGCCGTAGCGACGACTGTGACTATGCACAGTTAGATAGGATAGCTAGTTGCACTGAAGGATACAGGGCAACGTGATAGCCTAGTTACATTGATGTGTACAAAACACAGCGTCAGAAGCATAGCGACATCGACTGTGAATACGTAGTTAATCAGAATAGCCGGTTGCACTGAGGATACAGGGCAATATATAACGGCATAAATCATAGACACATATCAATGTACATAACACATCGTCAGTGGCAGCGCACAACAACTGTGAATACACAATAATCAAAGTAGCCAGTTGCACTGAAGGAACAGGGCAATATATAGCGGCGTAATCGTAACACATATCAGTGCGTAGTGTGTACACAGCGTCAGTTGCATCGCGCAACAACTGTGAATACGTACTGTGTAGTAATCAGAATAGCCATTGCACTGAAGGATACAGGGCAATATATAACGGCAAAATCATAACACATATAGTGTGTAGTGTGTACGTAAACACAGCGTCGGTTGCATCGGGCAACAACTGCGAATACGTACTGTGTAGTAATCAGAATAGCCATTGCACTGAAGGATACAGGGCAATACACAACTGCAAAATTCATAACACATCAGTGTGTAGTGTGTACATAAACACAGCGTCAGCTGCATCGCGCAACAACTGTGAATACGTAGTAGTCAGAATAGCCATTGCACTGAAGGATACAGGGCAATATACAAAGGCAAAATTCATAACACATATCAGTGTGTAGTGAGCATATAAACACAGCGTCAGTTGCATCGCGCAACAACTGTGAATACGTAGTAGTCAGAATAGCCATTGCACTGAAGGATACAGGGCAATATACAACAGCAAAATTCATAACACACATCAGTGTGTAGTGTAGTGTGTACATAACACAGCGTCAGTTGCATCGCGCAACAACTGTGAATACGTAGTAGTCAGAATAGCCATTGCACTGAAGGATACAGGGCAATATACGACGGCAAAATTCATAACACAAATCAGTGCGTAGTGTGTACGTAAACACAGCGTCAGTTGCATCACGCAACAACTGCGAATGTACTGTGTAGAAATCAGAATAGCCATTTGCGCTGAAAAATACAGGGCAATATATAGTGGCATAAATCCTAACACATAACAGTGTGTAGTGTGTACGTAACACAGCGTAGTTGCATCACACAACAACTGTGACTACATAGTAATCAAAATAGCCCGTTGCACTGAAGTATACAGGGCAATATCGTGGCATAACCATAACACACACATATCAGTGTACATAAACACAGCGTCAGTGGCATCGCACAACAACTGTGAATACATAGTTGAATCAGAATAGCCAGTTGCACTGAAGGATACAGGGCAATATATAACGGCACAAATCATAGCACATATCAGTGTGCAGTGTGTACATAAACACAACTGTGAATACGTAGTAGTCAGAATAGCCATTGCACTGAAGGATACAGGGCAATATACAAAGGCAAAGCGACATATAAAGCAATATACAGTGGCGTAGCGACAACAACTGTGAATACGTAGTTAAATCAGCATGGCCAGTTGCACTGAAGGATACAGGGCAGCCTGACAACATAAGCTGTAAGCACATCAAAATGTAATGTTACGTTGGCCCAGCGTCAACAGCATAAGTGGTAACGACTGCGCAACCCCGTAGTCAAGACTGACTAGGGGTAAACAACACTCACCGGATTGCGGCTGTGCACTTTCCATTGTCAGAGCGGGACGGCTAGAGACCTCTATGCTAGAGACTCATAACATCCGGAGCCATGGCCTTTGCCTCGTTTCTCTAGACGCGCGTCTTGCGCACGACTACCAAAGGACGCCGTGGAAAGACGGAATCTTTCTTGAAGTAGCCTGGCTGAGATACCGGGCTAAAGTATCCTTATCAACAGAGCCTCTCGCGTCGAGTCCTTCTAGCGAGCCCGCGAAGAGGACCCACCGGAGTGGCGACGGGCAGCGTCATAATCATCTTAGGGCAGGAGAGGGCCCACCAGCGGCCTGCTGGCGGCAGTGGGCCTCATCTCCGCTGATGCCCGGGTTTATTCCCCTGAGGGCGCGCACTGTCCGGCACATGCCCACCGTCGTGAGTGCGGCCTCGGTTGATCCTTGTTAGGGTAGAGCGAGTCGATAGGACCCGCACATATCTGGCATGTAAGTTAGCAGCCATCGGATGCGGGGAGGAAACATGGTGAGTAACCTCTATTGCAACTTCCACGATGACTTCAGATAAGACTTCTAGCGTGAAGAAAGAGATTCTGACGTAATTGTCGCGCCCATGCTATTTATACTGCCCGCGGTCCGGTCAGCATTTGCATGTTTCGCGTCAATTGGCCAGCTGTCTCCAGCTGGCGTTAGCCTATAAGATTTCAGTGGAAATGAGGAGGAAGGGAGTTCCCATATACGTCAGTGACGTAATGTCGAAGTGACCGCCTTGAAAGGGAACCCAGGGTTGGCGGAAACTAAACTGAAACATAGCTGGCTAGCCACCTAAACCAGCTTCATGGTACAGGCCCCTGGAACACACCAAGCCGACGCCGATGAACTAGCACTGATGAAAGCCGACTGTGTTGTCGCGGGAAAAAAAGCTGCACTTGAACACACCGAGAAAACTAGCCGACTGTCAGCTAGAATGCGCGTTCTGCGTCTGCGTGTAAATGAGACAGCGGTCTATTTCTGCAGATATATTCATCATTCAAAAAGAGAAACCGACGCTGCCGGCTGCAGATAAGTTACACAAACTGTAAACAAAGCAGTGCGTGCTTATTGTTTTGAATATCAATCCTGCTAAACACTTTCTTTATTCCACTCCACTCATGTTAATATTGAAATATTCGCCAAGGAACACTCAGGTAACATGACGTGACATTAGACCAGCCTTCTATCTGTGTCGTTTTGACTTCTTTGCTCGCTGTTTTGCTATTATTATCGTGCACTGACTTGTTCACTAACTCCTGATAATTAATTTATAATAATTTATATAATTATTATAATTGTCCATGGATGACAAGAGGAAGTAAATAAAAGGTGGAGCTGAAAGGTTACGTGTTAAAAAAAAGCATTAGAGGTAGATGCTGTGAAATGCTTCAAATTAACATATGCCTACATTTGGCGTGAAGAGTAGCAGTTAAGCAGGCTCTGACAGCTCTAGCTCCCCCCGACTAGCTGATATTCTGTCTTGATAGTTTTATATTAATAATGTTTTGTGTCTTAATGTTCTTCTGTTTGTTTCCCTTTGTTTTACAAATATGACCTAATATATGTTGTTACTTAAAATTAATGTTTAAATAGCATTTATTTTTGTATTGTATTTTTATGCTATAAGTGGTGTTAAAAAGTATTCTGCACATTATTGTGCCAATGTGTTACGATGTGGGATGTGGTGGGCTGCTGTGGGCCAGAAAGTCCAGGGCCACTTTTTGGTCCCAGTCCGCCCCTGGTAGTATACCTTTAGTTAAGTTATACCTTAAAGGGATAGTTCACTTTGAAATTAAATTTTGGTATGTTTTAGCTTACTTGAAGGGTATCCAAGATGTAGGAGTGTTTTTTTCCGCAGTAGTTTCAATTTTGATATTTTTAGGTCAAACCGTTCTTGTCTGTCAGTCCTATAATGCAGGTCTATAGTTACTCTCTCAAAGAGCATGCACAAAGTCCAAATTAAAACAATTCCCCATCGTCCAAATTAAACAATTCCCCATCGTAAGTACACATTGATGGCCTAAGACACGAAACGAGCGGTTTGTGTGAGAAAACGATACACTAGATGTCGCCTTGGCTACGGCAGTTAATTGGAACGAATGTCTTTAATGCGACTACTCGCATTAAAGTTTCACTAAAGTGAAAGTCAGTTTCACTAAACGGCCCAACGCGCTCGCTTGCGCGGACATTTAAGAAGGGATGGATATTTGCTTCAAATGACAGGCTTGGTGAGTGAAATTATATTTGTATTATCTTTCTGTAGATGTTTAATTTTCTTTAGATTTTCTGTCTAAAAAGACACTAATCTCCAGCTTACCATCGGTGTCGCCAAACTGCTCCATCTCCAAAATGTTCGTACACGCATGGGTCAGAGTTTGCTTGCAGGTGCGCAATTTTTCCCGTCAAGTTTGTTTTTATAAATCACAACTTATGCGTCGGAAGTGGCGTACGCCTCTTTCAGGGGCTGTTTTGTGCGTACGCAACGGTTATAAATAAGGCCCCAGGTATGATGCGTAATGGAGATTCCAAAGCTCTCTTCTTTGGTCAGAACCATGAAGAGCGATCGCGGATTTACTTTTAACAATGCAACAAAATATTTAAAGAGCATCAAGCTATTAAAATCTATATTATGTATACGCACAGATAATATAACAGTAGGCTATATTAGTCAATATTTTTTTTATTAGGTTAAGCAGTGATTGGATAACGTTTTTTTTTTTTTTTTTATTTAACGTTTTTAATTTAAGGCCCAGCCACAATTGAACTTCTGGCCCATCCAAAACTGGAATCCTGGCGCCGTGCCTGGTTGGTCATGCCAGTTTTGTGGTTATCAAATGTGTAAATAGCATCGCAAGAAGTATTTGCGGAGCTTCCACTCCCCAGTCTTCACCTTTTCTCTTGCCGCCTCCATCTCTACCTGCAGACTGAGCTTGTGCGTCATCTTCGCGCCAGTTATTCAGCCAATGTCTAGAACTATATAAATTACAAAGGTTTAATTGGCATCTTTATTTCAAACGACAAGACCGGCCGCGACCCGAATATCATGAAAAATATTTTTGGATGACTCGTAACCGCAGGCACCCGCTTATTTTGGATCAACACGCGCATCACTGACATATATACACTCACCTAAAGGATTATTAGGAACACCATACTAATACTGTGTTTGACCCCCTTTCGCCTTCAGAACTGCCTTAATTCTACGTGGCATTGATTCAACAAGGTGCTGAAAGCATTCTTTAGAAATGTTGGCCCATATTGATAGGATAGCATCTTGCAGTTGATGGAGATTTGTGCGATGCACATCCAGGGCACGAAGCTCCCGTTCCACCACATCCCAAAGATGTTCTATTGGGTTGAGATCTGGTGACTGTGGGGGCCATTTTAGTACAGTGAACTCATTGTCATGTTCAAGAAACCAATTTGAAATGATTCGAGCTTTGTGACATGATGCATTATCCTGCTGGAAGTAGCCATCAGAGGATGGGTACATGGTGGTCATAAAGGGATGGACATGGTCAGAAACAATGCTCAGGTAGGCCGTGGCATTTAAACGATGCCCAATTGGCACTAAGGGGCCTAAAGTGTGCCAAGAAAACATCCCTCACACCATTACACCACCACCACCAGCCTGCACAGTGGTAACAAGGCATGATGGATCCATGTTCTCATTCTGTTTACGCCAAATTCTGACTCTACCATCTGAATGTCTCAACAGAAATCGAGACTCATCAGACCAGGCAACATTTTTCCAGTCTTCAACTGTCCAATTTTGGTGAGCTCGTGCAAATTGTAGCCTCTTTTTCCTATTTGTAGTGGAGATGAGTGGTACCCGGTAGGGTCTTCTGCTGTTGTAGCCCATCCGCCTCAAGGTTGTGCGTGTTGTGGCTTCACAAATGCTTTGCTGCATACCTCGGTTGTAACGAGTGGTTATTTCAGTCAAAGTTGCTCTTCTATCAGCTTGAATCAGTCGGCCCATTCTCCTCTGACCTCTAGCATCAACAAGGCATTTTCGCCCACAGGACTGCCGCATACTGGATGTTTTTCCCTTTTCACACCATTCTTTGTAAACCCTAGAAATGGTTGTGCGTGAAAATCCCAGTAACTGAGCAGATTGTGAAATACTCAGACCGGCCCGTCTGGCACCAACAACCATGCGACGCTCAAAATTGCTTAAATCACCTTTCTTTCCCATTCTGACATTCAGTTTGGAGTTCAGGAGATTGTCTTGACCAGGACCACACCCCTAAATGCATTGAAGCAACTGCCATGTGATTGGTTGATTATATAATTGCATTAATGAGAAATTGAACAGGTGTTCCTAATAATCCTTTAGGTGAGTGTATATATATATATATATATATATATATATATATATATATAAACCGGTATATCAAAAGGAGTTTTAACTCCTACGGTGGCCGTATTATTTTAAATCTGCCGGCAGTCATGAGTAATCTCCCCCTCGCATTCGTCACGGTGCCACTGAGTGTGAAAACGCGAAAGGCGAAGCTTGAATTTCCAGGTTTGTCCCTCTTTGGCTAATGTATTTACAAGATGGATGCGCAACATGGCTTCCGCCATTCGAGCGACTCACTCGTATGTATTCTAAATGGCAGATTATACACTTACGAGAATACTTATTTAGTTGGTTGAAGTGATTACAAGCTCTCTAATTGTAATTCTTACTAGTAACAATTCAATTGTAGAGCTCTGTTATTAAAAATGAATGGAAGTCAATGGAGACATATGACTAGTAAAAATTCATTTGTAGAGCTCTCTTATTGGAATTGTTACTAGTAAAAATGCAATTACGACGAGTAACGCTGGGTACAATTATAGCTAAAACGGCTTGTGCTGAGGACTCAGTGAGGAGGCGGGAACAAGATTGCTGAACAGTTTGTCTCAGTAAGGAGGGCAGAAAGAGCACTTTTGGTTCTTTTACATGAGAGGTAGTTAGACTTCCTTCCCGCTTGAACGGATCGAGTCCAGGAGTCGAAGGAGGTAAACTAAACCTATGCGCGTGAACTCGACAATCGACTACTGTGGACTTTGACCGAAAACAGGATGTAAATACAGGTATGAGCGCTGGCCGAATTAACATAACTTTTATTTCCACTTTTAAGGAACCGAAAAACTCCATCAGGTGACATAATGGAGAAAAAAAAAAACTTGGGAGAACCCAGGCTCAGTCGGGAGCCAGTTCTCCTCTGGCGTTTATGAACTAGAGGCCGGATTTAACTAAGATTAAAAGAATTATATGAATGTCTGGCTGAAGAGATGCGTCTTTAATCTAGTTTTAAACCGGGAGAGCGAGTCTGAGCAACGAACACTATCAGGAAGACTATTCCAGAGTTTTGGAGCTAAATGTGAAAATGCTCTCCCTCCTTTGGTGGATCTGGATATCCTAGGTATGACCAAAAGTCTCGAATTAAGTGATCTTAAAGAGCGCGATGGATTATAGTGCGATAGAAGATCGGTTAAATAGACTGGAGCTAAGCCGTTTAGGGCTTTATAAGTCAGTAGCAATACCTTGTAATTAATAAGGAACTTTATAGGTATAACCAATGCAGTGATGATAAAATCGGTGTTATATGATCATATTTTCTTGATCTAGTAAGAACTCTAGCAGCTGCATTTTGGACTAACTGTAGCTTGTTTATTGAGGATGCAGGACAACCGGCTAATAAAGCATTACAGTAATCTAGTCTCGAGGTCATGAATGCATGAACTAATTTTCTGCGTCAGAAACTGATAGCATGTTACGTAGCTTAGCAATGCTTCTAAGGTGGAAAAAGGCTGCATGTGCAGCAGACCCAGCCGCAGCACCGTCGAGGCTGAGGCCATGAGACCCATCATCCTCTGAAACACTCTGAGGGGGAGATTCTTCCCTACAGTGAATGTCGCCACTAGGCGCTGGATCACTGCCACGTGTTCTCGTGTCAGGCGCGCCACCATAGAGCTGGAGTCCAACTCTATCCCCAGAAAAGATATTTCCTGGCTGGGGGATAGAATACTTTTGGCCCAGTTGATTCTGAGACCCAACTGTTTGAGATGGGTCAGCAGTAATGCTTTGTGTAGCACCAGTTCCTCCTTTGACTGATTTACTTTTGAAACACTGCAAGGACTCTCAAACCGCAAAGCAACCAGAACTGTAGTAATCTATAAAAATTAAATTCCTCTTCTCTATTTTAAGTATACATGTATACAGGGGTTAAATTGGGATTTATTATGTGGGGGGGCTCTCCCTAGGGGGGTCCGGGGGTATGCCCCCCCGGGATTTTTTTTTTGAAAAATAAACTATTAAATGGTATTTTCTGGAGAGTTTTGTGCAAAGAAATGGAGAAATTGAGTCTTACATGATATGTGAAAAACTGCAAGGTTAAGAGCATATTTGCATTGTTGTAGTATCAACAGGTATTAGGACATTTAGCATTTACATTACTGTTAATCAGCAGTGGTGGAATGTAACGAAGTAGCCTACAAATACTTCGTTTCTGTAGGCTTTACTTAAGTAGAATCAATAGTGCATACGTTTGACTTTTACTTCGTTACATTTTGCAGCAATTATTATACTTTCTACTCCACTACATTTCTACAACGTTTCGTTACATTTTCTGATCAGTTTCCCCCCTGCCAAAACAGGGATTGAAAAAAATGTCCTGTTTTCGGTGCTGATGCGGTGGTGACGCGTTCATGTAAGGGTGGCGCTGCCAATAAAGCACCTAAAAGCTGTCACAAAGAACCATCAAAAGTAATGATTATGAATATGTAAAATATAGCAAGGAGACATTTTAATTGTTTATTAATAAACAAGTGTTTTCTGTGTCAGTGCCCTGCATAGATGAAGTTGACGATGCAATCTTCGCAGTAGTAAACTCGCCAGAGAGAAATGCACATTTCATACGGATTAGGCTACACAAGCAGCGGTCTGTTTTCTTTCGTTTTGAAAAGAAGACCTTCCAAGCTTTCTATAGATATATTTATCAGGTCTGTCAGGCAGGCTCCCTTATACGCTGAGTTTCGGTTCATTTATTATGAGACGAGAGTCCAGTTCACTCGCCGGCGCGTCCGTGTCGTGATTAGGCTATCTATTGTCTATATACTATATTTACTTCTTATTTTTGAAATGAAACATTGATTAAAATTAAGATACAATTAATACAAAACGAAATTAATTTTAAAGAAAGGCTTTGTGCTTTCTGTTTGAGGTCTCAGTGAAAGTTTCAAACAGTCTTTTAGTGCCACATTCAGAGCGGTCCCGTCCGTGACATGGTTTTTTCCTCATAAATGCGAACATGAAAAATAAAATAAAATGAATATGTTATGTTCTGTGGAGAGCCAACCCTTCTTCATCCGGTGGGTAGTACTTTGGTTTGCAGTGTAATTCACAGAATTACAAAAAAATATTTTGCCACCTAAAAGTTAAAGATTTTTTGTGTCACGTCCACGGCATGTGTAGCCTATTTCCCTCATATTAAATATAAAACGCTTGATTACACATTGTATTACCTTGTTATGATATCGTGACCCATACAATGTGCCAAACATTTTTTCCTTACCTTGTTATTCAAGGCCAGGGCACTTTTTGTACAACCAACGTTGTGCTGAACTTGACAAAACTGATCTGTTGCTGCAGCGGCGGTCAGTAGCTCGGGTTTTTTTTTTTTTTTTTTTAAGGCAGTAGAAGGTTCTGGAACTTTTGCGCGCTTCCACATCCCGCGCAACTACGGATCTCCCAGGAACATTCATTATTGCTGCGTACATTTATCCATGTCGGAGTTCTGAGTAGTAGTCTACCTAGATGCGCATGGCATGCGCGAGCGGTGCGCGATCATGGTCGACTGACAACGAGATTAAGCAGCTGAACAAGAGTACGGCCGTGTTCCGATTGTTCTCATCTCAGCTCCGCCGAGACAAAATAGACATGCCATTTCAAAATCTTTCATTTATAATCAGAAATATGTTTTCAAAAGCATCACTTTTATCAAATTTTATGTGACATAATTTCCTATAGGCAACTGACTGCAAACGAGCAGGCTTATGTGCCGGGGCTGAGCCCCGGAGAGCCCCGGCCCAATTTAACCACTGCATGTATACCTCCTCTCCAATATGTTTTATTTTCTTCTTTCTTTTTTTCCTTTAATGTGTGAATTGACTGTTTAGCATATTTGATATAAACGTTACCTGTAATGTTCTTCGTATCTTACGATGCTCTGGATTCATTTTGAAGCTTATATGTGAAATATGTGCATGCTGTAGGCCTATTACACAATGTATAATTCTGGAAATAATAATAATGATGGCAAAATGAGGCTTCCTGAACTAAAAACCCTTTTTTGGGTGCCCAAAAAAGACTTCCTGTTATTAGTGGCAGCTGACATCAGAGACTTCCTGCCGAATCCGAGGCAAACCGAAACACAAATCTAGTGACGACTAAACCTGTCGGGTACTGGCAAAAACTTCTTGCAGCCGATTTTTTGACGAACCCTCTCTGGCCAGTGTTGTGATGTGAAAGAAACAGACGTGAATATATATTAGCCTATCAGAAGGTAAGTATTTTAACATTTTTAGAAAATCTGCAGCTGTCAGAGCTTTGAACTATACTAACCTAAATAATCACGGCACAAAATAAGCTTTTGTTGTCCGTATTTTAAAGTCAATCGACAACTTACCAAATTATATAAATGTGTGCCTTTATCTTTTATGAGTCGATTTGATCCTACAGTGCTATACTTGCTATTTCTGAATTTCATTCGCACATGTTCTAAAGTGAAAGTAGTTTTGCCTTTTGCTCCCACTTGTTTTCATAATGTGAAATATCTGTTTTCATTTCTGTTAAAATGCTTTTTTTTTTTTTTGCTTCTTATGTGGTTTTATAAAAACTTGATTTGGTGATATACTTACAGCCATGATAATAAAATAAGAATTATTGTGTTTATTTATTCCGTACGGTGACGCATTGCTGCCACATACATATTATTTTTTCCTCCCAATTATGTCGTAATAACGAGATCTTATGTCGTAATAACGAGATCTTATGTCGTTTTAACGACATCTTTTCTCGTAATAACGAGATCTTATGTCGTTAAAACGACATATTTTTCTCGTAATAACGAGATCTTATGTCGTAATAACGAGATCTTATGTCGTTAAAACGACATCTTTTTCTCGTAATAACGAGATCTTATGTCGTAATAACGAGATCTTATGTCGTTAAAACGACATCTTTTTCTCGTAATAACGAGATGTTATGTCGTTAAAACAACATTTTTTTTGCCCTTATAAGGACATGTGTAGTCATGTACAAAATATGCCTTTATCCACATAAAATTGACAGCCTATCGCGCCTTTATCACACGTTCAAAAAGCTTACGCAAATATAGAAGCCCCCAATCATGCAAAATTAATCAATGAGGCCCTTTTTTGAAAATATATTTTATATAGGCTAGGATGTTTTATATTTTATATATAAGTTTTTTTTTATATGATATATTATATAGGCCTAATAAGATTTATTTTTGTTAATATGCTATATCTTCATTACCTAGAGATATAATTAAACAAAAAGTAGTCAAAACACATCTAACAGAACATAGCCTAAGTTGTTTATTTTTTACAACATTGTGTTCTTATTTTGTTTAATTAACGAAATGTCAATCTTCATCTTTATAACAGAAGATACAATACAATACAAAAATCTTCAAGATAACGGATTGTCACCTTATAAACAGTCATTTTTTAATGGAATAATACACCCTTATAATAAAGAAAAAGCTTCAGTGATAAAGAATATGAACGCAATGCATTTAATTATACGTTAAGCGTTTTCCTTCCATATACCCTTTATTATAAAGAAAATAGGTGGCTCTTAACGTGTCTTTCTATGGGAGGATGGATGGATTGAATGCATTCAATGCAAATATTCAATGGTATTCAATGCAAAACAAAAATGAAAAATACAAGTAGCCAATAAAATAAACAAATTATTGTGGCATTAATTAGCCCATAAACAATATTTATTTTAAAGCCTAAACGAATTTGTTTAAAGAAAACCAGCGTTGGGCGTTTATCTGTATAGGCTAAGTGTTTCAGCCGCCCTTTTCAAACTGCTGCAATAAAATGCAACAGAATAGTTAAACATGAAGAGGATTATCCGTCTGGCATGGCCGCTCGCTCTAACGTTAACCTAGATAAATGTTTGCTATTATGAAGCGCATATCCGAGTGTTTGTGCAGAGTGTGGAGCGCGCACTATGACATGGATGGAGGCGCCGGTGCCATCACTCGCATTTTCCTATCAACAGTGGAAACAACTTAAAATACTCCATCATTTCTGGTCATACAGAAAATAATAATACATCAGTCGCAACTACTTTTATTTGTGTAAACTCACAACAACAAGAAAACGGTGTGCTTTTGTAAAATAAAATAAAACAAACAGGGCGCGCTTTCATGATCTCTGAATTGGAGCAAATACGGTAGCCTACCATCTGATAATGTAATCCTGTCTGTATGAAAGGCGCATATAGGCTACATTACAGCGGAGATGTATGGAGATACAGTGCAGGCAGCCTACACTGAAAAGACTAGTTCATTAATAAACAATTAAAATGCTTCGTTATTTTTTTCAGATACATTTATTATATCATTAGCCTACTTTTGCCGGCGCTTTGCGGCAAGTTTAATGCTTGCGCTTGAGCGCGGAATATAGGCTATAGCCTACATGCACCCAGCATTGAATATAAACGTGCGATTAGTCCTAATTGCTTAAATGAATGACTACTAGTCTAGAAAAATCCTTTAGTCTATGGCAACTCTAATCAATAGCCTACAGTTAATATTTGACATTATTTCATTAGTAATTAGTATCCAGCTCTTCACATTTAATTAGTTGAGCTAGCATAATTAATGAACTAATAAAATAATAAAAGAAAATTTTAATTAAGATACTAACCATATATTTCTATATAGCATTGCTTATTCCACCACACAAAGGACTGTTTATAAGGTGACATCCGTTATACATGTGAAGATTGTAGGCTGTATCTTGAAGATTTTTGTATTTATTGTATTGTATCTTCTGTTATAAAGACGACATTTCGTTAATTAAACAAAATAAGAACACAATGTTGTAAAATTTTCTGTTTTGTGTTTTGACTACTTTTTGGTTAATTATATCTCTAGGTAATGAATGAAGATATAGCCTATTAACAAAAATAAATCTTATATATAATAGGTATATTATATAAAAAAAAAACTTATAGGCCTATTTAAAATATTTTCCAAAAAGGGCCTCATTGATTAATTTTGCATGATTGGGGGCTGCTATATTTGCTTAAGCTTTTTGAACGTGTGATAAAGGCGCGATAGGCTGTCAATTTTATGTGGATAAAGGCATATTTTGTACATGACTACACATGTCCTTCCTTCCACTCCGTGGGCACCTGTTTCTCCTCCCAGATTTTCTTAAACAACGGGAACAGTATCTCTACCGTTGTTTCCAGGTCCGCCTTCAATGCTTCTGCTGGTATACTGTCTGGACCTGCTGCCTTGCCGTTCCTCTGCTGGCCTACTGCCTTGCGGATCTCTTCTCTGGTTGGCGCACTGCAATCTATTGGTAGATCCTCTGATGCTGGATTGATGGTTGGCGGGTTTGCTGGCATTTGCTTGTTTAATAGTTCTTCGAAGTGTTCCCTCCATCTATCCATTTGTTGTTCCTCTCCCTTCAATATTTTTCCCTCCTTGTCTTTCACCGGCCTAGCTGGCTTGCAGAACTTCCCTGACAGCGTCTTTTTGATGGAGTACAGATCTTTCATATTGCCATTTCTTGCTGCTTCTTCTGCTTCGGCTGCCAGACCATCAACATAGTTCCGCTTATCGGTTTAGGGAGGGATATATTATAAAGTTACCTAAGAAAGGCGACCTCAGCAAGTGTGACAACTACCGAGGGATTACGCTACTGTCCATTCCAGGGAAAGTGTTCAATAGGATCATCCTGAATAGAATGAAGGACCAGGTGGACACCCAACTCCGTGACCAGCAGGCAGGCTTCCGGAAAGACAGATCCTGTACGGACCAGATTGCCACCCTGCGTATCATTGTCGAACAGTCACTGGAGTGGAACTCCTCTCTCTACATTACCTTTGTAGACTATGAGAAGGCTTTCGATAGCCTGGATAGGAGTGCCCTTTGGAATCTTCTCCGGCATTATGGTGTGCCAGCCAAGATCGTCAACATCATCCGAAACTCGTACGATGGTATGAACAGCAGAGTGGTCCATGGAGGGAAGCTTACGGAGACCTTCGAAGTGAGAACCGGGGTTCGTCAGGGATGCCTGCTCTCGCCTTTCCTCTTCTTGCTAGCCATCGATTGGATAATGAAGACTACAACGGCACGCACAAGAACAGGAATCCAGTGGACACCCTTCACACAACTCGACGACCTGGACTTTGCGGATGACTTGGCCTTGCTATCCCACACCCGACAGCAGATGCAGGAAAAGATAAACAGCACAGCTGCCACCTCCGCTCAACTAGGTCTGAACATCAACAAACAGAAGACAAAGATCCTCAAGGTGAATAACACCAACAACAACCCAGTCCAGTTGGACGGAGAGGCGTTAGAAGAAGTGGAGGCCTTCACCTACCTGGGCAGTGTCATCAACAATCAGGGTGGAACAGACGCTGACGTTAAGGTACGAATATGTAAAGCAAGAGCAGCCTTCCTACAGCTGAGGAACATCTGGGGCCTAAGGACAAAGGTCAGGCTGTTCAATACCAATGTCAAGGCGGTCCTTCTCTATGGTGCAGAGACATGGAGGAAAACAGTGGCGATGATGAAGAAAGCTCAGACCTTCGTCAACTCCTGTCTGCGAAGAATCCTCCAGATTCGCTGGCCAAACACCATCAGCAACCAGGATCTTTGGCAGAGAACCAATCAGCTTCCTGCAGAAGATGAGATCCTGAAACGACGCTGGAGATGGATTGGTCATACGCTCCGCAAGCCAGCTTCCAACATCACCAGGCAAGCGCTCACTTGGAATCCCCAAGGCAAAAGGAAAAGAGGAAGGCCAAGAAATACGTGGCGCCGAGATCTGGCAGCTGATACCAAAGAACTTGGATACACCTGGAGCCAGCTGGAGAGAAAAGCCCAAGACAGGGATGCCTGGAGAGCTCTTGTCGGCGGCCTATGCCCCAGGAGGGGTAGCAGGCATAAGTAAGTAAGTAAGTACACATGTCCTTATAAGGGCAAAAAAAAGATGTCGTTTTAACGACATAACATCTCGTTATTACGAGAAAAAGATGTCGTTTTAACGACATAAGATCTCGTTATTACGAGAAAAGATGTCGTTAAAACGACATAAGATCTCGTTATTACGACATAATTGATGGGAAAAAATAATATGTATGTGGCAGCAATGCGTCACCGTAGTACCGTACTAGTATTTTTTATGAAAAAAAAAACATGATTTTTTTATAAAGACTCTGCATTTAGAATACTGTACCTATAGCAAAACAAAGATTTGTCTCTTTTATTCCTCGAAATGTTTAAAAATGTCAATGAAAATGACACTGTGGTGGAAAAGTTTTTGATGTTTTAAGGAAAATGTTAAAAATGATGGAGGTAAACTAATGAGAGATTTCTTTCCAAAAAATTATCAAGACAAAAGTGCTTTTATTTGAAGAAACAAATAAAGTTCACAGTGAGGTGATTCATTTCTTGTTCTTGTTTTTCTTTCTTTTTTTAGTTTGTTTGACAGAGAATGGATATGTCTGCAAGAAGCTTGTGGGAAATACAACCTGCACAAGATCTGAGTTTTGAACTGCTGTCTTGAGTCCTGCCGTTAGCTAAGACATCAGACCATGCAGCTAACGACACCTCTACTGTGAAGGCTGAGGACATTCATGTGGCATGTCCACTTTAAGGATTACTCTTCTCTTTACTGTTATTCTTCCACTTTACTATGAACTTTGCTCTTGTGAATGTGCTCATGCTGAATATGAGATAAATGGGGAATGCTGTCCAATGTGTGCTCCTGGTAAGACTGATTATAAAAAGTTATACCATATACTTTACATATTTTACACAATTTGTATAATTTCAAAGTTTCTAACTTTAGATTTTTTTTTTATTCTTTATCAATATGTTTTTTTTTTTACTGCAAGTTTGTGACGTTATTACATCAGTAATGATAATCTGCTTTATTCTGCTTTAATGAATATATTTTTTCTGCATAAAAGCATTTGTTTGGTTTGTGAAAAAAAAACTAAATTATAAAGTCAGAATACCATGACAATGCATTTTGCATCACATTATTAAGTGATTTCTGTTGAAATTCAATAACAAATGTTATGTGCTGCTTTTTAGGAAACCGTGTTGTTTGGCACTGCACACATGATACCAGCACAACTTGTGTTCCATGCCCTGAATACACTTATACTGATGAACTGCAGGCTTATTAAAATGCCTTACATGTACAGAGTGTGATTTAAGTGAGTGTTTCCCCCTTTAAATTTGTTCATCTGAAAATTAAAAAGTTGCTATAATTTACTTAAAGGTGCATTGCGCAAGTCTCTGAGTTTTTGCAGAACTATGCCCCCTCTGGCGACAAGCGAAACTGCAACCAGAGGTGTGCACGCTCATGGACCACACGCACGCTTGCACGAGCACGAGCTGTTCATAACCAAAGGAGCATCAACCGCACAAATCTTTTGTTTACAGTCATAATGTCTTCAGAGGTAATAAAGTTATTAATCTGCAAGTCATTTTAAATATGTGAAAGGAAAAGCATTTGAGTAAATTACACACTTATGTGTGAGGGGAAAACGGGGGTAGTAGAAACCTTCGGTTTTTGTTTCCATCTATCTCCATGTTGAACTGTTTTATGTGTTTACTGTATCCACTTATGATTGTATTATTATGGAAACACGTTCATGAACAATACAAGTTATTACTTTGTTTTTAATTTGTAAAAGCTCAAAATAATAATCATACCATACACAGTTGGTCAACAAAGTACACTCAAATGCCTCAAGGTAATATTCATAGATTATTACATCATTTGTTGTCATAGATTTGCCGTATCAGACATTAGAGACTGGGCTATATCTTACCATTTTATCAAGAAAAAAGCCAACTGAGGATCCCGTTTGAGCCCTAGAGCAGACCGGAGATTCCAACGAACAGTATTTATATCGTTTTTACCTTTTGTACACAGCCACGTCCAAGTGATCTGCGGGCGCGGGCGCAGGCGCTTCCTAGTGTGTGGAGACCGGAGATCATTTCAACCATTTGTTGAAAGCCTTCCCGATGTTGACTCTCGTCTTATTCCGACGCCTGTGGCAATAGACAAAAGTTTTCTTTTCTTTGTCTTACGTGGAGTTTGGAATGAACTACAAGCCGGTCTCTTTGAATCCATCTTTTACTTTTGTCGAAAGTTGACTAAAGTTTTGTCGCTCGAGTTGTCTTCGCTGATACGGAGAATGGCGGCGAATACACAAACCTGCCAGACATAGCCAGGTGAGCGTGAACGCGCATGACGTCACGCCCAGTCTCAAATTCCGTCCCGAATCCCTCTTAATTATTTTACTGTACAGGATTATAGAGGCAATCGCAGTGATCAGAGAAGGGCTCATTCAGCCCATCAGGCAATTGTTTAAGCATGTATGGGTTAGAAAAACGGGTATTTTTAACATGAAATCTTGTGCAATGCACCTTTAAGAGGTGATTTAGCATCTTGAGATGCAAGCTATTTGGGTTCATGGGTTCCTAACAGTAACTAATGTAATCTGGTTTCTGCTGACTGATTTCTATCTTAGAGCGAGGGTTAAGAGTGAGTAAAGCCTGCACTCGGTCGTCAGATGCTGTGTGTGAGCCACTGGAGAGATTCTTCTGCACTGAAAGAGAGAAACACTCCTGTAGACTCGCTGTGCAACACTCTGAATGCAGACCTGGACAATACATCAGACAAGCAGGTAAATGATCACATTATATAAAGATGCATGGACAGTGCATGAAATGCTGTTTATTGTTATCTGTGCTGCATTAGTTGCAGTTAAAGGGGGGGTACAATGGTGTTTCATGTATTCAGAGTTGTTTACAGTGTTAAAGAGATGGATTCTCATGCTTAACATGGCCAAAGTTTGAAAAAAATATTTTGGACGAATAACAGAGAATTTCTGGGCCGAAAATCTTACTTCCGGGTTGGTACAAGTTTCGGCTGATTTTTTTCGATCGTGGATCTAATGACGTAGACCATAGTGGAACTCCTTATATGAGCATTTCTCCCGGAAAAGCGCGCCCACGCACACGTCGACCAGAGGAGAGCTAGACCGCGCACATCAACGCGCTTTAACAGGAAATCATCGGCAGCGCTGCCTAGAATTTGTTCAAGAATGTCTCCAAAGTGTGTTTTTGGATGTGAGGGAAAGCTTACCAAGTTCATCTTCCCAAAGAACCCAGCGTTAGGAACAGTTAGTGATGTTACGTCTGACACCGACGCACTAGTCACGTGAAAATGACTTCTGAAGCAAACACACTGGTTCACTCCTGTAGTAAACCGCCTGACTGCTTTGACAGCCCAATCCAGTGTTGACAGGTTTGAAACCTGGCGGCTGTATTTCTTATAAAAGTGAAGGTAAAAAAAACTATAGAAACCATTACAGAAATTCTATTGGATTTAATGGTTTTCATGGGAATTTTATTGGTTGTAATGGGAATTATAGTGGTCTCTGTGGGTCTACTGATATGTGTTGGGTTGTATTGGTGGGGGCATTAAATCCTAATGGAATATGTCCCTAACACACTACAACAAAGAATTATGTAGTGGTTTAAATGGTAAAAGCCAATGGTTCCTATTTTGATATAAACCATTAGAACTTCTGTGATGGTTTCCAACCTTTTTTTAAGCTGGTCTGATCTTCTGTCCTTGTCTAAAGAAATAATTACACACACACATCATGCTTAATGTTTTATTATCAACACATGAAATTCATCAGTATCTGTAAAATTCACCTACATAAATGAGTTTCACAGTACTAACACTGTTTCAGCTTTGATCGCCTCGGTAAAAACACGTAATAAACGGGGCGTTACTTACATTTTACGGTTGTCAGCTTTGTTGCATTACATTTACTTCACCAGGAGATGGTGCTGAAATTTCTATCTGAATGAAGCTTCGAGTAATGAACCATTTTCGACACAATTGTATCAGAAAGCAATAATGCTTCGAAACGCTTCATTTGGACATCACTAGGAACAGTGGATGCAGATGTTTTTTTCCGGGGCAAAAACGAGTTGTGTAAGACTGTTTGCTCCCTGCATTTCGACGCTGATTGTTTTATAAACAAAGCCCAGATCGACGGATTTGCAGATCGTCTAATGCTTAAGGATGGAGCAGTCACAATGATAAAGGTTCGCGGTCGCAGGCGGTGAGTAAAACTGGTTCAAATGTCTCTGTGTGTTGTTGTTAGCTATCAGCGCGTCAGCACAGCGTTAGCTCCGCCCACACGGCCCGCCTCCAGACGCTAGTTTTTTTTCCGGAAAGACTCGGTACAGCCTATCTTTCTTTTATAAATATAATAAAACTAAAGACTTTTTGGAGATATGAAGGATGCAATACTACTCTATAGGTACTCAAAATTAACAGGAGATTGAGTGAAAATGAGCATTTCACCCCCCCTTAAAGTGCAAAATAAATTTTCACAAACGTTTATCTAAGCATAGGCTACAATATAATATCCCCCTTTAAGGAAACAAGAGCATTTGTTTATTTTATTTTAAACAACATTTATTTTTAACATTCTTTATGTACCTATATGTCCATTGTCTACAGGCACTGGCTCCACAGATACAGTATGTGCCGACTGTAAAGCTGACACATATTCAAATGGCTCTTTTTCATCCTGTAAACCACACACAAAGTAAGTGTTCACTTATACTGTTGGTGTGTGCTGTTGCTCATCATTTTACATCTGATCCTGGATATTATTCACAGGTGTGAAGCATTGGGACTTACTGAAATAAATCCAGGAACACAGTCGTCTGACAGTGAATGTGGAAATCTCCCTGATGTTACAGCCATTGCTCTTAGTGTTACAGCTACTGTGATAGTAATAATTACAGTAATAAGTGTCCTTACAATCAGACATATTCAAAAGAAGAAATTATCTCATCAGTCAGGTAAGCTTTAATCAATTTGTTCAGAACGTTTTTGTAGTATGAGATATAGAGTTGTTTTTCATATAATTTCTATGCAAATTCAGCCAAATTAAATAAATAAATAAATAGTCATGGATCTGGAATACTTTTTGACAATCATTCATATACACTATATTTGCTATAATTAGAAAAAAGAGGGTGATGCAGCGAGTAAAATAATTGATTAAATTATCTGTTAATACTGGAATACAGGTATTGAAAGTTTATTTCTTTTTTCACATTAAAGAGAAAAAGAAAATTACTTTTAATTTGTTTTAAATAACAAAATGCATGTTTATCTGTTTTCTGTTAAAAGGAAATGGGAAATCTCAATGAACAAGCCAGAATGGGTAAGAGTAGTAATTCATATTGACATACAGCACAGTTAATCAGCTCATGTACATGATGAGAAACTTCAGTGACAAAATATTAGATTTTAAATGTGATTTATTTAACAATATGTTGGTCTTCTGTGGTTTGACTGTGAGAAAGCAATGCAACACATTATTTGTGCCTGTGCAAGTTGGAAAGTAATGCTTTCATTCACTGTGTTTTCAGCTGTTCATGACCGGAAAATGCTGAGCTCTCCGGATTGGATCAACCCGTAAACGACTAGGAATAGCTACAGTTTCCAGACTACTCAGAATTGTCTCCACATCAGGACCGGTGCCATTACACATACTTCCGAACAAATGCAGACTATTCTCCTACTCGCAGAAATAGTTGCGTCTCTCTCCTTTACCCAAACCAATGAAGAGAGAACGCCAACTCCTGTGAAGACTTCAGATGATGCAAACTCTGAATCAACATCACCAATGCTACATTTTTCTAATCATTTGTTTACAAACAAGTATTTTTTTTTTTACAATTATAAAATAGTTTCTTACATTTTTTGTATTCTAGAGTCAATATTCATTAAAATTCAATTGCTTTATTTTTGTCCTTGCTTATAGACGAGGTTGACAGAAATTAGCCACTTTTGTTCCAACAGAGGATGAAATGTGTCGTCATCTATGAGTGTTGAGTGACGTAATATCCCTATTAAGTTGACGCATGGAGGATACGTGAGACTGAATACAATGAAAAGCCCTCGCGCTGCTCATATGCTGAGAGTGCGATAATACAGTAGAGATGCGCGATTAATCTTTAAAAGATTCAAACACCCACGTGATGATCTTCCAATTCGTCTGTCAATTAAACTTTGACAAATTCATATAGCAACATTCAAAGCTGTGTCGACGTCATGAAACAGCTTCACAAACAGTCTTTTCAACATCATAGTATCATTATTAGTGTGATGCAATAGTTAAAGTTATCATAGAAGTACTTGGACAAAAGTTTAAATTTTAAATATACACTCACCTAAAGGATTATTAGGAACACCATACTAATACTGTGTTTGACCCCCTTTCGCCTTCAGAAGTGCCTTAATTCTACGTGGCATTGATTCAACAAGGTGCTGAAAGCATTCTTTAGAAATGTTGGCCCATATTGATAGGATAGCATCTTGCAGTTGATGGAGATTTGTGGGATGCACATCTAGGGCACGAAGCTCCCGTTCCACCACATCCCAAAGATGCTCTATTGGGTTGAGATCTGGTGACTGTGGGGGCCATTTTAGTACAGTGAACTCATTGTCATGTTCAAGAAACCAATTTGAAATGATTTGAGCTTTGTGACATGGTGCATTACATTTAGTCATTTAGCAGCATTATCCTGCTGGAAGTAGCTATCAGAGGATGGGTACATGGTGGTCATAAAGGGATGGACATGGTCAGAAACAATGCTCAGGTAGGCCGTGGCATTTAAACGAGGCCCAATTGGCACTAAGGGGCCTAAAGTGTGCCAAGAAAACATCCCTCACACCATTACACCACCACCACCAGCCTGCACAGTGGTAACAAGGCATGATGGATTCATGTTCTCATTCTGTTTACGCCAAATTCTGGCTCTACCATCTGAATGTCTCAACAGAAATCGAGACTCATCAGACCAGGCAACATTTTTCCAGTCTTCAACTGTCCAATTTTGGTGAGCTTGTGCAAATTGTAGCCTCTTTTTCCTATTTGTAGTGGAGATGAGTGGTACCCGGTGGGGTCTTCTGCTGTTGTAGCCCATCCGCCTCAAGGTTGTGCGTGTTGTGGCTTCACAAATGCTTTGCTGCATACCTCGGTTGTAACGAGTGGTTATTTCAGTCAAAGTTGCTCTTCTATCAGCTTGAATCAGTCGGCCCATTCTCCTCTGACCTCTAGCATCAACAAGGCATTTTCGCCCACAGGACTGCCGCATACTGGATATTTTTCCCTTTTCACACCATTCTTTGTAAACCCTAGAAATGGTTGTGCGTGAATATCCCAGTAACTGAGCAGATTGTGAAATACTCAGACCGGCCCGTCTGGCACCAACAACCATGCCACGCTCAAAATTGCTTAAATCACCTTTCTTTCCCATTCTGACATTCAGTTTGGAGTTCAGGAGATTGTCTTGACCAGGACCACACCCCTAAATGCATTGAAGCAACTGCCATGTGATTGGTTGATTTGATAATTGCATTAATGAGAAATTGAACAGGTGTTCCTAATAATCCTTTAGGTGAGTGTAAATACTGATGTCTATATGATAACGATCAAAATCAGCTTTTGATAGAAACTTGGCGCTTAAAATAACGCATTTATCGATTTTATTGTTTCACCAGTAGGTGGCGACAAGTGACTGTTAAAAAATGTATTGTTATTATTGAATCATTTATTCAAGAGTATGTGTCCGAGTATAAGTATACTTGTATGTGTCCGAGCTAAGAGTATAGCTTGTTTCCGCCACAAAATAAAACATTTTAAAAGATAATTGCGACTTTTTATCTCACAATTGCAAGTTTACATCTCGCAATTCTGACTTTATTTCTCAGAATTGCGAGATATAAAGTCAGAATTGCGTGAAATAAAGTTGCAATTGCGTGTTATAAAGTCAAAATTGCGAGATATAAAGTCAGAATTGCATGATATAAAGTCGCAATTGCGTGTAATAAAGTCAGAATTGCGAGATATAGGGTGAAAGTGGTGTCAACGGACGCCTCCACCTCGGGATGGGGAGCGCTGCTCGAGAGCAGACCGTTCTTCGGCCAGTGGTCAGAACGGGAAAAGCTTCAACATATAAACTGCCTAGAAATGCTGGCAGTGGACAACGCGCTGACGCGCTTCTGTCCTCAGATAAAGGGCCACCACGTCTTAGTCCGCTCGGACAACATGTCGGTGGTGTCCTACATAAATCGGCAGGGTGGTCTCAGATCCCGAAAATTATACAGGCTGGCGGAACGCCTCCTGTTATGGACTCGCTGAGAGCAGTGCACGTGCCTGGGCTACAGAACTTGGGGCCAGACAGTCTGTCCAGGAACAACATTCCTACAAGCGAATGGTCTCTACACCCGCAAACAGTCGAACTGTTGTGGGAGAGATTCGGCAGAGCGAAAGTGGACCTGTTCGCGTCTCACGAAAATGCTCACTGTCCGGAATTTTTCTTCAAGAGCGAGAGCGCTGCCCGCTCTTTGCTTTTCCCCCCGTCTCTCTCCTGCCTCAGGTGATAGAACAGATCAGGGAAGTGAGCTGCTCATAGCGCCACTCTGGAAGAACTAACCATGGTTCCCAGTTCTGATGCAGTTAGCAGACACTGCCCCGTGGCCAGTGCCAATGAGGAGGGACCTCCTCTCTCAGGCCAGGGGTTCGATTTGGCATCCTCACCCGGAGCTGTGGTCCCTTCACGTATGGGCTCTCAAAGGGTACCCGCTGACCTCTCAGAGTGAGTGCTAAATACTATCACTCAGGCTAGATCTCCGTCTACCAGACGGCTCTATTCCTCGAAGTGGTCGGTGTTTTCCGGCTGGTGCACAGCTCGGGGCATTTCACCCTTAAACTGTGGGATGAAGGAGGTTCTCTCCTTCCTACAAAGAGCTGCTGCCCACACCCCTGTGTTCATTTCTACACACAAGCACGATCTCCCCTGTGTATCCCACAGAGCGCACTCACATAAAGCGCGCGTTTTCCGCTCGAGTGTTAAAAGTAGGAAATGTGCCCACTTCCCAGTGCCCACGCCTACACACTGCCCACTCTGCTTCACATATTCAGGGTCTAGATCTCACAAAGCCCCCTGCCACCGGCCGTGTTTTAATAAAGAGTCCTGTGCCCGCTCCCCAGCGCTCACACTCGCTTGTAAACACTCCGATGCAAGCCCCGCCTTCGTGCCTCGGGCTGCCCACTACAGCGCGCTCCCAGTCCCTAGAGACCGTGTCTACGAGCGCTGCTCAGCCGGCTGTCGCTATCAGCAAGCCCCTGTTCACCAGCACTGACAGTGTGCGCGACACGCTTTCGCCGCTGCAGGTCCCCTGTCCCGCGCAGTGCAGCGGGCAGGACCCAGAGGCCATTCGACCCCTAGCTATGAGTGCGAATGCATGGAGCGCTATTCCGGGCGTGTCGAAATGGGTGCTGAACACAATAATACGGGGCTATTCGCTGCAGTTCCTTCGCCCTCCTCCGCGCTTTCGGGCTCGGATCGAGACGAAAGTGAACAGAAGCAGCCCATCTGCTTCATACAGAAATAGCGAAACTGTTACGCAAAGGGGCGATAGAGCGAGTTCACCCTTCTTTAACCGAGGCAGGCTTTTACAGCCATTATTTCCTCGTTCCCAAGAAGGACAGAGCGCTCAGACCTATATTAGATCTGAGATATTTGAACAAAGTTCTCATGAGACAGCCGTTGAAAATGCTCACGACCAGACAAATCCTCGCGCAAATTCGCCCGAGGGACTGGTTTATTTCTCTTGATCTGAAAGACGCATACTTTCAGATTCAGATTATACCCCGTCACAGGCCATTCTTGAGATTCGCCTTCGACGGCCAGGTATATCAATACACCGTCCTTTCATTTGGCCTGTCTCTAGCACCCCGTACGTTTACGAAGTGCATGGATTCGGCCCTCGCTCCCCTGAGAATACAGGGGATGCGAATTCTGAACTATCTGGACGATTGGCTCATTCTGGCGCAATCAGAAGAAGAGCTTACTTCTCACAAGATAGCGCTTCTCAGTCATCTAGAAAGCCTGGGTCTTTCTGTGAACTGGGCCAAGAGCTCTCTAATCCCCAGCCAGTCAATCTCCTTTCTGGGAATAGAACTGGACTCGGTGGCTATGACGGCCAGGCTGTCAACACAGGTGTTTCCCCCTGAAAGCATTCCAGAGGTTTATGGGCCATATGGCATCAGCTGCAGCAGTTCTGCAGCTCGGTTTACTGCAAATGCGCCCGCTCCAATGCTGGCTGAATTCGAAAGTGCCCCGCAAAGCGTGGATGTCAGGTTGCGCTCGAGTCAGCGTGACTCAGGGCTGTGTCTCAGCCCTGCAGCCCTGGCTGGCAGCCGAGTGGTACCAACAGGGAGTTACGATGGGGGTAATCTCACACCGCAAAGTGGTCTCGACAGACGCGTCCAACCTGGGTTGGGGAGCGCTTCACGAGGGCAGTCCGGTCTACGGCCCCTGGTCGGACCAGGAGAAAAGCCTTCATATAAGACGTTGAATGACACTTGACTTTGCTTGCAGACGCACTGAACGCACAAATCCATTTTTATCCCGGAAAGCTTCCAACACTCTTCCCAGTGGCCAAGAGCCTCGTGGGGCAGTAGGATCCATAATGACGACAATATCGCCAGGCTTTAGATTTCTCCTGATCTCATTCCATTTTTGCCTCTCTTGCAGCAAGGGTAGATATTCCCGTACCCAACGTTTCCAAAAAAAGACAGCAATATACTGAACTTGCTTCCATCAGTGTTTTAAGTACAAGTCATGTGGCTCAAACAATCCTGGCGGCAATGATGGATTTCCTTTCATTAGAAGAATGTGGTTGGGAGTAAGTGGCTCCAAATCATTTTGATCATCAGAGAGTTTGGTGATAGGCCGATCATTTAGAATGGCTTCAGCTTCACACATAACTGTATGAAGCCCATCGTCGTTCAGGGTCTGCTGTTGAAGAACTGAACTTAGAATCCTTCTCACCATGCGGATAACCCGCTCCCAAACTCCACTTAACTCCCCTTTGCCGCAGAGCTCCCTGAATTCTTCCATGATCCAAAGCTGTGAGAGCCTCTCTTAGTTCTCTCTCTGCTCCTATAAAGTTGTCTATGGACAAAATTTGCCCTCCAGGCTTGTCCTTGAACCCTTGTTTCCTCTGTGGCACATTATTGTCTGTGCTCTGCTTGCCAGTAACAGCCGCTTTCTCCTCCCTCCTCCTGCGGCTCTTTTGCAACAGAATGGTTTTCCATTTAAGTAACCAGGCTACTGCCACCTTAAGCTTACTCCAACTTGAGAAGTAGGTCAGTAACCGGCTTGTGGCAACATGTGAGCCCTCCACAGACACAACATTCACTGTGACTTCCTTCTTAACCTCCTGATCATCTGGTTCTATGATAGTCTCTACCACATTTGTTGGCCAGTTAACTTCTGGTTTACACAAAAAACTTGGACCCTCTATCCACCTCCTGCCATGAATGAAGTCTCCATCCCTCACTCCTCTGGATGCCTCATCCGCTGGATTTTCTTTGGAGCTGATGTATCGCCATTGTGAAGTTTCAGTGGCCCCTCTTATAGTCGAAACCCTGTTTGCCACAAATGTATGGAAACGTTTATCCTCGTTTTTTATATACTTAAACACAGAAGTGCTGTCGGTCCAAAAAATGGACTGCTGCAACTGGAATCTCAGCTCAGCTTTCAGCATCAGATCAACACGAACTGCAAGCACAGCCGCAGTCAGCTCCAGGCAAGGAATAGTAACGGTCTTTAAAGGTGTAACTCTGGCTCTGCCCATCAGGAATGCAACATGAATATCATTTCCATCATTCAGCATCCGGAGATACGTGACTGCTCCATATCCTGTTTCACTAGCATCTGCAAAGTGATGAAGCTGAGCATGTCTTAGTTGTCCAAAGCCCTTGGGCTTAATGCACCGATCCACCTTAAATTCAGACAGCATATCCAAGTCCTCCAACCACCTGAGCCACTGTTGCAAAATGTCTTGTGGTACAGTCTCATCCCATCCATATTTTCTTCTGCAAAGTTCTTGCAGCAGGATTTTGGCAGGCAACACCACAGGCGCGACAAAACCTAGAGGATCGTACACAGAACTAGCTACTGACTACATTCCAAGCCTGGTGACTGGCTTCTGCTGGATCTCCATCTTGAACTTGAACGAATCACTCTCAACACACCATTGCAAGCCAAGAGCTCTCTCAAGAGGAAGTTTGTCTCTATCCAGATTCAGTTCAGTCAGGTCTTTAGCTCTGTGTTCCTCTGAAATAGTCTGCAGTGTGGTGCGACTGTTACTAATCCACTTCATCAGAGTGAATCCTCCTGCCTGACAGAGAGTACTTAAATTTTTGACCATGAAGGCAGCTTCTTCTTCAGAGGGCATGCTCTTCAGACAATCATCCACATAAAAATTCTCCTTGACTGTTTGAAGAACTTCAGCCAGAAATTCAGACTGGTTGTCATCTGCTGTTTTTCTCAGAGCAAAGCTAGCACAACTCGGGGAGGACACAGCACCGAACAGATGGACAGTCATACGAAACTCAGCTACTTCCTTGGTGAGATCTCCCTCTGGCCACCATACAAAGCGCAGGAAGTCTCTATCCTCCTTTGCAACTCTGACCTGATGGAACATTGCTTGTATGTCGCCCATAACTGCTACAAGTTCCAGCCTAAACCTGAGCAGGACACCAAGCAATGTACTGGTCAAATTGGGCCCTTGCAAGAGCTGCTGGTTCAAAGATGTTCCCTTAAAAGTCGCACCACAGTCGAACACCACCCGCAGACTCCTCTTCCTGGGGTGATATACACCATGGTGCGGGAGATACCACACCCTACCACTGCTGTGATCCAATTGCTGTTCCAGAACTTGCTCTGCATAGCCCAGACTGATCACCCTGTTGAGGTTCATTTTGTATTCCTCATAAAACTGTTTGCTATTAAGGAACCTCCTTTTCAGCCCGAGCAACCTTTGCTTTACCACAGAGAAATTGTTGGGCAGAGTGACATTGTTCCTTTTAAAGGGCAGCTTCAAACTGTAATGACCATCTTCAAGCTTTGCAGAATTTTCCATAATCTCCATGAACTTGATGTCTTCCATTGAAGGGCCTTTCTCCTCTGTAGCTCTTTAGCTGAAATCATGATTGTACTGGCTGTTTAGCATTTCTTCTAATTGGCTCACGGAAATCCTGTTGACAACTACTGAAGGAACTTTCTTTTTCCACGCTGCTGTCATTAGCCTGAAAAGGGCCATTAAGGACCCAGCCCAATACTGTCTTAATTGCATACGGTCCTCCCCCTTGGCTATTTATGACCTCCCAAGGTTCCAATATCTTGGGAGCATTGCTTCCAATCAATAAGTCAACATTGGCCTCTATACTGGGAATCTGTACTTTTGCCAGATATGACCATTTTGCCAACTCTCCTTCAGAGACAATACTGTCTGAACTTAAAGGCATTTTCTTCTGCGTGAGGACTTCTGGTAGCTTATAAAAAACATTGCTCTCCACACTAGATACCTCCAAGTCAAACAATAACTTTGCTGGCACAACACTTTCCTGTCCCGTGGTTTGTAGCAGAAAATGGGTTTGTTTACCAGACAGACCAAGCCTTTGCATGAGATGTTCCGAACAGAAAGTGGCTGAACTGCCGGGGTCCAGAAATGCATATGTTTGTATTACTCTGCCCCTTTGATGGATTTGACTTGGACTGGCAAGATGGAAAGAAGGCAGCGATCACTTCCGACCCCTACACGACCACAGGCTTCTTTAGACGCAGTGGTGTTAGGTCTCACAGGCTCCTTAGGTCGTTCTGTGTCTGCATTGGCTTTGTCTCTCTTGCAAACATGAAGCACACTAGGATGGTTTTGACCGCAAATCCTACAAGTAGCACGCTTTCTACAACTGCGACTCATGTGCCCGGCACCTAAACAGCCAAAGCAAAGCTCCTTCTCCTTTAGAAAGATTATTTTGTCCTGGTGTTTCTTCCCTTCGAACTGTTGACATTCCTCTAAAGAGTGACTTTGGAAACAACACACACAAATTGACCTAATAGTAGAACCATTTTCTGGCAAGACTGCACTTCTCTCTCCAAAGTTCCCAGCTGAGTGTACAGGGGCAATGGTGGTGGCAAAGCTGTTTCCTTTATATCTGTTGCCTGGCTGCGACTTTAGCCTGTTGACCGTAGCACCAGCTGTTCCTCGTGCTGAGTCCCGAATATCGCCAAACAAAGGGTCTGACAGAATACGGACATGTTTCTCAATGAATGCCACCAAATCCTTAAACAGAGCTCTGCGTTTAGCTGCATCCATTATGTTATGTGCCACTGACCTCCATTGTTCCCTCAGCTTAAATGGGAGCTTAGACATGACTGCTCTCATGTTGCTAGTCATGTCCAACTCCTGCATATATTGTATGTTCTCCATGACATTACAGCATGAGCGCAGAAAAAGTGAGTAGGCATTCAGTGCATTGATATCTTCTGCTCTTATAGGCGGCCACGCCAAAACCGTTTCCATATATGCAGAGGCAACTTTATACTCGTTGCCGAAGTGTTGTTTAAGCAGCTGCTTTGCTTTAACATAACCTAGATCAGGTGTCATATGCTGGCAACTTCGTACCAGTTCCCTTGGCTGTCCTCTCGTGAATTGTTCCAAGTAATATAAACAATCACCTTGGCTGACCTTATCCTCCACTGCCTGCTCAAACGCTCGCATAAATGAAATATATTGAAGAGGATCCCCATCAAATAAGGCAGTGGTTCTCAACCCTGCTCCTGGAGGCACCCCAACACTGCACGTTTCCTTTGTCTCCCTAATCAAACACACCTGATTCAACTCATGAGCTCATTATCACATGGGTTAAATGTGCAGTGTTGGGGGTACTCCAGGAGCAGGGTTGAGAACCACTGAAATAAGGGAATCTCTCTTGCAGGCAATAACATGAACCGTTGCTGTTGGACCAATGCTGTAGTTATTTCATTTTGCCTTTCCATTATGGAACAGATATTCCCCAGTTGCTGTTCATCTACTGGCTGAGCATTGAACGGGTGGGGTCTCAAAAGTTGTGGTGGTACAATATGGTGATCGTCCATTTGAGAACCCATCCTCTGGTTTAGCCCAGCCTGGCCTTGTTGACTAGCCTGCTGAGTTAGCAGTTGTGGATTGCCTGTTGGCAGTGACCAATCCTGGCCCTGCTGTGCTTTGTGTTGGTTTACAGGCCTGTATTCCTTTGCCATAGGATTGAGCTCATTAACAGTTGCCATTCTTTTGCTTTTACTCATGTAAGAATTCATCCCATTAGATGTGGTAATTAATGTCAGAGGCAGAGACCAGCACTTCCAACTTAGCATTGGAGGCAGCTATCATAGCTTCCAGCTCAAGTTGTTCTCTTCTCCTTTTTAGTTGCTGCTCCTGTTCTTCCACTGCATGCATTTCCTTTAAAGATGCAGCCCGAGCAAGCAGTGCAGCTCTTTCTGCCCTTTCCATTATTTTTGCAGAGTTAGTGGATTTTCCACTGCGAGAACTCCTCCTGCTTGATTGCTTGCTAGGGACATTTGAGACACTTTCCTCTGGCCGGATTTCATCACCACATTCATCATCTTTTTTACCTTTCATTGAGGGAATAACATGTAACCAGCGGTTCACCTCAGACCGAAATTCATCATTACAAATCATTTTTGCTTTGAACCAAATATTATGGTTTTCCTTTTCACCCTCAGGTAACATGACCAGCAAAGAATCATGAACACATTTTGCATCATCACACAAATCAACAAGAGCACTCAGAACACATTGTACACCTTCTTTATCACTTATTTGCATAAGCTCTTTGATACGTTCCCTTAGCTTATAAGCCTTATTTAATTTAGCCTTCCTATCATTTTGCAGCCTTTCCAGCTTTTGTTCAAATGCCTTTGCAGTTAATTTTACAACACGTTTTTCTTTCTCTTTTAACACATCAGAACCATTTGCTTTACTGTTCCATTCAGCTGATTGCGCAACCGCCTCAGCAGCTGACGCGTCTTTTTCAAGTAAACTCATGGTGTACTTAAACGTCACAAAGCTAAATAATCAGTAGTCAATGTCATTTGCTTTCCACTACAAATGTTCAGTTCTTTCTTTACCAATGCATTGGATTTGATTTTTATGCCCGGGTAAGTCTGAGTAGGGTGCACACAACTTTATGAATGGTCATTCAAAAACTTTGTAGCGCTACAACATACCTTAACGTGGGGCGCCTTGTAAATGAAAGAGGACCAGCTCACGATGTCCTCACACTGGTGGTGGATGATGAAAGAAGTTTCGCGTTGTCCCCGAACAGCTGAGCAGACCTTGGCTTGGCTCCGGGCCGGATGGGTCAGCACCGCCGCGTCCTCTCGCCGATGCTGCTTTCTCTCGCCGGGTTACACAGCCGGGAAAATACACAATAAGCAGCTTTTAGAAGTCCGGTTTCCAGCGGCCACTCCGTATGGCTTTAACGGTGAACAACGCGACGATCCACACGCGACGATCTTCCACCTTCATAAAGCCTAGTTTTTGACTTGTGTAACCGCGAAGCATAAGCTTTGCAGCTGAGGGTTACGCAGAGGTTTGAAGTTGGCTAGTTGACGCGCTTGCCGTGGCGGCTTTGTTTGATTCAAAAAGAATGTAACAGGAGTTCAAGTTCTACTTTCCTCTCTGTCGTGAGAGATATGATTTATTGTTACACAAGGTCTTTGTTATCCATAATGAACAATATTCCATCTTCATCGACACTGTCACATATCAAACTTACACCCACCGCATCCGTGGCGGTCAAAAACTAGTTGGCCATTTCCCCTCTGGCAACACCTGTGTCTGATTACACCTACCCTCCTAAGTAGATGAGCCCCATTTAGCTATGCCATGACCATAGTACCACCTACTGGCCAAACCTGGACATTAAAGGAGAAGTTCACTTTTAAAATGAAAATTCTGTCATCATATAATCACCCTCATGTTGTTTCAAACCTGTATGAATTTCTTTCTTCTGCTGAACAGAAAGATATTTAGAAGAATATCAGTAACCAGGCAGTTTTTGGGTCCCAATAGCCGCGTTTCCACTGTCGGGCCAGTGCGAGCCAGGGCTTTAAACGGGCCGTGCCGGGCTAATAGCCTCGGGCCAATAGCACCGGGCCTGCGTTTCCACTGTCGGGCCAGAAGCTCCACAGCGCTTCACTAAAACACGACCGTAACACGCCTCTCTGGAACAACGTCACACTAACCCATCATTTCACCAACAAATGGAAGTTTTATCAGAAAACTAATCAGATATCACTGGAAACAGCAGTGAAAACAAACACGATAAAAGCGTCCGTTTGCTAGCTTTTTTTTGTTTGTTTAGCAGCTACTTGAATATTTAAAACCCAAGCATCGATGTTTTACCACAGGTTTACAATAAAAAGTGATACATTGACCATAATGAATTAATTTATGTAAAAATTGCACATTAGTCACTCAGAAATAAATTACCGTTAGGTCTATTTCACAAAAGAAAGAGGACACACTTACTTTTTCAGTCGCGTCTGTTTCTTTATCTGGTAACTTAGTTACAGGACATATTTACATCACATTTAGAAAAAATGATAATTTCTACAAATATATGCCATACGACCTGAGGAGCTTTAGCACTCTCTCGACTCCCATACAGATATTTTCAGTCAGAGAAACAGAGGAAGCTCCCGAAAAAAAAAGTTACTTTATTTTTTGATAGTCCGGTTTAAAGAGACGAGACGCTATGACAGATAAAATAAAAACATGACTGTGATAGCCTTTAAGATTGGTCTGATTTCTTCAAGCGTTCGCTATGTTGTTGTTTTTTTACTATGCGTATCTTCAAGCGTTTACTATGGTAACGGCTAGCGCGCATAGTCTTTTGCATCACAAACAGAAGGCATTCAAACATGAACGCGATTTAAATTATTTTATTTTTAAGTCTTAAATGCTGACAGAATCATCCGGCGCTGCCGTCTCCCAACGGTAAACTCCTCCTCTGTTGGTAACCACTCCTCTAGCCTGAGCTGGCCCGCTTTGGCCCAAGGTATTCGACGGGCCAGAAATCCTGGCCGTTGGCCCCGAGTAAGCCCCGATCAAGCCCCGGAAGTGACAGTGGAAACGCGACTGGCCCTGGCACGCACTAGCACGGCCCGGCCCTGGCCCGACAGTGGAAACGCGGCTAATGACTTCCATAGTAGGAAAAAAAATATACTATGGAAGTCAATGGGACCCAAAAACTGCCTGGTTACTGATATTCTTCTAAATATCTTCCTTTCTGTTCAGCAGAAGAAAGAAATTCATACAGGTTTGAAACAACATGAGGGTGATTATATGATGACAGAATTTTCATTTTAAAAGTAAACTTCTCCTTTAACACTAAAATGGCTCTTACAGAATTATTATTATTATTATAACATTCAAATTACTAGACAAAAAATTATATCCTGAGAAAAGAGGATTTTGATGGGTATAGCGCCATAGACCTCCATTCATTCTGCACTCATCCTGTGAGCGCCCTCATGTGGAGCCAGAGTGGAACGGCAACCAGTTCAGAAGCCGGAAGTTTACTGAGAGTGAAACTTCTCTGGTATTATTCATTGTTTTACGGTGTGTACTTTAATCTTAACACCTTTTACCTATTTATTTATTATTCTCAGGTAAGGTAAAGAGAGTCAAATCTGACCTAAACCGTAAGCATTCAAAAAGTACTTACAATTTGGTCAGAAGACTCCCCTGTGGTATGTTCGCATTAAAAGTCTTCCAGCATCATAAATCTAAGTCTCGGTAGGCAGATTTTGTAATCAATTAAATTTATTTTAATTGGTTACTTTTCTTTTATAATAAACAAAAATATAAAGGCAAATAAAACTTCATCGTTTAAGTATAAAATACAATAATCACGCTTTGAATCAAAGGTGTAGTAAGCTCTGGGCTTCTCATCTTCTGCTTGGGGTTTCTTGTCCTCAGCTCTGGGCTTCTAGGCGTCGGGGGCTCTGGCGTATCAGTATCCCAAGAGGCAGTCAGTTCATTCAGTCTTTTATACTCCTGTTGTTTTCAACAGACGTTAGGTTGACACTCCTCCAAAGTTTCCCAGATCCTTCTCCAGGCAGGTGCAAGCGGTCCATCTCTTCATGTCCTTGAACTACAGTAAACTCAACTAAGATGGCTGAGTTCTAGGAGTCCTCTAGCGCAAAATAATCACACTTTTCTGCTCCTCTCAACATGGGTTGGCACAGTCACATACATAACCAATTACTGTACATCTATGCCAAAACAATATAAGCCATCTTTTACAAACAAAATAAATAATAACATTGAATGCAATGCATTCTATCCAATACACTGGCTAAATATGTGTAACAAAAAGGTATCTATAATAAACAGGGAGGCAGGTAATTGCATTTTCTTGATATTATACAACATCATATGACCAACTTCCGGTTGTAAAAGGCAGCAGACCCCATTCGGTCATCACACCCATAGATTACTAAACTAGTGATGGCAAAAATGATTGTTTTTGATGCAGTACCGGAAGGTTTTTTGAGACTTTTGTGAGGCAGTAATGAACCTCATAAGCAATCACTGTTTAAAAAACAGGTATTGTTAAATGGTGTTGATATTAAAGACTGTAAATGTAATAATACATTTTTCAGATGCCTGATTCATTGCCTTGCAACAGCTCGAAATAAATACTTTTGGAATGAACATTTTGAAAAATTGAATTGGAGATTTGTTTGGACTTATAATAACAAATATTAAATCAATAATAAAGTTTATGAAATATACTTTAAAATTATACATAACATTTATCCAACAAACCAGTTCCTAAAAAGGTATAAGAATGGCCTTTCTGAATCTTTTGTATTTTGTAAACAGGATACTGAAAATATTTTTTTTATCTTTTCTTTGAATGTATGTATGTGAATTATTATTATTATTATTATTATTATTTTTTATTTTTTTTGATTGATGTGGAATATTTATTTAATATGTTAAGTGGAATCAAATTTCACAAAGGGATGTTTTTATTTTTTTATTATGACAAAAAAGATAGACAAGAATCCCGTTTTTATGTTAAATCTTATTATATTACTTGGTAAGTTTTATACAAATGGTCTGAAAGGATTCCTAACATTTACCATTTTAAGCCTGATATGAAGATTTACTTTTGAAACACTGCAAGGACTCTCAAACTGCAAAGCAACCAGAACTATGGTAAACTATAAAAAATTTAATTCCTCTTCTTTATTTTAATTATACATGTATACCTCCTCTCCAATATGTCATTTTTTTTTCTTTTTTTTTTTTTCTTTTTTTCCTTAATGTGTGAATTGACTGTTTAGCATATTTGATATAAACCTTACCTGTAATGTTCTTCGTATCTTACGATGCTCTGGATTCATTTTGAACCTTGTGAAATATGTGCATGCTGTATATATTATATAATGTATAATTCTGGAAATAATAATAATGATGGCAAAATGAGGCTTCCTGAACTAAAAACCCTTTTTTGAGTGCTCCAAAAAAGGCGTCAGAGACTTCCTGCCAGAGACTGCTTCCGAATCCGATTTAACCGAAGCAAACCGAAAGTCTACTCATCCTGTCGTATGCAAAAACTTCTTGCAGCCGATTTTTCGACGAACTCTCTCTGTCCAGTGTTGTGATGTGAAAGAAACAGACGTGAATATATTAGCCTATCAGAAGGTAAGTATTTTTATTTGTATTAAAAAGGAAAACCTGCAGCTGGAGCTTTGAACTACTAGCCTAAATAATCACGGCACAATATAAGCTTTTCTTGTCCGTATTTTAAAGGCAGTCGACAACTGACCGAATTATGTTATGTATGCCTTTGTCTTTTATGAGTCGCTTTGATCCTTCAGTGCTATACGTGTTATTTCTAAATTTCGTTCACACAAGGTTTAAAAGTGAAAGTGTTTTTGCTCCTCCCACTTGTTGTCAGGGTTTCATTTCTGTTAAAATGCTTTTTTTGCTTCTTATGTGGTTTTATAAAAACTTGCTTTGATGATATACTTAATGCCATGATAATAAAATAAGAATTATTGCGTTTATTCCATACTAGTATTTATTTTGAAAAAAAATTTTTTTTTAAAGACTGCATTTAGAATATTGTACCTATAGCACAACAAAGATTTGTTTATTTTATTCCTCAATGTTTAAAAATGTCAATGGAAATGACACTGTGGTGGAAAAGTTTTTGATGTTTTAAGGAAAATGTTAAAAATGATGGAAGTAAACTAATTAGAGATTTCTTTCCTAAATATACAAAAAAGACAAAAGTGCTTTTATTTGAAGAAACAAATAAAGTTCACAGTGAGGTGATTAATTTCTTGTTCTTGTTTTTCTTTCTGTTTTTAGTTAGTTTGACAGAGAATGGATATGTCTGCAAGATGCATGTGGGAAATACAACCTGCACAAGTCAAGATCTGAAGTTTTGAACGGCTGTCTTAAGTCCTGCCGTCAGCTATCGGAATGTAGAAGTCCTCCGCCTGAGAGGGAAAAAATCACGCATTCTAATCATAGACTGTAAAGAATATTCTAATCTACGTCAGAGCGTCAGAGCGTCCCCGAATCTTTCTACGGCGTCGGTGGCTGGGCGGCGAGAGACAATTTTGAGGCTCTCGCCGCCGGCGGTGTGAACGCACAGTTAAGGCATCAGACCACGCAGCTAACGACACCGATACTGTGAAGGCTGAGGACATTCATGTGACATGACCACTTTAAGGATTACTCTTCCCTTTACTGTTATTCTTCCACTTTACTATGAACTTTGCTTTTGTCGATGTGCTCATGCTGAATATGAGACAGATGGGGAATGCTGTCCAATGTGTGCTCCTGGTAAGACTGATAATAAAACGTTATACCATATAGGCTACTTTACATATTTTACACAATTTGTATAATTTCAAAGTTTCTAACTTTAGATTTTTTTTTAAATTCTTTATCAATATGTTTTTTTTTTTTACTGCAAGTTTGTTACGTTATTACGTCAGTTATGATAATCTGCTTTATTCTGCATTAATTAATATATTTTTTCTGTATAAAAGCATTTGTTTGGTTTGTGAAAAAAAATAAAAAATTATAAAGTCTGAATACCAGGACAGTAGCCTGGTAATACCATACCAGACATTCTCTGAAGTTTAAAATCATTGGTTACCCGTAAGCCAATCACATAACGTTAGGTTATGGCATGTATTATGCGCATGCTCAGCCGCATCTAACTTCCACTGTAAACACATGTATGATCATAGTCAGTATATATGATGCGAAAACAAAACCATCGAGCGAAATACCGGAGTGAACTAAATTATGTGAAGTACCCAGCAAACACATTTACGTTGTGGCAACGTCTCTGGCACGTTGCATTTCTGCTATGGCAACGTCGCTGTCTACGTGCTCGCAACATTGTAACAACGTAGAATTGTAAGACGTGACAGGGCTGTAGCAACGTTGTTGCGCGACATTCAGCAACTGAGAGACGACGTTTTGACAATATTTTTATATGGTGTATTTTGTTAGATAATTATATACTTTTTATCGTTTATTGTTTATCTATATTATTATTTAATCGGGCTATCAACACCTGCAAGTGTAGCCTACACTTTGAAGAGTAAAAATGACAGAAGGTTTCGTTAATTCAACTTTATTAAAACTGCATATAATCAAATTGCACTTCCAAGTCATACATTTGTGAAAAAAAAAAAAAGAAATAAACGATTATACAAATTTATTTTAAGTATAATAAATAAAACATAAAAAGAAAAGGCAGATCAGAACATTTAATGAACAAAACCGGGTCTGTATGGCAGACAGTAGCCGAAAGCAGTCACCGGGGAAACATCCACAAATCCAGAGGAGGAAAGAAACGATGGCTACGTTGTGCCAACGTTCTGTGTTTGCTGGGTAAATCTATGCATCCACAGTACAATCAGCGTCTACCTCTCAGCCCTTAGAATACCATGACAGTGCATTTTGCATCACATTATTAAGTGATTTCTGTTGAAAATTAATACCAAATTTTATGTGCTGCTTTTTAGGAAACCGTGTTTATTCGGACTGCACGCATGATACCAGCACAACTTGTGCTCCATGCCCTGAATACACTTATACTGATGAACCCAACGGCTTATCAAAATGCCTTACATGTTCAGAGTGTGATTCAAGTGAGTGTTTCCCCCTTTAAATTTGTTAATCCGAAAATTAAAAAGTTAATAATTTACTTAAGAGGTGATCTAGCATCTAAAGAGATGCAGAGGTTCATGGGTTCCTACAGTAACTAATGTAATATTGTTTCTGCTGACTGATTTCTATCTTAGAGCGAGGGTTAAGAGTGAGTAAAGCCTGCACTCGGTCGTCAGATGCTGTGTGTGAGCCACTGGAGAGATTCTTCTGCACTGAAAGAGAGAAACACTCTTGTAGACTCGCTGTGCAACACTCTGAATGCAGACCTGGACAATACATCAGACAAGCAGGTAAATGATCACATTATATAAAGAGGCATGGACAGTGCATGGAATGCTGTTTATTGTTATCTGTGCTGCATTAGTTGCAGTTTAAGGAAACAAGAGCCTTTATTTATTTTATTTCATTTTAAACAATATCTTTATGTAACTATATGTCCATTGTCTACAGGCACTGGCTCCACAGATACAGTATGTGCCGACTGTAAAGCTGAAACATATTCAGATGGCTCTTTATCATCCTGTAAACCACACACAAAGTAAGTGTTCACTTATACTGTAGGTGTGTGCTGTTGCTCATCATTTTACATCTGATCCTGGATATTATTCACAGGTGTGAAGCATTGGGACTTACTGAAATAAATCCAGGAACACAGTCGTCTGACAGTGAATGTGGAAATCTCCCTGCTGTTACAGCCATTGCTCTTAGTGTTACAGCTACTGTGATAGTAATAATTACAGTAATAAGTGTTCTTACAATCAAACATATTCAAAAGAAGAAACAATCTCATCGGTCAGGTAAGCTTTAATCAATTTGTTCAGAACGTTTTTGTAGTATGAGATATAGAGTTGTTTTTCATATAATTTCTATGCAAATTCAGCCAAATTAAATAAATACAGTCATGGAGCTGAAATACTTGTTGACAATCATTCATATACACTATATTTGCTACAATTAGAAAAAAGAGGGTGATGCAGTGAGTAATATAATGTTGATTAAATTATAATTTTGTCTCTCTTCTGTTCATACAGGAATGCAGGTATTGTAAGTTTATTTCTTTTTTCACATTAAAGAGAAAAAAAATAAAACAAATTACTTTTAATTTGTTTTAAATAACAAAATGTATGTTTATCTGTTTTCTGTTAAAAGGAAACGGGATATAATGTCAATGAAAAAGCCAGAATGGGTAAGAGTAGTAATTCATATTGACATACAACACAGTTAATCATCTCATGTACATGATGAGCAACTTTAGTGACATTATATTAGATTTTAATTGTGATTTATTTAACAATCTGTTGGTCTTCATTGGTTTGACTGTGAGAAAACAATGCAACACATTATTTGTGCCTGTGCAAGTTGGAAAGTAATGCTTTCATTCACTGTGTTTTCAGCTGTTCATGACCGGAATAATACTGAGCTCTCCAGATTGGAACAACCCGTAAACGACTAGGAATAGATACAGTTTTCCAGACTACTCAGAATTGTCTCCACATCAGGACCGGTGCCATTACACATACTTCCGAACAAATGCAGACTATTCTCCTACTCGCAGAAATAGTTGCGTCTCTCTCCTTTACCCAACACCAATGAAGAGAGAACGCCAACTCCTGTGAAGACCTTTCTAATTCTGTCTATGGTGAAGACTTCAGATAATGCAAACTCTGAATCAACATGCACCAATGCTACATTTTTCAAAATGTCATAATAATCATTTGTTTACAAACAAGTTTTTTTTTTACAATTATAAAATCGTTTTTTATTTTTATTTTATTCTAGAATCGATATTAATTAAAATTCACTGGATGGAATCCACTGCTGCTTTAATGTATATATAATGAGTGATTATAATCAAGGTATTAAATTTATATTTTTCCTTCTAAATATCAAATGAGTTGAATGACTTCTCTGGAGATTTTACTTTGTTATAGAAGTTACAGTGTGATTACTGAAATGCTCTTTTCATGTATTCATTAATGTCAGTATTTGATATTTGAATGCAGTAACATTGCTTGCCTATTTATCCCAGCTTCCAGAAATTAAATAGGGACTGGTTTTGTGTTTGAGAAAGGTCTTCAACATGTTAAAACACATAGGGGTCATTTAAGTCTATAGTTTAAGGTACCATTTGTCAGTTAAAGCCTATACTTTCCATTTAGGATAAAGTGTGCTATCCTGAGAGAAAGAACTTGTGATCTTGATGTTTTGAGACGAGACTCCTGTTCATAGTTAGAGCCTGGCCAAATCCAACCTTGGAAAAGATGTGTGCCGGGTGTGTGTGTTAGTCTTCTTGCTTACAGGTTAAGGAACCACTGGCATTGTTGGAGATTGACTGAGTTGTTGTTCGGGACATGCTGGCACCCAGCAACCCAAATTTGTGACCTGGAAGGTCATGACGTGCCTAACTTCAGGGTCCGAGTGTCAGCAGCATAGTCTATGGAGATATGCTTCTGCCTATCTGTATATGTGTGGAAAATTACTATGTTTATCAATTTCTTGGCCAATAAGAATCATTCAGCCTGTAAGCAATGACGTAGCTTAGACCTTGGAAATGGTATAACTGCTGTGATTTTTGTAACTGTAGCCGGGGCGGCCTACGAACTCCTGTGTGAGTCTTGAAGCTGACTGCTGCTGATGAAACTGCAAACTATCTTCAGTAAAACTTTTCTTCAATTTTTTATAATTCTGACTCCGGGTCTTCTTTTCAAACATCTGGTCCATGGGTCCTAAACTGTTAACCCCTAACACTACGATAACGATGAAAATCTGACGATAACTATCAAAATCATCTTTTGATAGAAACTTGGCGCATTTATCGATTACATTGTTTCATGGGCGTCGGAAGCAAAAAAAAAGTGGGTGGGTCCTCCCCCAGAAAAATGTTACTAATAAAATTTCATGTATTCTGATGCCTTTTAATTAAACAAGTAAACTAAACTCGCCTCCTCGTCATGCATTAAATGCACAGCTATCCGTGGATTAACCTGCTGATACCATGGTCATTTGCCAGCATTTACAACTTAAAGCGATGTTTGCAATATTTGACTGGAAGAGTACAACGGGCGTTTTTTTCGTCAGTTGCGGCTTGTTGAGAAATATAATGTAGCGATTCAGCGGAAATGGAGTTTAATTCATTAGGGCATTCCTCAAGTGGAATGGATTTGACTGACGACGCTCTGAAAAGTGAACAGACATATGCGCTGAATGTAAAAGTCCAATAGAGCATCACAGTCCCGCCCACAGCCGGTGGTAAAAAGTAAAAATTCAATACAATTTCTCCATTGACAGTTGGGGTATAAGCCATAAAACGTAACCATACATGGTAGACTTAAAACCAGCTACGGCTGTACTAAGCGATTGTATATGCTCATATAACCGCCAAAAGTTCATGGGGTAGGGGTACTAACCTTGTTTTGAGGTAAATGCCTTTTATTCGCAATGTCTTGGAGAAGTACTTCATTACCAACAATCCTGAACAATCCCAAAATCCCACAGTGATGCATCTGATTGGTGGAGCTCGTGTAAATGTCTGGTTAAACCCCGCGAAAGTCCGTGAAGACTGAAGATCATTAAAAAAAAAAACCTGTGTTGCGTTTTTTGCACGGTAGATTTATCAGTGCAATCATGATCTCTTGGCTGCCATGATGGCTTTTTTCAAGGAGGAAAACAAAAGTGTTAAAAGGGGTGAAAACCACAGGGATTAAAGTTCTCCGTCGCTACGACGGATTTCAGTTAATTGCAGCAAGTCTATGACGGATTTCCGTCAATTGACCTATGGCTAAACCACGCCCCCAAACGCGATGAGCCAATCACAGTGCGCATAGCTAACCCATACACTCAGACATTCTCTGCTTCCACTTCCATTGAAATGCATTGCAGTTAGTCAGTTTTCATTCGTTTTTATATGTTTTTTCTTGTCATTTTAAGTTTAAAATGGTCAAACGGTGTGCATGGGGTACATGCAACTCCGACACTAGGTATCCTGAGAGGCTGGGTGACGGTGTGTATTTTTTACCCACATTTCAACCGAGATAAGTGTCTGCTCTGGATTAAGTTATGCGGTAGACCACAACACCAACTAAACACAATTAAACAAGGATGTCTACATCTGTTCTAAGGTAAGTCAACAACGTATTTGAACGTTATCTTTAACATCTCTAACATAACGTTAGGCTAGCTTCTAGCTGCGTTGTACATCATGTCACTTGGCTTCATTAACGTATCTGTAAATAGCTAGACACAATGTTGTGTTTTACTCAAATATAAGTAGGCTAAACACTTTGCAGTTGTAATGATGTCCTGTATGAACAAAATGGAGTATGTTTTTATGTTTCCACTGTTCGATCGCGCCCGCGCCTCTCTCTCTCTGACACACACACACACACACACACACACACACACACACACACACACACACACACACACACACACACACACACACACATTCCAGCATTGCAATCTTGACATCGCAGCCTGTTCATTATGCTGCGTTCACACCAAACGCGAATAGAGCGTCAAATTCGCACGTATCGCGTCTAGTTCGACGCTTGAACACGTTGAATCCATTCGCGCGTCCAAAGCGAATAGGACGCGCGTATAAAGCGAGCGTTTGAAGCGAAATAGCACCAAATTATAACGTGTACAGTACACTGTGACCTGTAAATCTTTGTCTGGAGCTGAAGCTTTTCATCGACCTTCTCAACAATGAAATTATTAATATAACCCTCCAATGTATAGTTAAGGCCCTTTTGGTGACTTCGAGATGATATATAATCTTTCTGTCTCCAAAAATCATCAATTGCCTCCTGTGAAATGTCTCCTACTGTGGCAGCTACCGCTATAGCGCCTGTTACCGAATGTTGACTGTTTGTCCGAGTGAGTGGAGGGGGCGTGGCTTAGCCATAGGTCAATTGCAGCAAGTCTATGACGGATTTCCGTCAATTGCAGGGTTCCAGTCTGTAATAAAAGTAATGCAGGTATGATCCATCTTTGATCTCGCAGGTGTCAGATCCACTACGAGAAGAGAGATCTGTCCGGCTTGCCTGCGCTTTTTTCACTCCTCCTCTCACTGCAGCCGCCTACTCTCGGCTACATTTCAGGCGAGGCAAGGCGCATCTCAAACAAGCCTTCTCTGTCGCACAGTAGAGAGATTACCGTATGGACAGGAGGAGAAGCTCGCGGGCAATCGGGGGGACGTGGAGGCAAAATGACAAAATAATTAATCAGAATACATAGCAAAAGTTGCTCCTGCTCCTAGCTCATGGACAGCTCCTACTCACACTCTCCGTCTCTGCAAGTTTCGGAAGGGAATGATTCAGATTTATCATGCCACAGCCACTAGAAGACAGACGGGTTGCTCACGTCACATCTACGTCGTCAAGCTCAGTTTGAATCGGTTTGAGTCTGCGCGTCAGGAACGGAAGTCCTAAAAAATCGCTAAAAATGGCCTTCACTTGTCTCAATAGGCTTGTTTGAGATGAGCAAAATCTGCGCAGAATCGATCACCGGTGATCAGCGCGAGATGCATGCCGGCAGAGAATGTCTAATAGGAAGAGAATTGGCACTCTCTGCTTACTTCCGGTTTCTGGACTGGCTGCAGTAACACGTCTCTGTCCATGCGGGGGCGCTCGCAGGCGAGTGCAGAATGAATGGAGGTCTATGGCGAAAAACCCTCAAAATCCACTTTTCTCAGGATATAATTTTTTGTCTAGTAATTTGAATGTTGTATTCGAAAGGAGATGCAAAGAAATTACACATTGCTGGGTGTTAGATTTTTTAGAGTCACTTATTTGGTTTAAAAAGTCTTTTAAAATGTCAATGACGTCAGAATGCTGACGTCTTTAGCAGAATGCTAGCGTGTTATGGGCAACAACAACTCAACCTGTAAGAAATCGAAAAGAAATAAGTACTCGTTCATTCAACTTTCGACCTATAACCCATGTTGAACTTGCAAAACCTACAATAAAATCTGAGATTTCTCAACGGCAATCAGGTGAAAGAGATACATTTAGCCGTCTAGCCCCATAGACTCCCATTCAGTCTGCACTCGCCCGCGATCACCTCCAGTGGAATTCTAATGGAACTGCAACCAAGATCGATACAATGGGGCAAATAGGAAGTGCCAAGGCTCTCCGTAGACGGGCACTGATGCCTATAGATATCATATATAAAGGCTAGATGTCTCGTGCGCACTGCTGGCCAATGGAGGTCGACGTCCGCACGTGGCGGCCATCTTGCGACAGTGTACTCGCTCACTACTTCAATGGTGCATGTACTTTTAAATAACCATAACTTGCTCATTTTTCTACCGATTTTCAAACGGTTTGGTTTGTTATAAACGTCAGAGATGTAGTTATGACACTGCATACATACACTGCATACATATGAAAAATTATAACATACATGTTCAAGCATTCGGAATTATAGCCACGTTAATAACGTTTAAGAAACCAAACCGTTTGTAAATCCGTCAATATTTCAGCGAGATATGAGGATTTGTGTGCGTGCTGATCATTCACCTTAATGCACAGAGCACTGTCACAAGATGGCCGAACGATGATGCCGGAAGTGACTGCGCCATAAGACATCTAGCGTTTATATATGATATCTATGCTGATGCCGGTTAGAAATGTGTCCGAGTGCGGTCCGCCTTGCTCTGATGTCATGCTGACGTATGTCAAAAATCTCTCGCGAGCGCAAGGCACACCTGTCGGATTCTGCAGTCGAGCGCAGTTGCTCTCCACCGACTGCGCTGATCAAAAGCATGATGGGAAACGACTTGCTGACGACACAGCTTAATGTTCATTGGTTTAAACAACCGTGATGTATTGTTCTCTTTTAAAGTAACAACATGTAGTTTTTCAACCTTCATAATATATTTCCAAGACCCTTGTGATGGTACATCGACTTACAATAGGTTGAATGACACGTCTGCCAGAGCCTGACGGGGTCTGTATCGTTTTACTGGCACTATGTAACTTCGGGGTGCGGGTAGTAACCAGAGCTCAAAAAGAACTACAAAATTCGACTGCTTTACGGCATACGTCACTTCGCCAATCACTTCCTCAAATTCGGCAGTGACAGGCCAACCAGCGCGTTTGTTTTCGTCATGGCTGAAGCAGCAGCGAAACGTAAGAAGTCCAAGGTTTTGTCGGAGTAGAGTCGGAAGAGGAAAAGGAAGAGTGATAAACTGTTATTTTTTCAGTTAGCGTTTGCTCGCTGGCATGAGCTTATCGTCAGACCGATGCTGACTTGGCCGTCATGCTGTTGAACTAGTAAGTAAATTGCTTGCATACTATCTTTAGTTTTTCTAATCTGTTGTCTGCCTGGCTACGTTACGGAAACTATCTGGTCCTCCATTTATCTTCATGAATCAGCTAACATTAGTAGATGAGCGAATTATCAATCTGGTAGCTAGTAAACACTAACATGCTAGTTTTAGATGGTTAGGATGCTATCGCTATCATTCTCGTTCAGATTTGAGCATTGCAATCGACATGCAAATCGCAAATGTTTGAGTTAAAATGTTTAGTCTACTAAACATGTATACATTATGAAAGGAGGAAGATTAATAATATTATCATTGCCCATATGAAAAAAACCTGCATGCTTCATATACAGTAACAGCCCGTTCTCATCCCAAGTCGTCATATACTGACGCTTTCAAAATTTCTTCAATATCTGACGCACAAAGCACCCTTTAGCGTCCATTTGAGACGCATAACCCTACCACAGACCTAAACCTACCCATAACCGAAGCGTCTCATATTGACGCTAAGGGTGCTTTGTGCGTCGGATATTGAAGAATGTTTGAAAGTGATGATTTGGGGATGAGAATGCGTTGACAGTAACCGTAAATCATTTTACGACAGCGGTAATGGACAATTCCGCTTCCAACCTGTAGGGCGACCGCAGAGGAAAAGTTCCATGTTGTTGCTTTAAAATGTTTGATTTTAAAACTCTGATATCATGTTTTATGTGTATACACGTTATGTGTGAATATTCCCAAACTCTAACAGTGCGATCTCTATGGGTTATGCAATTTAATTTTTATAAAAAATAAATAAATAAAAACACATATGTCAGTATTAAAGAAAAAAAATATTGATAAACATGTATTTGGAATGGAATTAAATAACAAGTAGGCTACTTTGGGTGTCTTGTTCATTTTATTTATTTTCATATAGAAGCAACATAAAGAACTTAAATTCCAGCCAGTTTATTGGCCACACTGTGCACGAGCGTGAATCCCGCGATATCCATCTTGATCTCACAGGTGTCAGATCCACTGCGTGAAGAGAGAACTGTCCGGCTTGCCTGCTCTTTTTTCACTCCTCCTCTCACTGCAGCCGCCTACTCTCGGCTACATTTCAGGCGAGGCAAGGCGCATCTCAAACAAGCCTATTGAGAGGCATCCAGCTGCAGCCCCGCAGACTCACTTCTTGCTAGACACCAGTGGCTGGACAGCAGATGTCATTTCCGGATCGTCATTCACTTTTCAAATTTGACGCGCCATGCAGATGTCAGCGGTAAGAAAAAATAATAAACTGTCGATGATTTATAGGTCATGTCAGAATTCAAATGCACAAACTAGCTAGTTAAAAAAATCGTCTTGTTTTCAAGGTACTGTGTCGTGTTTTTTTAAAGGTATTAGTGAACTATGTTGTGCCTCAATTCTAGAGCTAGGTTGCTACAACAGATTTTCCAATTAAATCGTTCTTTGAGTGGTATGATTTAATATTGTAAATACGTTTTTTTTTTCACTTGGATGTGTGAAGATTGTACCATTTGTACCATGTGTAATTTCCAATAAATATTGCAAAACCATGAAGTGTTAATTTGATCTGGATTGTTTGGTAAATTGTCTGATCATGTGAATCTACGTATATTTTAAAAACAGAAGTGGTTACATTTACAAAAAAAAAAAAAAGAATTGAATATCCAAATGGGCAAGGCAAAAAACTGTGGTCAATTAACATGTACAAGTCTGTTGTATTGAAAAAACGTTATAGTCCATTGATCTAGGCTAGTCACAAAAAAAAATAGTGATATGATCTGAACAATACATATTTTCAAGGTGGTTCTTGTGAATGCAGTTTGCATGAATTATTGATGTTAATATTAAGTATATTATTGAGAATTGTTTTATGTAAAGAGATCTGATAAAGTCAGATCATATTTCAATTAGCACACAGCTTTTATATTATATATTTTAAGTCATAAAAGTCTCAATAAGCTACGTGCACAAGCGTCATGACGAACTTCCGCTATTGTCAGAAGTCGGCATATCAGTTTTCGGTTTACGCATGGTTGCCAGGGTAGCGGTTTTCCGCACAATTGGGCTGCCGCTATTTTAAAAAAGGAGTTGCGGGAAAAATTACAGAGTCGCGGGTTGCGGTTTTTTGGGCTACATTTATAATGTACCGCGGCCGCAAAAAAATAATAAAAATAAATAAATTGTAGACAACGATCAAATGAAAAGGGAACTTTTATTAGTGGGTGTTGATCCCGGGAATGAATACTTGGCAACAATTGCTGCTGCTCGCGAGACGTGTGCTTTTGACTCAACAACATCACAAATCAAGTATCATCACATCATATGAGAGCGTTGTAGAAGCGTCGGTTCGGTTGTCCATGGATGAACAAGCAGCATTCTAAAATGTCAGGTAAATGGGTAAAGTATGGAAAGAAGTATCGCAAAGAATGGGAGACAGAGTAATGATTAAAGGAGTGGATTCGTAGTGTTCCAAATGATGATAGAAACGCATTCTGTAAATATTGTAAATGTCACCAAGCTGAGAATTCTTTGCTAAATATAATGAGGATTCGAGCTTACATGCAAAAAAGAAACATATGCTGCCATTAATTTAAACCATCACCACGGATGCTTTCTCTCTTTACTGCTGAAATCCATTTAGCACTACCTTAGAAGGGTGGGGAAGAGGGCATAAATGTCTAAAATAAAACAGCCCTGAGATTCTGTTCAAAGCTGTAATCAAAATGAGGCTGCACAGTTAGACCATCTAAGAAGAAAATGTTGTGAAAAGTTCTGGAAAAAGAAGAGACAAACAAAAATAAAGGGCCAAGTGTTCAGGTTCACCCAGTAAGCTATTGGGAATAATATTGATAAAAGCCAGTTTATGTTAATTTAGTTTAACAGTGTGCTAATTTTAATATTGATGCTTGTGTGTAAACAGAACAATCGCAGATCTGGAGAGAAAAGCATCAGAGAGAAGTCCTGATAAGAGAAAAAGTACAAGTTAATACTTCTGACTAGAGTTAGAAAATATCAGAGAGGACATGTTCTTATTTGACCTTTATTGTATGAGATTGTGTATTAAAAAAACAGTGTGTGATATTAAGAATTTGGGTAAGACAAAAGGCCAAAACTTTAGACTTAAACTTATACATATATACATTTATTTTAAGACCATTTGTGGGAATCCAGCCGTTGTCTAATCTGATTGGACACGGGAAAATTGGGCTAGTTTTCATTCCATTTGGGCGGGTTTTGAGTTGTCATTGGGCTGGAAATATTTCTGGGACCTGGCAACCCTGGGTTTACGACTGTCTTCATCGGCATCCGCTATAAACGAACAAGATGAGTGCTGCTGTTGTACGAAACAAAGAGTTATAATGTGCGTGACACATCTAGGTTTATAAGAACTGTAGGTGGATCTAACGCCCGTTTCACACATAGGCCTACTCCTTTGTGCAGTGTGTGTGTGTGGTGCAGGCGCTATAGTGCTTCACATATGATGCGTTTGCAGTGAATAACTGACTCACGGCTGTACCACAAACACTTACTTACTATTTTTATTTCAAATCCAGAAGTTATGCTGCAACTTTTATTTAAAAAAAGTTTTGTCAGCATTGCGATTCTCTTTGGACACATATAGCCTACACTCTTTAATGGACGCATGCACGTTTAAACACAATTTAAACAACGTAGGCCTATTATTCCATGCATTACTTATATTAAATTGCTCCAGCAAGTGGTCAAATATTTAACTGTAAATTGACAAAAACAGCCGACTCTCATGCCTTTTCTTTTGCATTTAAATTTTAATAAAATAAATCTCACAAAGAGAATCGCAATGCTGACAAAACTTTTTTTTTAAATAAAAGTTGCAGCATAACTTCTGGATTTGAAATAAAAATAGTAAGTAGAGTAGAGTGGGGGAAAACGCCCCCCTTAAGGAAAGTGTGACGTCACAGTGAAACAAAACATAAATGTGACTAGAATTGCCATCCCGGTTTTGAGTGACTATGGCAGAGTTATTCACCAAATATTAAAATTGCTCAGCCTTCATAATTAATTAGTATTTTCACTGAAAATATTTTTGTACAAAGGGGGCGTTTTGCCCCAGCGGTGGGGTAAAACGCCCCCCAAGGTGGAGTAAAATGCCCCCTTTCTTACCAACCAGTTTGCTTCATAGATCAACAGCAAAATTAACAGACAATAGTTTTTAATCTCTAAAAGTAAAAGGCAAGTAATGTATCAACATGTATATATATTAATATTTATTTCAGCAATGTCCAAAATAGCCAAATTTAACTACCTTCCATCAGTGAGCTAACTTTGCTAGCAAGCTAGCTAGTTAATGCTCACTTGAGGTCATTTTTTCATGTTTTGTTCAAATATTTAGATTTTACCACCTAGTTATACTGCATTAAGTGTAAAACAAAGGATTTGATAGACATTTAAAATACATTCATGTTAATGTCAATAACATAACATGTCAATGTTAATAGACATTCATAAATATTTTATTATAGTAATTATGATAGAGAATGCCCCCATGGGGGCGTTTTACCCCACAAGCTATGACTTTTTAAAAAAATGTTTAATTTTTTTTATATAATTATATTCCTTAATACCATATGATCTCAAACTACAGACTTCACTATTCATCTATCATACATCACTGCGATATCCTGCAGAACAATATTGTAACCAGCAGCGGCCCGCCGGCGGGCCGGATGGGGCGTGGCTAAACTTTTATTAAATTTTTATGCTTTGTTTTATAACAAATATTCAACTGACAATCATAAACTATGCATCATTTGAAAGCTAAAACACTCAAGAATCATGTTCTAAACTTGTTTTTGCAATCAATACACCAGAGAGGAAAGGGTTAAATTAAATGCAAGAGGACTGGTTATGAAAAAATAAGCAAAATGAACCGCTATACTCATCTTTCATCTCGTATGGTTCATATCAGTTCGGACGAATCCAAGAAACAACAGCATACATTACACTGTAAGGGTCCACTCTTCAAAATGCATCCCACTTTTTAATCCAAAACAACGACAAAATAGGGAAAAAAATGAAATATCCTCCTTTGTTTGCATGAGCGTTTTCGAGATAGAGTTCGCATCACGTTCATTTTCAAAGAAATATCGATTCTAATCCGTATTCCAACACTCAAAAGCCATCTCACCCCCGTACTTTACACTCTTCCGGATAAAATGAGACATTCCACAGCTCTCTCGTTCAATCACAGGCTTTGTTACTGACCAAAACAGTAAGAGACCGACTGACAGGCTGAGCGCGCTGTCAATCTCGCACCTGGGGTTTCGACTGGATAAAAGCCTGGATAAAGCCGGCCAATGTCCAGTCGGCAAAGTTTTGATTGATGGGAGTATTAGCCAACTAAAATCGATTGCAGTGATAGTCAGTTTATGCAAGCATATTCGTCAAATTCAAGTGCTCAATGTTTTCATTCACATGCGCGCTTTCGCCACACGCGCGGCTCGCAGACACGCACACACATAATGCACCGACCATAGACTGTAAACAAACACACACACGCAACGTTTTGACACATGAAGCTTGCATAAATGCACGGATTTACTCCAAAGCATGTTTCTGATCATCTCGATCATGGATCGTCGACTACAGAAGAGATTTGAACGTGTTATTGATGAAGATGAAGATGAAGAGGAGCCGCGACGAAGAGCAGCAGAAAGTAATAGGATATTCATTATAATTATCAGTTTATTGCAATTTATTTGAGTAAAAACCACGTTTGTAATTACAAAATATTCTAAAACATTTATTGTTTTCTTTTTATGTATGTTATACATTAGTTTGAAAACGATCACTGCTGGAATGTCTATAGATGTAGTGAGAAATCACTGTTTTTGCTATTAGAATTGTTCAAAATAAAGGGAATTTTGTTCAAATGTTCAAATGTTGTGCTGAAATCGTTTTTTTTCTTGTGTGGTTTGAAGGGCAGAACAGTTCTGAATTGATATACATGTATGTAGTAGGCCTATGTAGTGTTTACTCCTTATGTGAAGGTGTTGGGTGCCAGGTGTACATTTGGAGTCTCCAAATTGCATTTTGGAAAGGACGCCTATACTTTTCTTGAATAAAAGCTTACAGAAACTACATTTTTGGGAGTATCATCCTCAAATTTGAATCTAAACATGGTCAGACATTCAGTTTTATCTGTATGGTGTTTTCAGGCCCTTAACATAAAAGTCTGATACATTTTTCCCTAAGTGAAGTTAATTCAAAGAAATCGTGAGTCACTTTCATGTAAATTTGACCTTGTTTTATTCTGTTCCTATGCTAATTTGAGTTATAATGACTCTTGAGTAACTAAGTTTCAAGTGTCTAGATTAAAAAAAGATCAGAGTTATGAATGTGGACCATAGGGTTTAAGAGCTACAGACATTTGTATTTGGGTATGTCATTTTCTGAAAATTCTCAAAAATAGGGGCGCTGGTTAAGAGGTTAAACACTTGTTTACTAATATCTGAAAATTATAGCATTTACCCTGTAATCCTCTTCTCTTAAAATATGTCGCTGGTGTCAGCTACTCCATAGAGATTTGTACATCCCCGCGTTATCAACGTAGTGCATAGCAACAGTAAAAATGTGTCTCGACTACTTTTAGTGATCATTTTGGGAAAAACAGGTGGGGGGCGTTTTACCCCAGGGGGGCGTTTTCCAAGTGTTTGTGGTACAGCCGTGAGTCAGTTATTCACTGCAAACGCATCATATGTGAAGCACTATAGCGCCTGCACCACACACACACTGCACACGTCACGGAGTATGTGTGAAACGGGCTAGACGATGTGTTACGCACATTATAACTCTTTGTTTCGTAGCCTACAACAGCAGCACTCATGATGAAGACAGTCGTAAACCGTAAACTGATATGCCGACTTCTGACAATAGCGAAAGTTCGTCACGACGCTTGTGCACGTCTGTCCACTTCTTATACTGTCTATGGGCAAACCGAAACACAAATCTAGTGACTAGACTAAACCTGTCAGGTACTGGCAAAAACTTCTTGCGGCCGATTTTTCGACGAACTCTCTCTGACCAGTGTTGTGATGTGAAAGAAACAGACGTGAATGTATAGCCTGTCAGAAGGTAAGTATTTTTAGTTGTATTAAAAAGGAAAACCTGCAGCTGACCTGGAGCTTTGAACTACTAGTCTAAATAATCACGGCACAAAATAAGCTTTTGTTGTCCGTATTTTAAAAGCAGTCGACAACTGACCGAATTATATGTGTGCCTTTATCTTTTATGAGTCGCTTTGATCCTGCAGTCATACGTCTGTTTCTAAATTTCGTTCACACAAGTAGCCTATCAAAGTGAAAGTAGTTTTGCCTTCTGCTCCTCACACTTGTTTTAATTTCGGTTAAAATGCTTTTTTTGCTTCTTATGTGGTTTTATAAAAACTTGATTTGGTGATATACTTAATGCCATGATAATAAAATAAGAATTATTGTGTTTATTTATTCCATACTAGTATTTATTATGAAAAAAACATGATTTTTTTTTTAAAGACTGCATTTAGAATACTGTACCTATATAGCACAACAAAGATTTGTCTCTTTTATTCCTCAAAATGTCAATGAAAATGACACTGTGGTGGAAAAGGTTTTGATGTTTTAAGGAAAATGTTAAAAATGATGGATTGATGCAGGTCTACTGTAGATAATTAAGTAAACTAATGAGAGATTTCTTTCCTAAATATTATCAAGACAAAAGTGCTTTTATTTGAAGAAACAAAGTTCACAGTGAGGTGATTAATTTCTTGTTCTTGTTTTTCTTTCTTTTTTTAGTTAGTTTGACAGAGAATGGATATGTCTGCAAGATGCTTGTGGGAAATACAACCTGCACAAGATCTGAGTTTTGACCTGCTGTCTTGAGTCGTTAGCTAAGACATCAGACCATGCAGCTAACGACACCGCTACTGTGAAGGCTGAGGACATTCATGTGGCATGACCACTTTAAGGATTACTCTTCTCATTACTGTTATTCTTCCACTTTACTATGAACTTTGCTCTTGTGGATGTGCTCGTGCTGAATATGAGATAAATGGGGAATGCTGTCCAATGTGTGCTCCTGGTAAGACTTATAATAAAAAGTTATACCATATACTTTACATATTTTACACAATTTGTATAATTTCAAAGTTTCTAACTTTAGATTTTTTTTTTATTCTTTATCAATATGTTTTTTTTTTTACTGCAAGTTTGTGACGTTATTACATCAGTGATGATAATCTGCTTTATTCTGCTTTAATGAATATATTTTTTCTGCATAAAAGCATTTGTTTGGTTTGTGAAAAAAAAAACTAAATTATAAAGTCAGTATACCATGACAATGCATTTTGCATCACATTATTAAGTGATTTCTGTTGAAATTCAATAACAAATGTTATGTGCTGCTTTTTAGGAAACCGTGTTGTTTGGCACTGCACACATGATACCAGCACAACTTGTGCTCCATGCCCTGAATCCACTTATACTGATGAACCCAACGGCTTATCAAAATGCCTTAAATGTACAGAGTGTGATTTAAGTGAGTGTTTCCCCCTTTAAATTTGTTCATCTGAAAATTAAAAAGTTGTTAGAATTTAATGGAGGTGATCTAGCATCTAAAGAGATGCAAGCTATTTGGGTTCATGGGTTCCTAACAGTAACTAATGTAATATGGTTTCTGCTGACACATTTCTATCTTAGAGCGAGGGTTAAGAGTGAGTAAAGCCTGCACTCGGTCGTCAGATACTGTGTGTGAGCCACTGGAGAGATTCTTCTGCATTGAAAGAGAGAAACACTCCTGTAGACTCGCTGTGCAACACTCTGAATGCAGACCTGGACAATACATCAGACAAGCAGGTAAATGATCACATTATATAAAGATGCATGGACAGTGCATGAAATGCTGTTTATTGTTATCTGTGCTGCATTAGTTGCAGTTTAAGGAAACAAAAGCATTTATTTATTTTATTTTATTTTAAACAACATCTTTATGTAACTATATGTCCATTGTCTACAGGCACTGACTCCACAGATACAGTATGTGCTGACTGTAAAGCTGACACATATTCAAATGGCTCTTTATCATCCTGTAAACCACACACAAAGTAAGTGTTCACTTATACTGTTGGTGTGTGCTGTTGCTCATCATTGATCTGATCCTGGATATTATTCACAGGTGTGAAGCATTGGGACTTACTGAAATAAATCCAGGAACACAGTCGTCTGACAGTGAATGTGGAAATCTCCCTGATGTTACAGCCATTGCTCTTAGTGTTACAGCTACTGTAATAATAATTACAGTAATAAGTGTTCTTACAATTAAACATATTCTAAAGAAGAGACGATCTCATCGGTCAGGTAAGCTTTAATCAGATTTGTTCAGAACGTTTTTGTAGTTTGAGATATAGAGTTGTTTTTCATGTAATTTCTATGCAAGTTCAACCAAATTTAAATTAAATAAAAATGGAGCTGGAATACTTTTTGACAATCATATACAATATATATTTGCTACAATTAGAAAAAAAAAATGATGCAAATGAAAAACATGACATACAACACAGTTAATCAGCTCATGTACATGATGAGAAACTTCACTGGCATAATATTAGATTTTAATTGTGATTTATTTAACAATATGTTGGTCTTCTGTGGTTTGACTGTAAGAAAGCAATGCAAAACATTCTTTTGCCTGTGCAAGCTGAAGAGTAATGCTTTCACTCACTGTGTTTTCAGCTGTTGGAGCTGTTAGATGCTGAGCTATCTGGATTGGAACAAGCCCTAAACGACGGTTTCCAGACTACTCAAAACAGGAGTATTAAATAATATATTTACGATACAGCACTAGTCTCCGTTTTATAAAACGGTCACCACACTGTACAAATATTTAAGGCAAAAATATTTATTAGTGCAACTTTCATGAAGTAAAATCACTAAAAGCCTCCCTGCCGCTGAAAAGATAGTCCATGACTGTGAACAGCAACAGAAGTTGCATTATTTCTCCATTAGATTGCAGCAAAAACTGTCTTAATGAGTGAGTCAGTCAGTAGAGAAGACTTTTATATTGAAAGGACTGAAACTTGTGAACATGGAGAAGGAAGACGCAACTGACAGATGACTAGTGCACAGAAAACCCCTTAACTGTTAAAAGAACAAGATATTGCAGCGGACATTCAAGACCTTATGTGCCTCAAAAACTGACCATCAGAATTCCTGAACTTTGTCTGAAATGTAAGTGTCACCCCCACTCTTCAGTCACACCTTTTTCAGTAAGGGACAATATTTGCCCCCTTAAATCGATATTTCCAGGGCATTTTTACCTTTACAAATACCTTTATAAAATAAATAATGCTTTAAATAAAAAATGTTCAATAGAGAAATATGCAGTGATGGTAAAAATTAAGTGATGCTTTTAAAGCAACACTAAGTAACATTTTTTACCTTAAAATAATGTTTCCAAAATGGTTTCAGTGGTTCATCAAGTCGTAACAGGGTGAACGGCACTTCTGCCTCCGCTTTGCGGTCCTTTATCTGCTATAACCACACTATGTAAGATTGCCAGATCGGGTGGCGTTTCTGTAGTTCTAATGAGACATGAGAAAACTACAAATTTGACTTGCTTTACGGCAAGCGTTACAATAGTCATTATTTAGTTTTTCTTAATTTCTGATGTCGCAATACATCATACTTTCATGAAATCATGCAACATACTCTACCTTGTCTGTGGACATCGGTCATTCCACAGCCGGCGCTGGATAAACAGCGAGTGTGTGTGTGACAGTAGGCTGCTGTGGGCTAAATGATTTAAGACAGCGATAATGGACAATTCCGCTTCCAAACTGTAGGGGGACCGCAGAGGAAAAGTTCCTTAGTGTTGCTTTAAATATTAAATTAAAACCGCCAGTAGGTGGTGAGTTATCGAGTCATTAATTCAGTAACGAAGCAAGTGGCTGTATTTATGCATTAATCATTGACTCATTGACTCCAGGGGCGTAAATTTCATCTAAATGTTGGGGGGGACAATAAACATAACATTCCTCAAGAGCAATTTTTGAAGGGCACACCAATAATACAGGCAAAATTTTACATTTTCATGTAGAAAACATTCTCATTCCTGTATCCTCTCTTTAATCCGTTCAGGTATGGTATTATATCTGTTCAGTTTTCCAGTATTCATTTTGTATCAATTTGTTTCTTTTCTAATTCATGATTGATTTAAAATTAGCTGCAAGAGATTATATTGTAGCCTATGCTTAGATAAACGTTTGTGACAATTCATTTTGCACTTAATGTTTTGCGACGTGTCATTCATTGTATTTTTGATGTATCATTGTGATGTTGTTGAGACTGCTTTGAGCACGATGAGGAGGTGATTCTCATTCCTGTATCCTCTCTTTAATTCGTTCAGTGCAATAAACCCTCCATCAGCAGCAGGTCCAGTGTCCCGTGTATTCATCAAATAAACACAACGCAGATCGTAAGTGGTCAGAATTAGGCCGGTTACACATGCATCATGTTTTGTGTCAATTTCATACATTCAATTAAATGTAATTATAATAATAAGACACAATAGGGCTGTTACCAATCAAATTAAATAAGTATCAACAAAATCTTTGCAATGGAGAGGAAACAGAAGCTGCATTTGAAATGGCATTTAGATGCTTTTACACAGACATAAATAATGTTTTGTTTAAAACTTAAAACGTTGAATATTGATATTTGAAATTATTTAAAACATGAAAAGATACTTTAAATGTTAAATTAAAACCGCCAGTAGGTGGCAGCAATTCATTGTTAATGATTGGTTCAAAAAGCTGATTCATAATTCAGTAATGAAATACCTCGTGTGTTTCTAAGAGACGCAAATACATTTGTATTTATTTTATTGAGGTGTAAAATTTACAACAATAACTGGCTTAGTAAGAATTCACAAAAATATCAGTGCTAACAGGAAACGGAGCACGTAAAAAGACACAACTTTAGGGAGAAGAAAGTAAAATAATGCTAAAAAATAAATAAGCAGTAGATAAAATAACAAAGGATAAAGAAAAGTATTAAAACAACAGTTCGGCTTCAATTCATTTTAAGGCATTAATAAAATTAAGAAGTTTTGCTGTTTTCTTCTTCATGAACAACAGGGACTTGTAGTACAATGCAAATTCTCTCTTGAAGACAAAAAAAAAAGAGGCTGTTTTTTTTATACATTTGCATTTGTGGATGAAAAATGTACCCGGGATAATTAAAGTGTTTACAAGCAGTTCATAGTTTTTGTCCTTCATTATAATTCCAAATGTGATGTTATCTCTAGTGAGACTGGAGAGAGACTGGCGATAAGGCTCCAGACAATCATACGTCACACCAGACTGTGTTCCTGTAAGGGCAGAAGAAAAACAAATGATCCGTGGTCTCTATGTCCTCATCACTGAATATACAGTTAGTTAGAGAGGAGGTCTCTGGAAGGATATGTGTCATTCAATACTTTGAAGTGAAGCTCTTTAGCTTTTGGTGATAAAGGTAACTTTAAGAAATCTGTGCGTAGTTTCTTCAGAGAAGAATGATTGAAGATAAGAGAAGCCGCATTTCGGCTGTATTGCATTGGGTATAAAGTTATAGTAAAGAGATCACGGAACACTTTGTTTTGCAAAGTCCCACTACAGAACTGGTGACCAGCAATCATCAATGAAGGCAGAAGAGGGGGTTCAGCAAACGAGGTAGTGCATTTTTGCCATCAAAAGAAAGGCAGAAGGGACGCTTTGGATAACCATATCATAATGTTTATGATTGCACTGAAAATTTAATTTTGTACCAAAATCTTCAAAAGATAAAACATTGCCATAACTGTCCAGTAGATGTGTGACAGACCAAATGTTGTTTTCCATCCATTCATTGAGACTTATTTCTAAAGAGAATGAATCTGCATTTCCAGTACATCATGGGGAGTAAAACTGTGTTTGTACAATAGTTTCCAATATAACAGACCTTGAGAATGAAATGCAGACAGTTTTACAGGAAGTTTTGGAACATCAAAATCACAGCGTTAAAGTAAATCAATACCTCCGATTTTTTTGAACAATTCCCTGGAGACACAATACCAGAAGCTGCTACTGTTTGCTAGAAAGCATCTTAACCATTTAGTCTTTAAGGCTCCATTTATACAATCAAAGTCTGTGTCTTGTAGCCCACCATCTTCAGTCTCTCACTATAGGCGCTTTTTTCAGATAATGGGGTTTTCCTTTCCAGATGTAATCAAAGTTTAATGTATTGATGGTTTTAGCCGCTTTGTTGGGGTCAGGTCAGGTCAGGTCAACTTTATTATCCCCGAGGGGCAATTTGTTTTGCAGCCAGCAGAATCTATACAATCACAAACACACAAAAACAAACAGTACAGAGAGAGAAAAAAAAAAAATTAGTTATTCAAAAACCCAATAGCAACTGGTACAAAATAATTTTTAAATCTATTTGTCCTACAAAGAATATCTACGTAAAGAAGGTAACAACTTAAAAAGATTCTGCAAAGGATGGCTGGAATCTCTTATTATTAACTCAGCCTTCCTCAGAGTCCTGGCTTTATGCAAACTGTTTAAATCAGTCAGGTTGGTGCCGACAATCTTACTACACACTTTAACAATACCCTGAAGTCTGTTTCTATTTTTCAGATTAAGCGATCCATACCAGCACACAAATGTAAAAGTAATAACTGACTCAATAAAACAAGAATAAAACATTTTCATAAAAGTGCTATCCACGTTAAAACCACAGAGTTTCCGTAAAAAATACATACGCTGGTGGGCTTTTTTACAAACAGCATCCACATGAGCCCCAAAAGTCAACTTTTCATAAATTATAGTACCAAGGTATTTAAAATGAGGTACAATCTCAACAGCATGATCATTTATAACCACCGGAGAGATGGATGTACGATTCTTCCTAAAATCTACGATCATCTCTTTAGTTTTTAATACATTAATGTCCAAAAAGGACAGTTTACACCAATCAATAAAATCTACCAATACAGATCCATGATCAGAGTCATCATTATCAAGGAGGGAAACGATCACTGAATCATCAGCAAACTTAATGATATGACGCCTCTCGAGTTGCGTCCGACACTCATTAGTATAAAGCACAATTAAAAGAGGTGAAAGAACACACCCTTGCGGTGACCCAGTAGAGGAAAAAGACAAAACACTGTTCACCTTTACACGCTGAGACCTATTGGTTAAGAAATCCATCAGCCAACTTATCAATCCAAGATCAATATTATGAACATTCTTTAGCCTTTCTGCTAGGATATGAGGTTGGATACAATTAAATGCTGATGAAAAATCAATAAAAACCAAACGTACAAAAGTTTTTGCGCCCTCAAGGTGTGCCAAAATCATGTTTAATAGAGCGCATATCGCATCATCAACACCCCTACCTGACCTATAGGCAAACTGAAGCGGATCTAGATTTGCCTGTACCATGGTCAAAAGCGCGTCCCTCACTATCCTCTCAAATGTTTTCATTATCAGAGAAGTAAGTGCTACTGGCCTGTACTCATTTAAAGATTTTGGTGCATTATTCTTAGGTACAGGTACAATAATAGACTCTTTCCAGAGACAGGGAACCTTATGCAGACTCAATGACAGACAGAGAAAAGGCTGGGTAAATACACCTTGAAAGGCTTTCCCTTTTGGTTAAATAGATGCGACCGAACAGAGAAAGTCTGTCTAATCTAGATTTACATTCATCCATTTTGTTCCATACATTTAATGTTTCACTCAACTTAGTGTCTTTGGTTATATGTATACCCAAGTATTTGACTGCAGTTTTAATAAGGATACCATATGCTGCCTCAAGGTGGCAGTCATGTATAGATAACAACTCACACTTTTTCAGGTTCAGTTGTAACCCAGAAGCTTGTGAGAATGAGGCCCTGGCCCAAATGGCACACTACGGACTTGTGGACTTCCTCAGTGTCCACACTTTGGTGACGTCATGTAGTGCAGACCTATAGGGCCCTTGGCGCGAGTCCACGCGGGCGCATTGAGAGGTATTTTTGGGACAGACTCGATCGTCACGCCGGAAATAACGGTCTAGTTTCAGATGAATTTACAGGTTTCAATATTCATACTATGTTTACATATGACTCAGTAAAGCCCTGACATTCGGTTTTCTATTTATTTAATGAATCATAATGCGATCATATTATTCAACGCACTATTATTATGTTTGAGACATCAACCACTGGTCGATGACCATAATGTTTGTATAAACTGTAGGTAACAACTGGTAAAATGTACATCTAGGTCATAAAAACCGTAATATTTTTCTTCTCAGCCATGTCAACAATTGTGCGTGAGCGAAATCTTCTCCCATCCGTTGTCTGATTGGCATTTCGCAAGGATTCCTGGGTAGTTAAAGTGTGTGGAGCCTGCATCTATGCGGGCTTTGCGGAAGACCGGGAATGGGACGGCCTTCTTTGCGGAATGGGACGGCCTACGGACTCGTAGACTCTGCGAGCACGAGCGATTTAAGTCCACGAGACCGAAAGTCCTCATGAAGTGCGCCATTTGGGACAGGGCCTTAGTCTATAGTTTCAGTAGCCTCTGGGCCCTGCTCAAATTTTTTAAGAAACAGAGTGGTGTCGTCAGCCAGCTGACTTATAACTATCTGACTTATAACTATTTGGTTATAAAAGACATTTAACTGTTCAATATCTGAATTTTTGATGAGGATTGAGTGAGGGTGAGATGGGGCAGCCTTGGTTTATCCCTCTGTTGACAGTGAATCGAGGCGTAGTGCAACCTGAGAGAGATATTGAGCTGTTGGAGTCGTTATAAAAACATTTTATTGTGTTTCTAAAATTTTCCCCAAAACCACAGAGTTCCAGAGCCTTAAAGCTAAAGGGGTGTTCTACGGTGTCAAACGCCTTATAAAAATCCAGAAACAGGATAAAGCTATCGTCCTTTATATGCTCATTATACTCAAGTAGATCAAGGACAAGGCGAACGTTATTGTGTATTGATTTACCTCTCATAAATCCTGATTGGGTGTCACTTATTATTTGAGGAAGACCCTCTTTAAGACGATTTGAAAATATGTGTGTGTTAGCAATTTATAATCATTGTTTAATAGTGTTATCGGTCTCCAATTGTCCAAGACTTTGGGATCTTTGTTTGGTTTTGGAATGAGAACCATTACACCTGGCCTCAGCGTCTGTGGAAGTGATCGGTTGTTTAAAGCTTCTTTAAGTGTTTCAAATAAAAGTGCTTTATATGCTCCCAGAAATGTTTGTAAAGTTATCTGTCAGGCCGTCTGGGCCAGGGGAACGGTCAGAAGTCAGACATTGCAACGCCTTTTCAAGCTCCTTATACGTGATCTCTGCCTCACATGCATTTTGGAAGTCCTCATTTATTTGGGGAATAAAATCTCTGATTTTATTAAAGAAGGCCTCTGTTGCATCAGCTGAGAATCTAGAAGAATATAAGTTGCTGTAAAAGGAATAAACTTCATTGGATATAGTTTTAGAATCAGAGCATTCATTTTCATTAATGACCAGTGTTCCTGTGTTATTTCTCTCCTGGCCAGTTTTCTCTAATCTACAGAAATAAGAAGACACAAATATATATTATATATGAACCCAGGGGTTTTTGTACTGGATTTGAGGAATGTTGAAGAACACAAACTTCCTGTCAAATACATTAACATTATACTTTACATACATGAGTGACTTTGAAACCCCTTTTTAATCTTCAATTCTCATATATTTAATCTTCTTCTGACATCACACAACACAAATAGTAATTTTATCCGATATATTGACTGTGACAGCGATGAACACTCTTTCAGTAAGACCTTTCTGCCTAATAAAGTCAGCTGTAGTTGATGTCGTTATTCTGACCTTGCTCCTTCACTCAGATCTCCATGCGTGTTATAATTGACAGTCATAATCTTCACCGATTTTTTAAACACAATTTCTCCTTTCTGCAGATACTCCAGCGTCCTCCGTATGGGGAATCTTCCCTTCATCGGCATGATTATATGATTTATTTGAGTAACACTGATGATCCAAAGACGTGATCTCAACCATAGACAGTATATAAACTGGACACAGCGACCCCATTGGATTCAACGGAGGAAAGTGAAGTCAATTAGAAGCACTAACTTCCTGATGGCTGAGCGTACTGCGCAGACTCAAACTGAGCTTGACGACGTGGATGTGACGTGAGCAACCCGTCTATCTTCTAGTAGCTGTGCCAAGCGAAATCTCAATCATTCCCTTCCGAAACTTGCAGAGACGGAGAGTGTGAGTAGGAGGTGTTGTTGTGGGATCTGTGAATTCTAAATGGTGTTCCGAACGTACACACACACTCCCAGACACATATGCACGCACACACACACACAAACGTCTAAAGCGCAAAGGACGGAAAGGACGCAAGAATGACCATACATGGGAAACGGAGCTGTCATCACAAGATCCAGCTGATGCAAAAGACTGTTAATGTCGCAAGACTTTGGTTGTGAACGGCCAAGTGTGCAGCTCAGTCAGCTCAGTCATGAGACTGAGTTCCTCTGGAAAAACCCAAACTGTATTGAAACAATGTAACCCAGTTCCGTATAAATATGACTGCATTTTATTGTTAGAGGCTGCATTTTTGATTTTGGTGTCGAATGCATACCTAGAGAGGAATCAAACCTCTTCTAGTATTATCCTGGCTGAATTTCTTTTTGGTTTGAACTGCTCTGCTGTATTGATGTAACTTGGTAAACCTCAGATGAGAACAAGTTCATGTTTACTCGATTTGCTTGAACTGCTGATAATTCGTTTTTGTAATATTCACTCATACAGGACTGCCCTGTTGAGATTGAATAAAGCTGAAGTTTTATATCCTGTAACATTTTCTTTTTGATTTGCTGCAAGTATTGATTTTTGTATTAACAGTGTTTTAATCTTTTGTATAAATAAATTTTTATTTCTAAAGACAATCACTGTGAAGTCTTACTTCAGCTTATAAACAGTTCTAATAGCAATAGGCAGAGCAATACATTAATCCTTTATCATCGAAGATATACAAGGGTTCCAAGAGCGATTCAGCTGGAAGGTAAGCATGCTTTTAATTCATATGTCTAGTTAGTAATGTTTATTATTGTTTCCTTGGGGGTGTATAGGGACTGCACTTAGATTTACTGGTATAAATGATAACAAGCTAGTTGAGGGAATAATTTCCTATTCTGACCTGACAGCAAAAGATCACCTTGACACATTGATACTAGGGGTTAATCAGGAACGTGAGAGCAATACCAGATCTCACCACATGGGGGCTCGTCCGGGATTGGGTCAATTTTTAATTGCCCAATAATACCCAAAAGAACCTAAGGGAATAATAGTTTAAATACTAAGACAACGGCTAAATCCAAATGCAAAATAATGTCTCCATAGTGCATTGAGGAAGTTCCAGGAACGGTTACTTCCTCCTAACCATAGAGAGTATCACAGGGACGCCTGAGATAAAGTTTTGTGGTTAGGCACGACAGAGGTAACAAGAGATCTCGAGGGCAGCGCTGTGGGACCATAGAGTACCCATTTAGAAACCTCATATAAAGAGATAGTTACCAAAATCCTCAGAGGAGAAGCCAGATTCACACAGTCATGGAGAGAATACCAAAAGTAAGTTTCCAGTCAGACGCTAAGTGTCCAGCAGAGGACACTGTTGTAGTGTGTACAGACTTCAGTGACTCTTTCTTAGTGAAGATGTGACATAAGGATTGTGAAGCAGGAACTGCGACAATCCGTAGGAAACCTACTGACTGTGTGATCTGTGGCAAACAGGAGATTTGTCAACTCCTCTCGGAGGGAAGGACCTAGGGAGGTCGGAGTCAGCATTGGCTTAGAAGCCAAATGACAATTATACCTGAGTGGTATTTTTCCGGGTGGATCAATGGGATCGTGTTCGGTAGGCGACGTGAGCATTTGTGGATTATGCCGGTTGTCCAGACAACGTTGGTCAGTCTGGCAATATGAATTAACCACAGGGAATTGTGGATGCAAAGCTTGCATAGACTGTAAAATTAAATACAGTCTTAGAGGTCAAGAGTGTAGATGCACTCTAGACAACCAAGGGCAACTAAGTAAGTGCCCTAGGTGTAAGTTAATGATCAGAAAGCGATTGTTAAAACTTACAAGTTTGAAAGAAATTTTGCAGTCTAGAAAAACTGAAACAAGTCTAGGCTGCTTAATTGATGATAAACTGAAGTGTAAATGGGACATAAATCCCATGGCTTTAGTCTGTGATAGCGAGAAAGCCTTTCTGTGGGGAAGGCTGCTAAGCTCAGGTGGCCCGATGCCATTGGACTCTGGTCCAAGGTTGAAAGACAGTGTTTTGGATAAAACACTGCAGAGAAACACTGATTTAAACCTATGGAAAAAGGTTGTGAGGGATCCTTCATATGACAATGGTTCCTCAATTCAATTTAAAGAGGAAGGAGTGTATAGAGAGTTAAATGTGCATGACTTATTTGTTGAATTGATGACCAAAATGTCATTTCAGGAGGAATTTCCAATATACATGCCTAGGGAGTATAGCCATTATGTGAGGGAAACCTCATTGACCGTAAGAGCAAGGTCACAGCAGACCTTCTTAGGGACAGAAAAGGTTAAAGTGAAGCTAGATTCACAAAGGGTTAGTGAATTATGGCAAGTGAAAGTTTTTCTTACCACAACCTCTGATTACTTAGGTATAGGTAAATCAATTGAGGGGGTTAAAGTGGAAAGAATAAACATTAAGAAACCTCATAAACTGATCAGAATGGCCGAGTGGATTAAAGATCAGATAGGGAAAGCTTAGGAGGTTTTTTGTGCATCTATATCTTTTGTGTTTTTCAGCAACAGGATGGTGAAAAGAGGAACTGGACTTAGGAGGAAGTACCAAGGATTGCTTCATACCAGGGGTGAAGTTGGACTGTTACTCTTGGCCCTAATGATGGTTCTGGTAGTATGTCTCTTGATTGTTGGATTTGGTATCACAGTAGAAAATCAAACAAATGAGGTTGGAGTAGCCTCCTGTTCTGTTGTTGAAAAAATAGTGAGAAAAATCTGTTATAGACAAACCGTGAAGTTTGATGGTACTAAATATGGACCAAAAATGATAAGGAATATGTTTAAAGGATTTATAAAAGATATAGATAAGTCGTTTTGGAACTGCACAGGTACAAAACGTATTAGTGCCACTAAGGTGCCTAGTATTTACGGAAACAAAATCGTTAATAATAAAACTAGGCTACGATGGAATTTCTTAAAGGGATATAATGGGACGCACGTTAAATTACAAGGCCTTAAGTATAATCTTTCGGATGTTTTTAATTTGACGTCCACCATGGTCGTATATCGATTATGGAATACTCCATTGTTACGGATCTCAAAAATGGATGATTGGGATTGTTTAACTAAACAAATTGTCCCAATAGTGAAGAGATCTTGGCTTGGCAAGGATAGTTCTGAAAAATCAATTGCCGTATCGATAGACGATAAAAGAAAGAGCAGAAGACGGAGTGGAAGATCCGCGCCGTTGGTCTCGAAATTTGTAATTAGTAAAAATACATGGAATAATTTGGATAACCGGAATCCAGTGCAACAAGGTTACTGGCCTAAGGGTCTGAATCCGTATGTATTAATAATAGGTGTATTTAAAAATAAACCTAAGCCAGCTTATGTGGAATTACAATGGGTGACATGTGAAAAACTGATAATGCCCATTGAAATGTGTGAAAGTCACAAGAACTGTCCGTTTCTGAAGAAAAATAAATTTCTAAGTGATATACCTGAGAATCAGTTCTGGTATAACATTGACAAGCATTGTATGTCACCTTATGAAACAACTTCTGCATGGGTGTGTTATTTGAATGATACCTCGATTTGGAATGATAAAATTTTCGAAATGCATGGTGTCAATATTATTAAGCTGTGGCATGAGTGGATGGGTTTACAAGACCCAGATCATGACATGGTGAAAGCAGAAAGCAAACGTACGACATGGACCATTAATGACACCTTGTGGGCTAACGGGGTAGGTGGAAGTAGACTTCATCCTATCACGTTAGGGTATGCGGCCAGGCCAGGTCTGTCTCTGGACCTGGCAAATCATTCAGGAATACTTGACTATATTGTAAATAATATAACTGAACGGCAATGTAGATCGGCTATTGTTTTGTATTGTATGGGCTGGACTAGTGTTGTCTGAGTTACCCATACTAATCAAGGCATCTGGAAGAACCATAGTGATGCGATTAGGGTTGGATAGAACCAGTAATCGTAAGATAACATGCAGGTTGTTTAATTTGAGTAGAGCTAATGAGGATATATTCCAAATCTCAATCTCGTATAAGAAGAACTAAACTATGGGTCTAAATATTCACAATTTAGCTCATGGATTTTAGAGTACCAAGTATTATCTACCAATGTTGAAACAATTGGAACAAAGGTATGGTAATTATAGGGTAATGATGGCCTCTTTAAAATTTAATGTTAGATCTTCTAGTCCATTTTCAAGAAACAGCTTGAGACCAGAGAATTTAGATAATGATCGAGAAAAGATTAAAGTCGAATTGATGGAATTTTGGTTTGGGGCAGGTTTGATTCAGACGAGATGAGGAAATCAAATATTTGTGGTTTCCAGCTGAGGAGCAATATTGAAGCTCTGAGATGTTTGACTTATGGAAAGTCCGAATATTACTTGGATGTATGATAAGGTACATGTATTTTGAAAAAAAAAAAAAATCTAAGGAGAATAGGATCAAAGAAGTTTAGCAGCGGTGAAGAATGGAGTGACATTAGTTCAATAACTAGTGCTGCTCCATTAATGTTGATTGCGAAGAATCAAATTATGACAATATAAATGTTCTCTAACCAGAATAGTTAATAGCGAATCTGAATTGAAAGGATTTTTTCTTTCCGGTCGACAATTTTCTCAAAAGGAATTTCGGCGGGACCGACGTTAACGTATCGGATTACAATTCGCAATTACTCAGACCAAATGTGTGGGAATTATTATTATTTTATTTTTTTTCATTAATTGGAGATACAGTAAAAGCTATTTTATGGGTCGTAGATAACGTGAGAGAGTTTGCGGTTTCTGTTTGGGACCTAATAGTATAATCTTGGTATTTTCTAAAAATGGGTATGATCTGCCTAACAATTATCATAGCAATAATTGTAATAAAGGTAATGATTATTAAATCGTCCAAAATGGGGCTGGTTTGCAAGAAACTTTCGGATGTGTCTGGTTCAGTGAGGAACAGGAAGGCCTCGCTTCCACTAACTGACAGTGAGTCAGAAACGGAGGTGTGACCTATTATAGCGACAGGGGCTATAAGGGGATCACATGGCGTGGCAAGGTTACGGACATTTGAAGACAAAGTTGGTAATGGGGAAAGGATCGAAGTGTAATCCCTTGATAAACTTTGGGCGCAACAACAGCTGAAGACGTTGGCAGGCAATGGCACCAATTCTACATGGCATTGCGATGAACCGCCAAAAGGAGATAGTGTGTATTATCTCTATAAATTTACGGTTGATTTCTTATTGGATATCTGGGATATCAACCATTCGCATGCCCGAACAAATCGTTTTTATGTGTTTAAGCCTTGGCCAGTATAATGTATTGAATGATTATTCGTTATTACTGAATTTAGTGTCTTAGCTGTTGAGGAGTGCGCAAATAAGATTATTTGGCGAATGGGAAATTATCGAAGTAATGATATTTTCCGTGGCCATCGCTGTGTATAATTTTGCACAGTGCTATATTAAAATGATTTGGCTCAAAAATGCTGGTTTGGAACTTGTGTTCCTTACCTAGATGTTTTTGATTATTCTAAATTATTGATGACATACAGCCTTAAGACCATTGGTGGAAAATTGGCAGTGCTGTATGTCATTGTCTTAATGATGGCGGGGACTTCCTTAAATGTGAATGAACCAAAGTTATTATTTCTTGCAATTTTTTCTGGATATAAATGATTATTCCTTTGTGTTTCAGATTTTAGATTTTTTTTCTGAAATAGATTATTGTATTATTAAAGTACGAAAAAGTAAACAGTGACAAAACAGTGGTCATATAGAATTTGAAGGGATTTATTTACTTTGTTCTATTTTGAAACAATTGATTGATCACTATTTTGTTTCATTTTTTGTATTTTTGTGATTGATTGTGGAGTCAAAAGAAAACGAAACATAATTATGATTTTGTTGGCATTTTATTATGATTGTCATGGACAAACTGAAAAAAAAAAAACAAAGAAGGGAAATATATATTGTCAATTGACATTTTTAATTTTTGATTTTTTATATATATATTTTTTACCCCCTCTTTATTCACTTTTGATGTTGGGTTGTTTTTGTTTAATGTTGATTTAATTACAAATTTTTAAACCCAAGTTAACAACCAAGTTTTTATAAACGATCTTTCGGCATGAGATTTGATATGTCAAAGTCAATGACATTGTTGTAGGTCAGGAGGGCCCCCTGACTTCCAACAATTGTCTAAATGACAGAAACAGCCTTCCTATGGGAGGACATGGAAGGTTTGATAATTATTGTTTTATGTTCCCTTTCTCTATCTTACTATCTTTTTGATTTGTTTCAAATATATATATATATATATTTGGAAGGAAAGGAAACAACAAACTGCTGCTAGTATGAAATTGATGATAATTTTTAATGTTTTGATTTATTATAGTTTATTTTCTTTTATTTCTTTTTGAATAACAAGAAAATGAGATTTGACTTAGGAATTACAGTTGATGGCAATTTTTGTTTTTGGGAACTTTTGGTTACTGTATTTGCCTGTTATAACATAAGTTGATGTGTTATTGTAATAGGGTCCGGATGTGCGAAGCATGGTCCTTGCCAATGGACATGGGATGTACAGAGTGTGTGATGACTGTAAAAAAGTTTACTGTTACCCGTTGAAAATTGTAGCGTATAAACGGGGCTGCTTTGAGTATAAAAACTTCTGTCAACTTTGTATAGTTTCCAAGGGTTATTACATGGCCGAAATGAAGTCTTTTACTTTCTGGGATCGAGGGGCTGATTTTACAGGTCCAGGCGGCACTCATTACTTAACTGGTGAAGCAATGAGATTTATCATTGCGATGAAATGGCTGATCATCGATTTAGATGAAGCAATTGAACTACTAATTGGGCACAGAGAACGTGTGACTAAAACTTCGTGCTGTGTTGACATTAAGACCTATCTGTGGAAAAACAAAATAGTCTCGGGGTTCTGTACTAAACAGGCTCGTGGAAACGGGAAATGTGTTTATGTACATGTGATTGATCCATTAGATTTGTCTGCGGCGCATGACACGAGCCCGGTGGGAGCTGACAGTGTTGGACGAGCGGTTGGCAGACAGTGGATCAGAGCTGGCCATTTACCCAGAGGATCTGGTGAAATTGGACCAGGCCCCGAGGCGTCGGGATTCTTTCAGGTGGATGCCTGTGTCCCAGCACTGGTTCCGCAGGAGCATGGCGAGTCTGTTGACTCAGCACGGAAAAGTTACGATGGGATTCTTCCATCGGGAAAATGAGTTAATGTATCGGTTCTATGAGTGCTGTGTGGACTTCATTATGCCTTCTCAGTTTGTTTACAGAATTAAAATTGATAATTTGGATGTGATTTACCCTAGGAACTTTGTTAGAGAGCAACGTGATGGAGATGATGAGAGCAATGTATATGGCAGTGCCCTTGTACGTCCGAGAGGGGGTGTTGTGGGATCTGTGAATTCTAAATGGTGTTCCGAACGTACACACACACTCCCAGACACATATGCACGCACACACACACACAAACGTCTAAAGCGCAAAGGACGGAAAGGACGCAAGAATGACCATACATGGGAAACGGAGCTGTCATCACAAGATCCAGCTGATGCAAAAGACTGTTAATGTCGCAAGACTTTGGTTGTGAACGGCCAAGTGTGCAGCTCAGTCAGCTCAGTCATGAGACTGAGTTCCTCTGGAAAAACCCAAACTGTATTGAAACAATGTAACCCAGTTCCGTATAAATATGACTGCATTTTATTGTTAGAGGCTGCATTTTTGATTTTGGTGTCGAATGCATACCTAGAGAGGAATCAAACCTCTTCTAGTATTATCCTGGCTGAATTTCTTTTTGGTTTGAACTGCTCTGCTGTATTGATGTAACTTGGTAAACCTCAGATGAGAACAAGTTCATGTTTACTCGATTTGCTTGAACTGCTGATAATTCGTTTTTGTAATATTCACTCATACAGGACTGCCCTGTTGAGATTGAATAAAGCTGAAGTTTTATATCCTGTAACATTTTCTTTTTGATTTGCTGCAAGTATTGATTTTTGTATTAACAGTGTTTTAATCTTTTGTATAAATAAATTTTTATTTCTAAAGACAATCACTGTGAAGTCTTACTTCAGCTTATAAACAGTTCTAATAGCAATAGGCAGAGCAATACATTAATCCTTTATCATCGAAGATATACAAGGGTTCCAAGAGCGATTCAGCTGGAAGGTAAGCATGCTTTTAATTCATATGTCTAGTTAGTAATGTTTATTATTGTTTCCTTGGGGGTGTAGGGACTGCACTTAGATTTACTGGTATAAATGATAACAAGCTAGTTGAGGGAATAATTTCCTATTCTGACCTGACAGCAAAAGATCACCTTGACACATTGATACTAGGGGTTAATCAGGAACGTGAGAGCAATACCAGATCTCACCACAGTGTCCATGAGATAAGAGCAGGAGAAACTTTTACTAAGTATTCTGATTAATTACTTTGCCATTTTGCCTCCACGTCCCCCCGATTGCGCGCGAGCTTCTCCTCCTGTCCATACGGTAATCTCTCTACTGTGCGACAGAGAGTCGCGTGGTAATGACGCAATCGTTAGCCTATTTTTACAAAAACTGCTTCTACGGAGCCATAACGTAAGATACAAGGTAATGGAGCCTTTTATACATTTTCGTGTTTCTTTAGAAATAAATAATGGACAAATGGAGTCTTAAAACGCCTCAGATGTAAAGTTATTCTCTGTCAAAGTGACGCCAAAATGAATGGGAGTCAATGGGATGCTAACAGCAGGTGATGGTCTGATAGCCAATGGCGGCGCCCGGGGAAGCTTCAACATAATATGAAACGCTGCCCCCCTGATCTCAACACATCAGCTCATGCCGCTCCTGCCTCGCGCTTATTGATGACGTCAGATACACGCGAACAATCACTGTCAAGCTAAGACTAAACTCAATAAATTCATTAATATACAATTTGCATGATTAAATACGTAATGATTCGTTGCAATAAACAAAAGTAATAAAATGTAAGAATAAATATAAGTCGCGAAATACTTAATTTCTTAATTAAAAATTTAAAACCGAAACACGCCTTAAAATAAAACTCAAGAAATACACTTTGAAATAAAAAACAGCAGACAACATAAAATAATTTAATACATCGTGCATGAAATAACGGAATAGCTACATCATGAAATGTTGCAATTAAAAAATAAAGTGCAATCTGAAAATATTCAGAATCCATATGGATAAACATATGTTTTTTCGTTTTTCCATTCCACCGCGCTACCTTTCTATTGTTTTTCAGTGTAAACACACGCTAGGACGTCTTTGTTGCTGGAGAAGTGATTTTATTATATTCTGTCTTAATAGTTCTACTCACAATACACACAAAATGTATTCTTTTGTCATTCAGACATATCTTAAATTATATTTATAGTCTAAATAAGTATTGCATTATGCACAAGTTTGCTGAATGTTTATTCTAAGTGCATCAATATCTCAGAGTATAATAAAAATACAACTTTACTATTACTATCAATTTCTGTCCACTTTTTGATAAACATAAATAATAAAGAGGTGATTCTAATCATGTCAAGAGAATGTCGTTGGTTTTTATCTTCAGGTGTTGCTCTTGATAGCCTATATGGATGTTTATTATGACTTGCTTTATATTATTTCTATCTTCTAAACCTGGGGTCTCATTTATAAAACTGTGCGTAGGAACCTTACTAAAAGTGTACGTGCGCCCGAAAGCCAAAAATGGCGTACGCAAAAAAATATTCGGATTTATAAAACCGTTCGTACGCCAGAACCTGCGCAGAATTCACTTTATAAATCCCAGTCAGCGGAAGATTGTGCGCACATGCGTCTCCACCCAGAAATAACCATATATGGAGCTTACAACGCCTAGTTTTACTTTGCAGATCCTCATCTACATATCATTTGCATATGATTATTCATCCACGTGATAACGTTTAACGGTACAAGACACATTACATTAATAAAAATCATGAAGTTGCCTATCCTTGCCTTGTTTTTGAATACATAAATCAAATAGTGTCAAATACATTTCAGAGAAAGTTTTTCTCAATCTTTTCCACTGGCCGAATTGTATTTTTAATTGATTTATATTTTTAATGGAAACAGATAGGCCTTGGGCATTATTTGCACGAAACTATTTTCTCAGACAATCTGGTATTATCATGATAAGCAATTATCTCTGTGGTTAAAACATTTAAACAGCACGCCACAGGAAAAGTGTTCAAAAACATTGCATCCACAACAAATATTTCTATTGATTGAATTTGAATATAAAAAATGTTGTAACTTCTAAGTAATGATTTCATGTTTAAGTGTTTAACCTGAAATATTAAAGGCATATTTAATCTAAATGTTTATATCAGAAGTAAAACATAGTTTAAATCATTATTTTATTTATTTAAACTGTTATTTGCGTCAGTTTCACTAAACGGCCCAACGCGCTCGCTGGCGCGGACATTTAAGAAGGGATGGATATTTGCTTCAAGTGATAGGCTTGGTGAGTGAAATTATATTTTGTATTATCTTTCTGTATATGTTAAATTTTCTTTAGATTTTCTGTCTAAAAGTGACCAAAAAGACACTTAACTCCAGCTCACCATCGGTGTCGCCAATTCCCTTTGTCTCCAGAATGTGCGTACGCACGGCTCAAAGTTTGCTTAAAGGTGCGCACATTCTCCCGTCAAGTTTGATTTTTATAGATCACAACCTTTGCGTGGGAACTGGCGTACGTACGTTTCCAGCCCCGTTTTGTGCGTACGCACGCTTTATAAATGAGGCCCCTGGTTATTAATAAAATAAGATATACATATATTCAGTATATAAAAGTATATAGACCTATTATAATATGAATTGATCATTTAAAATCACAATTATAAGTATTATTCATACGACCAACTTCCGGTTGTAAAAGGCAGCCGACGACATCCGGTTTGTCATCACACCCATAGATGACTAAACTAGTGATGGCAAAAATGATTGTTTTTGATGCAATATACCAGTAGGTTTTTTTTACTTTTGGGAGGCAGTAATGAACCTCATAAGCAATCACTGTTTAAAAAACAGGTATTGTTAAATGGTGTTGATATTAAAGACGGTAAATGTAATAATACATTTTTCAGATGCCTGATTCATTGCCCTGCAACACCTCGAAATAAATACTTTTGGAATGAACATTTTGAAAAATTGAATTGGAGATTTGTTTGGACTTATAATAACAAATATTGTATCAATAATAAAGTTTATGAAATATACTTAAAAATTATACATAACATTTATCCAACAAACCAGTTCCTAAAAAGGTATAAGAATGACCTTTCTGAATCTCAAACAGGATACTGAAACTATTTAGCATCTTTTCTTTGTATGTATGTGAATTTTTTTTTGATTGATGTGGAACATTTATTTAATATGTTAAGTGGAATCAAAATTCACATAGAGAAAAGGGATGGTTCTCTTACGAGAGGTCTCTCGTACTGCGTAAGAGTATCTTACGCTAGGGGAAAATCCTTTTTCCGCGAGATATTGAAGCCAAAAATTATCCTTAATTTTGTAATAATGTAAAACGCGTTGCGGCAGCATACAGACATAGGCAAGACGGCTCGCGCGCCTATTGGCTGTTCTGCGGCAACTGCAGCAGCCTATCGAGCGAGGCCTGGTGTGAGGTCAGACCCAATGAGGGCGCTTCGCGCCCGCTGTGTCACGTCCCGCCGAAACAGGCGTGGCTTAGGCCTATAAATACGGCTCGCAGGCAGCTGATATCTGGTTTTTCATCCTTCAAGCGAAGCGGAGAGAAGCCGCGCCGTCTGAGGAAGCCTTTTCAGTGGGACGAGTTGTCACTGAAGTCGCAGGCCGCGCCGCCTTCAATCACCTTCCTGCTGCGCTATCCGGCGCTTATATCCTTTCACTCTCTGTGCTGTGTGTGTGTTCGCCGCTGCGACACACTCTTTCTAAAAGAGCTAGCGTCTTTTTAAAGATGCCTTCCTGTGGCTCGTGCAGAGCCACATTCAGCGACGGGGACCGCCACGTGATCTGCGTTTCCTGCCTGAGTGAGGATCATGCAGCTCTCGCGCTCGCTGACGGCGGCTGCCCTCATTGCGAGCTATTGCCCATAGCGACTCTGAGGACTCGCCTGGCATTTTTTGCCGAGACTGCACCCCCGCCCGGCCTGGTACCGCGCCGTAAAAAGCGCCGTGCTCAGCGGGTCCCGGAACCTTCTCCCAGCCGCCAAAGCTCGCCGGTTCGCCCGCCTGCTTCACCGGCTTCGTCAGCTTCTCTTCCTGACGGACAGCGGCCGCGGTCTGCCGCCGCTTCCGTCGACGACGCTGACGAGGAAGCCCCGCCGGGGGAGGATGATTCCTGCTCTATCCTGGTGTCAGGCAGTGAGGACTGGGCGAGCTCTGAGGATCTCGCGCCCCCTGCCCGCGCATCGTCAGGCAAAAGAGCTAGCATCGAGACAGAGCGGCGAGCCTCGGCTTCGAGTGGTCTACGCCTGAGCAGCCTGCTCACAACCGGCTGGATGGGTACTTTCTGCCCGGGCCTGTCGGCGCTGCGAAGCGCGAGACCGCGCTCTCACTCATCCAGCCGCCGCCCCGCCCCGCGTGGTCCACGGCCTAGGATTGTGGTGACGCCTAGGGAAACGACGGTGTTCAAGTCCCGCTGCGGCCGAACTTCCACCAAAGCTCATCGCTCATTCAGTTCCAAGAAATGTGACTGGTCCAGTGTTTTTCGCAGTCAACAAGCCGGTTCCACTGCCCGCTTGCCTGCACACAAATGCCGTTTTCACGGCTACCCAGATAAATCCCAAAAAGAGTGTATTTTCTGGTGTCCCGGCCACGGCCGATGGTGTTATATGTGTAGACAAAATGCCCACTGCCCAGTGCCCATTCCTACACACAAGCACAGCCCGTCACACAGGGCTCGCGCACATAAAATCGACTCAGATCGATTGCGCATTAAACGTGGTAAATGTGCCCACTACCCAGTGCCCACAAACACTACGTTCTGCATGTCTCAAGGTTTCTGTAAAAACGAAACCAACGTGCATTCGCTCTGCTCAGATGGACAATGCTCTCAGTGTTGTAAATGTGCCCGCTATTCCGCGCCCACATCCACACACAGACATGACAGTTCCTACGGGACTCGCCCAGCCCTCCCCCTCTCGGTTGACCACCGCAGAGGAGTCGAGCGCGGGCAATCTGCCCGCTGTTATCAGCGCGCCCCCTGCCTCAAATGTCATGAGCGCGACGCTTATGTTACAGCACACCGAAGCCCCTCTGTCGCTGAGCGAACGGAGCGCGCTTCGCATTCAACCCCTAGCTATTCGTGCAGATGCATGGGCAAGGCTACCCGGGGTTTCGAAGTGGGTGCTAGACAGTATAAAAAGAGGCTATTCGCTGCAGTTTCACCGACGCCCTCGCCGCTATACGGTACGCGTCGAAACCACGGTGAAAACAGAAGCAGCACATCTACTTCGAGCCGAAATTGTGAAACTATTGAGCAAAGGGGCCATAGAGCCTCTCTCTCAAGCTCAGAGTGAAGGAGGGCTTTACAGCAGATACTTCCTGGTACCGAAAAAAGACGGGGGTCTCAGACCCATACTAGATCTAAGGCAACTGAACAGGGTGCTTGCGAAGCGACAGTTCAGAATGCTCACGACCAGAAAAATCCTCGCGCAGATTCGCCGAGGAGATTGGTTTGTGTCAATAGATCTGAAGGACGCGTATTTTCAAATACAGATAGCGTCACGTCACAGGCGATTTTTGAGATTCGCCTTCGAGGGCCAGGCATATCAGTACACAGTCCTGCCGTTCGGCTTATCCCTAGCACCCCGTACATTTACGATGTGCATGGATGCAGCGCTCGCACCCCTCAGACTACAGGGCATGCGAGTATTGAACTACTTGGACGATTGGCTGATTCTAGCTCAATCTCACTCGGAGCTGTAGAGCACAGGACCATTTTACTCGATCACCTCGAGAATCTGGGTCTCAGAGTCAATTGGGCGAAGAGTTCTCTGTCCCCCAGACAGATAATATCTTTTCTGGGCAGTAGTCCTTATCAGACACCTTATGTCAAAATGATTAATGACTTTGACCTTTGACCTTTTGGCAGGTTGAACTTCCGGTGACCTTTATGATTGATGGGTTGAACTTCCGGAATGAGGTCATGGGATTAACCTTTGCCCTTCCTCCCTATCGATCATGGGTTTTGACAGTTAGTTTTTGCCCTATGACCTAGCTAGGACTAAATCATAGTTTTGACGGTTAGTTTTTGACCTTATTAACCCTCTGGGGTCTGAGCTGTTTTCTGGGCCCTGGAGGTGTTCTGACATGCTCTGACATTTGTGCTTATTTCTGTTACTTGTGACATTTTCATGGCTAAAGTCTGATTACACTGTATTCAGCACAAACTCTGCTACAATAATATATCAACAGCATGTGTGTAAAAGTTTGTAGTTTTGAGATAATGACATTTATGCGTGGTTTGTGAAAATACAAAAAAAAATTCTCACTGAAATAAGGTCATGAAACCTATACTGATTATTTCTTCACAAGACTTTTGAAAATTGTATGACGTAGCCTAGAATATTTGCTCTAAAACTATGTGAAAATCACCCTGACTGCTCATTCAGAGAAGACAATATATTGATTTAAAATTTTTACGACGTGTTTTGTTTGATAAAGCAATATGCGAAGGGGCGGACCATCTCATTAATATGTAAGGCTTTTTACACCTGAGAAAGACAAAGACACACCCTAATGGCCCTATTAGGAGCTTATCAGGGCCCATCATTCTGACCAACCTTGCACAAAGAATGAGGAGATTAAAAAAAAGAATGGCTTTTAAAATTGTTTGGATTTATTTACAACATAATCCAAAGATACACTTATTGATAACAATGATCCAAAGAAAGAGACCTTTGTGCCATTCCTAAAAACATTGTACATACCTTTCATTTCCAAGGTGTTTGATTTTCACTTTACCATGTTCATGTACAGAGACATGTACTGTGAATGTTGAAGTCAGCAGGACTCAGTGGCATCTGGGCCTTGAAAAAAAAAAAAAAAAAAAAAAAAAGTGAACATACTGATATCAAGAGAAAGGCCTGCACGATATTGGGAATACATTTGAGATTTTTCTGGTTAAAATTGCTTTTTAAAATTCACAGAATACACACACACACTCACACAAATGTTTCCAACAATATATTATATAATGAACACCAGGTTTGCTGTGCCTTGTAGGTATAGGCTATGCGCAGTGCTGCATAAAATAATAACAATATAGCAGCCTATACATTTTCAAAAAGATTTCAGTAACAACTAAGCTAGAGAAAAATATATTGATTATCATGTTACTTCAAATGTTTCCATTCGTTATGATGATATGAAATGAGATAATAGTAAAAACATGAAGACGTTTGGAGCGTTTTGCTTTTCCAAAATATGATGCATTCAAACACGATCGCGATCAAAAATATGATGTACATTCAAACGCGATCGCGATCAAAAATATGATGTACATTCAAACGCGATCGCGATCAAAAATATGATGTACATTCAAACGCGATCGCGATCAAAAATATGATACATTCAAACGCGATCGCGCTCAAATATAAAACATTATGGTTAGGCCTACCATATACATATCTACGTTTGAGCAGATATCCACAAACACAGTAACAGTAAACACGGGTCTAAATATTATAATATTCCCCATATATCTAGCAACAGTTCAACTGCAATGTGAAATTTATGCAACAATAACAAACTAATATGTAAGAATTTCTTACCTTATCTTTCTTGTCTTGAAATCGCGTTCTTCTTCTGGGGTAAAGCCAATCTAAGCTCACGGCGCTTCTTTCAAACTCGACGAAAAGCAGAGACTGATGAAGTGTTTTGTTGTTGAGGTAATGAGCGCGTTTCACGTTCCATGTGGAGATTTGCATGTGAATATCTTTTGCGCGAGTAGGCGTGGCCAAATTAACTGTAATGAGCAAGCGTTTGAGAAGCTGGACATCTTGTTGGTTTTATACAAATTACTTAAACAGAAAATATTTGTTTTCAGTTTGAATCCGATCATTTAAAAGTACACACTTAAATGTTTATAAAGGTATATGGCTCATAAATGTGTGACAAGTATTCGCTGAGTTTTGTTTCAGTTTATAGACATGCTCAAGAAAAAAAAGTTCACCGCGACGGAGAGGCAGAACGCACACCCTGTTTATTTTCTTTATTTTAGGCTACAAAAGCACAATGTTTTGATTTGATTGTAAGTGGACACATACAAAAGTAGAAATATCACAGATTCTTTTTTTATATTTATTTTTTTCTGTAGGCCTATGACCATAAATGACGGAGTAATTTAAGTTTAAAGTGCTACAATGTAAAAAAAGTCCAGCAAAACGCGGGGGCGCGTTTTTCGACCTCAGAGGGTTAACCTTTTTAGCCCTAAATCATAGTTTTGACGGTTATATGTGTGTGATTTTTGCCGGTTGTTTGAACTTTGTCCCAGTTATATGGGTTTGTGTGTGGTTATGTGTGTGCGTGTGTGGTTATATGGCTTGTGCCTGCGCCCCCCTCCCATTACATTCCTGAGCAGTATATAAATGGGGCCAGTTATTTCATATATGTGACATTCAGTTATTTCACATTTATATATAAAACATTCTATAATTTATATAATCTAAAACAATTAAAGGTTGAAAAAACATTTAGTTATTTCACATTCATATGTAAAACATCCTATCCTTTATATAATTATTATATAATATAAATGATATAATAATTATCATGCCAAAGTTCTTTTTAAAAGTGTATAATATAAATTATATAATCTAAAGCAATTTAACTAAGGTTGAAAACATTCTGCTCTTTTTAAAATTATATAATGAAATACTTATAAAATCTACATAATGTTGCATATCACACATTCTGTTCTTTAAAAGCTTACTAAAACCAATTATTTTAGTTTTAGATAAAAATTACATAAAACATTCTATCCTTTATATTCTATCCTTTATATAATTTATATAATATAAATTATATAATCTAAAACAATTAAACTAAAGTTGAAAAAACATTCTATCCTTTAAAAGTATATAATGGAATGCTTACACAATATATCTTACTAAAAAGAATAAAAATAAAAATCTTCTTACATGTTTGTAAGTCTGGACGGTCTCTGACTTCAGTGATCAAGATATCAGGGGCTGAAATTATTTCAAAGTTTAAATGATATCTTGTTAAAATTTTTTTTAATTTAATACATTATTAAAAGTTGTAATAGAGTTGTTAAATTATTAAAAGTTGTAAAACAAAAACACTGTTTTTCCTGAATGACCTCACACTGTCTCAAAAAAGTAAAGGAGCCGTGCGCGTGTCTGTGTCCGTCTATGCCCCCCCCCCCCCCCCCCCCCCCCTCCGTCTGAGCTCTGACCCCCTCCTTTGCATACCAGAGTACGTGAAATCTCACACTAACAAAAGTTGAAAACATGCCTTTAAAAGTATAATATAAATATCTTATTGATCCAATTGTTTTAGTTTTAGATGAATAAAAGTATATAAAAAAGCTTACTAAAACCAATTATTTTAGTTTTAGATGAATAAAAGAATAAAAAATGACTGAGTTAAAATTAACACATCAATGTCCATACCATTGATGCCCACAAAAATAAAGTTGAAAAAAAAATTTCTGTTCTTTTTAAAAGAATATAAAATAAAAAGCTTACTAAAACCAATTCATTCAGCTGAATAAATAAAATCATCTTACCTTATTTTAGAAAGTTGAAGTATACCATTGATGTCCACAAAAAATGTAATGTATGAATGGATTCAAAATTGTTTTACACAACTGAATTCACATAGTCATTCCTGAAAGACCTCACACTGTCTCAAAACATAAGGAGTGTGCTTCTAATGTATGTGTGTCAAAAAGTAAAACACACGTGTCTGTGTGTGTGTGTGTGTGTGTGTGTGTGTGTGTGTGTGTGTGTGTGTGCGTGTGCGCGCCCCCTTCACATGTGAGCTTTGACCCCTCTCCTTCGCATACCAGAGCACAGTGAAAGTGAGGAAGGGGTTTCCTAATATCACACTCACAAAAGTTGAAAAACATACTGTTCCTTAAAAGTGTATAAATAAAATAGTTATAAAAATATACTGAAACCAATTATTTTAGATGAATAAATAAAATTCATCTTACATGTTTAGAGTTACAACTCTTGAACTTACATGTTCAAGAAGCTCTTAAGAGACATAAATTACAGAGGTTCTCTCTCACACCAGCGTCTCTGACTCAGAGGAGTGTATTCAGTGATGGGATGAGACATTGTGAATGGTGTGTTAAACTTATAATCTTAAAAGGTTAAATGATATCTTTTAAAAATAAAAGATGTTTTAAATTATTGAAAGTCTTAATAAAAAACAAATACAACGATGGTCTGTGGAAAAATTTGACTTGAACAAAGTATTTTTATTTATTTATCATGGGTATGTAAAATAATTTGAAGCGTCACAAGTCATCTCACGCCTGTGCAATATTCAATAATTTCTTAAGTTGTATCTGTGAGAAAATGACAACCACATAGGCCTATCTTCAGAGAGAGCAACCATGAAAACATTTAGAAACTGGGAATCTTCCAGAAATAAGGTCCTTCCGATCAGCGCTGAGAAAGAAGTTACTGGACAATAACGATAGCTTCAGGATATCGGATGACAGATGAGCCTCTGTGCATCGTGTCAGAGCGTATGTCATGTTAGTCTGCTAACGCCTTTACAGAGCCAAAAGTTTTGTACACACTAAATTTATTTCAAATCATAATCGTAAAAGTTTAAATATTGTTTAAATTAAATCTTTAAAGTTTGAATACATACTCATCTTCTATTTATCTTTTAGAAGACTTATGTATGATATACATTATTTTGCTTAACGGTGACCTAAAGTATAATTGTTATTAAACAATGTCTGTTCAAAACTTTAGGTGGTTGAATGTCGTCTTAAATCTAATTTATATGAAAAAGATTCAATCAGCATTTTTTGTCCATGCTGGGTTTCAATTTTTTATGGTGGGGGGTTTCCATAGCTATCCCGTACACCTAAAAACGACCATCACAGAAAACTACATTAAAAATGAAATAAATAAATCATTTTATAAAATGTAAACAAAGTTTTAGCTAAATAAAAACACCTTACATTTCCAGAGAGGTGAAGTAGTTCTTTATGCAATGATAAAAACGATCCAAAAAAGCAAATAGTTTAAGTTGTCATAAACAGAACAAAACAAAACAAAAATCCTCCAGTGATAAACTACAGTGTGAACTGAAGCTTCAGGATACATGGGGCGACAGACCAGTCTCGGCGGACAATGTCGCAGTAAATCTAGTCTGCTAACGCCTTTCCAGAGTACATCCAGAGTTTACACTAATTTCATTTAAAAGCATAACCTTAAAAGTTTAAATCAAATCTTTAAAAGTTTTATTAAAATCATATCTTCTTAGAAGATTTATGTATTATTGTTACTAAGCAGCGTCTGTCCAAAAACTTTAGATTGTTACATACAACATACAACATGAAACATGTTGTCAAAGTTTGTCACAATGTTTTTAAGAAATCCGAGGACTTCACATTGCTCTTATTTAGACAAAGTTGTATCATTTGGAAAATCAAAGTAAAAATCACACATCGTCTTAATTCAGAGTATAAGTATAATATCATTTTTACTTGTATCTCCCGAACTAGGGTGAAACCCTTTACTGAGAATATACTATCGGTCATCTACTCAAAATACATGTAGAAGTTTCAAATGTTAGCATTTGTTGATGGTGGCCGCATGAACAGACTTTGGGGAGAGCTATAGCAGGAAGCTATGCCCTTTGACCTCCTCGATTTTGCAGGCCTTTTTGTTAAAGACCCTACTACAAGTTAGTTCTCCCAAAAGAATTTCTCCCATCTAGCGGTGAAATTCTATTTTGCATTTAAACCAATAGTGCTTTCTAGCGGTTCTCCCATCTACTCGCTTTTTCAACTTTGGTAAATGTGCCAAGAATCTATGACAACATGTCTTCCGATAGCGCTTCATCGAGTTTAATTGTACATGTTCTACCGTTATGATGTACTTGTTACATGTTCTACCGTTCTATATAATGATTTACACAACCAAGCTTGTCATTTAGACCGTAACTTTGACTTACCCGTCGAGAAGAAAGCAGGCAACTTCCCTTTCAAAGTCTTTCTCCTTCATTAGCTCTTTTTCACCTGGGAAAAGCTATCCCGATATTTATTTACATACCGATAAATTAAATTTGAATTTAATTAAAACTTCTCCTGTGGCTCGGCATAACTATGATCCAGCATTATATTGTACCGTGCAGTGCAGCCTTTCAAATGTGCCGCGGGAAGTATCAATGTCTCCCATATGGTTTAGCGGTTAGGATTGCTGGTTTTCATCCAGGCTGCCCGGGTTCGACTCCCGGTATGGGAAGACAAAATTTTTTACATTGCCAACAAAATTCAAGTTATTCAAGTTCATCAATAATCATTTTTAGTTATTCATAGTCTTAGAGGCCTACACGAACTGCAGAAACATGCAGAAGATATGTAAAAACTCATAAATGCTGTTTCAGTACTGAATCATTTTCACAAATACAATTATATTGAATTCAGAAAATTTCACTATGGAATATTTACTTTGTCATAATTTCAATTTAGTACGTCATCATTTAAACTTTTCATCTCATAATTATGATGCATAGTCATAATTTCAACTTTTTAAGTCATAATTTCGACTTGTCATAATTTACCATTTTTGTCAATTACGCCATTTTAATGTAATACTTAAAACGGTTTTAAGTCATAATTTGGTTGTTGACTATAGTAGTGTTGCACCTGCATGCCCACTAACTCTCTTGTGAGAGTCAGAGTGTGTAAAGTAAACTCTCATTAGTGTTAGTAGAGTATTAGTGGACTGGTAGGGTTAGAATAAGTAATATTAGAATAAAATAACTGTTGGGGAGCATCACAATAAAGAGTTAATGTTTAATGAGTTAAATGACAACATACCATTTTTCAACCGAGCGAATCTGCGCATGAGAGGCCTTCAGAAGTCATAACTTCAGGGGTAGGCCAGTTGGTGAAAAAACACTGTATGTGTAAAAATCAAATACTGTATTACACTTTTCAAAGTTAGAATAAAAAGTTAAGTGTCACAAAGTCTGACACAAGGCCATTAACTTGTTTTTTTTTTTTTTGCTTATTTCTACAAACATTATCATGGTTTTGTTTAATCGTATTCATATTTATCAGGTTGATGTTTAGTTTAGATGTGGATGGCTAAGTTTCAGGCATAGTGCAACCAGATTTATCTAACATCTCACTCACAATGCAAAACGTTGTAAATAAACATGTTCAAACTGTAATTTAACCATATTTTATTAATATTATGTTGATTTAAAGTTTTTGTTATTAACTAATACCTTTATCTTTTAACTAACATCTGACCCCAAATAAACAGATAATGGAATGTTCACACTATACAGTTAGATATTCTCTTACTTGTATCTTTGGGTGTATTTTGTCACACCATAGTGATGCAAAGTTCCACACCCTATGGACTAACTTTAAAACATAATCTTTATACAGGAATGTCCATGTAAGACTCAAAAGACCAATTCACTAAGAATTTGTGATACACAAATAAATACACAAAAGTTCCCAAATGATTATGGTTTTATTACTTCGCTAGATTTAGTCATCTTGTTCAGATAGCAGGCGACACTGTTTCACATGTTGTATGTTGGACCGTATGTGTTTTAAGTGAAGACGTTTCTTTGAGAGCCGTTTATAGAAATAAATGACGATTAAGAATTTAAGCGATAGTCTTTCTGTTTGACTAAATTGATATCAATCACACAAATACGAATCACACAAACTGTTTTACACTTAAACTATTGCACCGAGAGATGCATATTCATCAAAGCTTGAGGCTGTTTAACAAAGTTCCACACTTTGGTAAAACCTGCTGATAAAATTGCACAAAAGTAAATTCTAATTCTTTTAAACTTATCGTAAATTTCAATGGTTAGATAAATCATCTAACTATTATATGTGAAACAATCAACAGTTATATGTGAAACAAGCACAGTGGCATTAGAGTCAGATTCTTGTTTATATTGAACATTGTTATTGAACCGTTTTCAATATTATTGAAAATAATTGTTAAATAAAAGCGCTATTGTTCCTCGGCCACATCAAAGTTCACATAGTTTTCACCGGAGCATATCGACTCTGAAACAAGACTTTGTTTAAAAGATTTTGAAATTGTTTAACATCACTAGCGTAACACTTATCGTATTGCCGGGTGCGATTGTAATGTTTTGTATGGCGTTTTCTTTACACTTTCCTACAGTTAGCTGTAATGTTCTCTGGTTCTAGGTTTTTAAAAAATACCGCGAAACAAAGACAAGGACACCTCTTTCTATAAGCGACACTCAAAATCTGTGCATACAACAAAACACATGTAGGTGTACGAAGATTTATCAGAAAATTACTTTTGTTTGAAGAAAAACTTAAATCAGCTGGTGCTTGATCACTATTGAAGTTATTAAACACCCCTGAATTCGGTAATGATGCGATATGGATATCACGTTTTAATTTTAACTCAATACGCTAAAGGTCTATAAACTTCAACATTTTGTAGGTCAAATTAACTTAAAGCCTGCGCAAAATTATTCTTAACGTAAAGCATGCGCATCCTAACTACTTTCTAAATGTTTGTAAATCCAAAAACTGTTGTCACTGGATCGAGTGAAAATAATAAACTTCTCCTTTGTTTTTATGCATCAAGTTAAATCCAAATGATAGGAAAACTTTATGATAGGAAAGTACGGACGGCGCCTTTGACCAATCCTCTACATATGGGGCACTTGCTCAGAGAAGGCGCACATTCTTTGCACACAACTAGGTGACCACAGGGGATGAAGACAATGTTCACTTCCTTATCCATGCAAACTTTGCATGTGCGCTCCTCTTGAAGTCTTCTTAACTGTTCCTCCATAGGCAAGTCTGCAAGATCTTGACTCGGTGATGCAGCTTCATTTGTCTGGACCGTCAGGCCACACTCAAATTCCATCTCTAAAGCAGACTTCACCACAGGATTGTTCTCTTGTTCTCTCACAAATTCTCTTGAGTCGCTGTCTCCATTAGTCAATAGCTGCTCAAATAGTCTTGGAAATCTTGCTTGAATCTGATGAACAAACTCTTGGCCCTTTTCTTGCAGCAGGTATTCACATCTTGGAAACCACTTGGCATGTTCTACCCATGGATCATCACCAGACTCCCAACATCTGAGTCCACCATCGCAACAAAAGCACTTCACGTCATCATTACGACCAACATAGTAAAAACCAGCCTTAGCCAATTGGTCTGGTCGAACAGTTATTCTTGAGGGCCAGTAGACAAATGTGAGCAACCTGTCTTCACACTGTTGCATTGCCGATCCATTGGAAAGACCGCCACCAGATAAAGGTACATTATCTGCACGGTCACCTCGAACGAAGCGGCAGTTGGGGTAATGCCTCTGGTGTTCTGATACTGCCAGATCTCCCGGTTCCCAGTTGCTAAGCTGGCCTCCACAACTGAAGCAAGCCACTCTGTCGCCCTGGCCAAGGTAGTAGAAACCAGCTTTGGCAAGCTCGGCCGGACGTACTGGTGCAAGAGTCCAATTCTGAAAGGTGTCAAGGCGTTCCTGTTCCCGACGCATGTCAGGATTCTGACAAGCCGGAGGGCGCTGGTGAGACATATCCATGTTTAAGTAAACTCCTCCGTTTGGCCTGATACGGATGCCGTGGTGGTCGATGTTACGGGTGTCGCAGGGGCGGAAAGAGGATGGCTTCGTTGCGAAGCGGGGAAAAGGCACTTTTGATGAAGACATAAAAATGTGACCACAGGGCGTATCCACTCAAGCCCTTCTCTCTGCCGGACATCCCATGCCTAGTGTCTAGTCGTCCATGACAGAACACATCATCTTATTAAAAAATGTAATGAGAACAAGAACAACACCACAAAATGTCCTTTCTTATGCTCTGTACACAGCGGGCAAATTAGTTGTATCATTTGATATGAAACAACTGTATTGCCGCCTCGGGATTACAGTAATTAAAATGCAGAAAACAAATATTTAATCTTTTAAATCATGTAGTATTCTAAATATTATTATTATAATACAATTTTTATGAGCTCAGACATTTTTTCATTCAGAAATTTTTATTTCAACATTATACTTTCATACATTGAAGAAAATGATAGACCGGCATTACATTTACAGATGGTCTAACCAGAATAGAAAATATCCGCAGGCTATCATGTCTTGCTCTACGATGTAGCTGGCAAGACTTTCAACTAATTCACCAACGTCAGTTTTTGCATTTTTTGACACCAGTGACACACAGAGATCTGTTACGAATGTACAAATAGCGAGTATCTCTGTGATTTCGAATTCGTCAGAACATGAACGCAACACATCCAGAACTTTTCTGAGGATTACGCCGATCGGCTCTTTGCTGTTAAAAAACATGGGTGTTACATCAGGCCATGACTTTATCAAACCTCTTACGTCATCCATTTCATTTTTGAGATTTGTCACACGTTTGATATCCTGCGCACAATCATTTTTCATATCACACGCAGCGTCGATGATCCTGTGCATCAAGCCGACCATTTGGCCTCTAAAATGATCTTTAAACATACAGTCCAGCGCAGCTCTTAAACGACACTCTTTGCCTGTGGCGCACTCACACGCCGGATGATACTTGTACCCTGTATCGCCAGAACTCAATGGGGAGTCGTTCTCCATCAGGTTTTGCGTCGCCATTTTTTTCAACTTTTCGAATTTTTTTCCAACTTTTCGTTCCTGGAATGTTCCTGCAATCTCCTGAGTCCTTGCGGCACAGTCGTCCAGGGTTTGTGCGTTAATGCTCGGAAGTTTGTGGGTCAGAAGTTTGCGTCAGGCTCAGACAAACATGACTTTCAACTTTTGATCAATGAGGTGATGCAGAAGCGCATCAGTCCGAGGCTAGTAGAGCTAGAGTAGAGCGTGCGATGTCCTGAAATATTTATCAGGCTGGGGTCCGCCCCACTGGAGGGGCTGAATAGGGTGTTGTCATCAGGAAAGCTTCACATCTCCGCGCTGCTGTTTTGGCGCGCATTATGGATGTTTGAATCGTTCGAGTCATACACACAAGTGCAGCGATGGAGCGCGTGAACACGAGCAGTGTGAGAGGATTCCTGAGATCTTGCGACGATCTGACAGAGAAGATTCGCTGTTTAATACAGAAGAAACTCATCAATAAGTACTTGAGCAGGTATAAAAACCTATTTTATGTGTGGATTAAAGAATAGAATAAAAAATAGGCATTTAATGAAGACATATTTTTTATATCATTGTAGAATGTATTTCTCTCTCACTAGCCAATGGACACACAATCCCATGCATGCCAAACTATCATTTGGCATAACTAATCATTATCAAAATATTTTTTGATAAAAATGACTATAAAGAGTTCCAAATGACACTTTTAAGCGCTCCAAAGTTCACTTTGTCCACAAAAAGGAACTTAGCCTTAATTTACTGAAGGCTATGAATGTTAGGTAAATACGTTTATTAAATTGTACACATTCATTATTAATATGATGAAAATGGCTGTTATTTGTTTCTTCTCCTCTCACATTAAATCACATGTATTATATAGTCAAGTCAAGTCAAGTCATCTTCATTTATATAGCGCTTTTAACAACGTAGATTGTTTCAAAGCAGCTTCACAGAGATAAGCGTATAATTTAAGGTAACAGATATTGTTTTGGCTTTATAGCAGAGTTAAGTTATTTTCCATCTAAAGTTAGTTTTGATTGATTTGCTTCCGTCGCAACGATCATTTGTTATTAAATTAGGGGCCGCTAAGACGACACCATTCCCTCTACACAGACTTTAAACGCGAACCTGTGAGAAACGCTGATGGCGTTCACATGCGCATTTAGAATGGGTTCTATAGTTATGTGCATTTGAAAATACGCAGGTTTGGAATTCCCTACAAGCCAAGCCTAAACAAAGTACTTGTCTTTCCTTATAAATTTTGATAAAGAATTTTATTTTATTTTGTTGCTTTGGGGTAGGAATGCGAAACAAATTTTCCCGACAACGCCTTATCTGTATAGTGGTAGAGGGATCCTCCATAGGGAGAGACTAGTTGGCACTTCAGCACTGCGTTGTCATCGGTCCAGGCGAAGGTCCTTTGTCAGATCTGGATACGGCCTGGATCCGGCAGGCTGCAGGAAAACCTCGGGATAAACACAGACACTAAAATTAGCGTAGATGCCATTCTTCTCATGATGTAACGAGTACATCAGGAGTTATGGGAAGCCTAACATTAAATTATAGAAGTCTATAATGTATTATGTGAAAGCTAGGTCAAAGAGATGTGTTTTTAGTCTAGCTTTGAACTGACAGAGTGTGTCTGCTTCCCGGACAATGGTAGGAAGACTGTTCCAGAGTTTTGGTGCTAAATAGGAAAAGGATCTACCGCCAGCAGTCGATTTTGATATTCTAGGTATTATCAACTGGCCGGAATTTTGAGATCGCAATAGACGTGACGGACTATAATGCGTTAAGAGCTCACTCAAGTACTGCGGAGCTAAACCATTTAGTGCTTTGTAAGTAATCAGCAATATTTTAAAATTGATGCGATGTTTAATAGGGAGCCAATGCAGTTTTGACAGAACTGGGCTAATATGGTCATACTTCCTGGTTCTGGTAAGAACTCGAGCTGCTGCGTTTTGAACCAGCTTTAGTTTGTTTATTAAGCGTGCAGGGCAACCACCCAGTAGAGCATTACAATAATCTAGCCTTGAGGTCATGAACGCATGAACTAATTGTTCCGCATTTGTCAATGAGAGCATATGACGTAATTTAGATATATTTTTAAGATGGAAAAATGCAGTTTTACAGATACTAGACACGTGACTTTCAAATGAAAGATTGGTATCAAAGAGCACACCCAGGTTCCTAACCGACGACGAAGACTTAACAGAGCAGCCATCGAGTGTTAGACAGTATTCTAGGTTATTACGTGAGGAAGTTTTTTGTCCAATAATTAGAAACTCTGTTTTTTCAGAGTTAAGAAGTAGGAAATTACGAGTCATCCAATTTTTTATATCTGCTATGCATTCCGTTAATTTTGTGAATTGATAAGTTTCGTTAGGTTTTGAAGAAATATACAGCTGGGTATCGTCAGCATAACAGTGAAAGCTAATTCCATGTTTCCTAATGATATCTCCTAATGGTAGCATGTACAGAGTGAACAGCAGCGGTCCTAGTACTGAGCCTTGTGGTACGCCATACTGAACTTGTGATCGATGAGACATCTCATCATTTACTGCTACAAACTGATAACGGTCAGATAAGTATGATTTAAACCATGCTAGTGCATTTCCCGTAATGCCAACATAATGTTCTAATCTATTTAAAAGAACGTTGTGGTCAATGGTGTCAAATGCAGCACTAAGATCGAGTAACACTAATAGCGAGATACAACCACGATCGGATGATAAGAGCAAATCATTTGTGACTCTAACGAGAGTAGTCTCGGTACTATGGTACGGTCTGAATCCAGACTGGAAATTCTCGCAGATATCATTTCTTTCAAGAAAGGAACACAGTTGTGAGGATACTGCCTTTTCTAATATCTTTGACAGAAAAGGTAGATTCGAGATCGGCCTGTAATTGACTAATTCTGTAGGATCAAGTTGCGTTTTTTTAACAAGCGGTTTAATCATAGCCAGCTTAAAGTTTTTTGGTACGTATCCTAGAGACAAAGATGAATTAATGATATTAAGAAGAGGATCTATGACCTCTGGAAGCATCTCTTTCAGTAGCTTAGTCGGTATCGGGTCTAACATACATGTTGTCGATTTAGATGATTTAACGAGTTTAGTTAATTCTTCCTCTCCTATAGCAACGAATGAATCAAATTTTTCCTCAGGGAGACTACAGTGCACTGCCTGATGCGATACTGTAGTAGACGGTTGCATAGTTATAATTTTGTCCCTGATATTTTCTATCTTATAAGTGAAGAAGTTCATAAAATCATTACTGCTGTGTTGCTTGGAAACTTCGGTGCTTGAAGCTTTATTTTTCGTTAGTTTAGCCACCGTTTCAAATAAATACCTAGGATTATGTTTATTTTCTTCTAATAGGGTTGAAAAATAAGCAGATCTAGCAGCTTTTAAAGCCTCTCTGTAAGCAATCGAGCTCTCCTTCCATGAAATGCGAAATACCTCTAGTTTTGTTTTCTTCCAGTTGCGCTCCATTTTTCTGGCTGCTCTCTTAAGGGCCTGAGTGTGCTCGTTGTACCACGGCGTTGGACTATTTTCTTTAATCTTCTTTAAGCGCAACGGAGCAACTGTGTCTAAAGTGCTGGAAAAGAGAGAGTTAAACGTTTCTGTTGTAATATCAAGTTCTTCTAAGCTATCTGGGATGCTAAAATGATGAAACTGATCAGGAAGATTATTAATAAAGCAATCTTTAGTGGCAGAAGTGATAGGTCTCACATATTTGTAACACGGAGTTGGCTTTGCAGCCTTGGCTAAATGTAATTTACACGAGACTAGATAATGATCTGAGATGTCATCGCTCTGCTGCAGAATTTCAACGGCATCAACATCTATTCCATGTGATAATATTAGATCTAGAGTATGATTACGACGATGAGTAGGTCCTGACACGTGTTGTCTAACTCCAATTGAATTTACAATGTCTTTAAATGCCAATCCCAATGCATCTTTTTCATTATCGATGTGTATATTAAAATCACCAACAATTAGTACTTTATCTGCAGTCAATATTAATTCTGATAGAAAGTCCGCAAATTCTTTGATAAAGTCTGTATGGTGCCCTGGTGGCCTGTATACAGTAGCCAGCACAAATCTCAAACGTGATTTATCGTTTACACTATATATTTTTACATTAAGCACCAATGCTTCAAAAGAATTGTATTTAAAACTTGATTTCTTAGTGGTTTTGAAACTATTACCATAAATTACAGCAACACCACCCCCTTTGCGTTTCAGACGAGGCTCATGTTTATAACAGTAATCTTGCGGGGTTGATTCATTTAAAGTAATGTAATCGTTTGGTTTTAGCCAGGTTTCTGTCAAACACAGCACATCTAGGTTATTATCTGAAATCATATCATTAACAATGAGTGCTTTTGAAGTAAGCGATCGAATATTCAGCAACCCAAGCTTTAGCATTTGCTCGTCTGTATTATAGCTGTTTTTTATTTGTTGAACATCAATTAAATTTTTAACCTTAGATAGGTTTAAACATTTTTTGGATTTCCAAAATCGGGGAACAGACACAGTCTCTATATGATGATAGCTAGGTAAAAGAGGCTCTATGTGATGGGATTTATCTGACCTTGGTGACGCGAGGCCGCTAGCAGACAGTCGGTTTAGCCAGTCTGTCTGCTTCCTGACCTGAGCCCCAGATTGTCATGTTTGAGCTCTAAGACTATGAGACATATTACTAGAGAGAAGAGCAGCACCATCCCAGGAGGGATGAATACCATCTCTTTTCAACAGGTCAGGTTTGCCCCAAAAACTTTTCCAATTGTCTATGAATTCTATATTATTAAGCGGACACCACTTAGACAGCCAACCGTTAAGCGAACACAATCTACTAACTATCTCATCACTCCTGCGAACAGGAAGGGGGCCAGAGCAAATTACAGTGCCTGACATCGTACTTGCAAGTTCACACGCCTCTTTAATATTAATTTTGGTGATCTCCGACTGGCGGAGTCGAACATCATTAGTGCCGACATGAATAATGATCTTAGAGAATTTACGATTAGCATTAGCCAGCACTTTTAAATTTGCTTTGATGTCAGGCGCTCTGGCTCCCGGCAAACATGTGACTATGGTGGTTGGTGTCTCTATTTTCACGTTCCGTGTAATAGAATCGCCAATAACTAGGGCACAATCATTCTCAGTGGGTGTTTCACTGAGCGGGGCAAATCGATTTGTTATGGTAATCGGAACGGAAGAGTGGTTTTTAGATCCGCGACTAGAGCGATCCCTCACTGTCACCCATTTGCCCGGCTGCACAGGCTCTACTTCAGCTGGAACCGACTCATGTAAAGTGTGCACTATTCTATGCGCATCCAAAACATCTGAAGCTCTAGCACTCTTACTATCCTCAATTAAAGTTTGGATGCGTGTTTCTAATTCTGAAATCTTCTCTGTCAACCTAACTGTCTCCTTACATTTATCACATATAAATCCTATATTGCCGACAGAGAAGTCTATGCTAAACATGTGACATGAAGTGCAGGTGACAATAACAGGACAAGACATTACTCACCGTGTTTGTTGACTGATTATTACTCACCTGAGCTTTTATGAACTCAAAGGCGCGAGCGCGCGAGAGAAAAATAAATAAATAAAAATAGCTGAGCGCAGGGGTGGCGCGTTAGCAGGCTAGCGAATTACTAGCGTGTTGTGCTAGTAGTAACGGAAGCTAGCGATGATATGTTGGGTAAGCTGTATTTAGTAGTAGATATAAACAACTAGAAATTGTTGTAAATGATGGTTCATAATAAGGAAATACAAGGCTAAGACGGAGCTTACAGCACCGAAGCAAACACACTCACATTTTTTTTTATAGGCCTATAGGATTATAGGCCTATTTTAAGTTCAAAATGGTGAAATTAGAAAAAAGTTGATTAGTTTGCCTGATTATTTTTATCGTTGTATTCTGTCAAATATGAAATGTTTAGTTTAGCTACTTGCACCTTATCTCGCACTTTATGACCGTTATCAGCTATTATCAGATACTATTGTCCTAACATAGACTATTGTTTTAACTCTGGTTTAACCTGCTGTGCGTCTGTTCACCGTCCATCATGTGCTCTAACACCTGCAGCATCAGCCGGTTCATTGACTTTGGTTACCATATTAAAAAGTGAATGTTTGAACTCTGGTGTATGCTAAATGAAAACAGGCGAACGGGTGTATGAATGTGTCTACAGGTGTATCTAACCCTAACAACTAATGACCAACTTTATTTTTGCTATTGTACATACATTTTATTCTTCTAACTGTTTGTCTTTGGTTAGCACAGCTGGAGAAGAACAACAGGGAGGTTGGAAGACACAGTAGAGGAACTACAGAATAAATATGGAGAGAAAACAGCATTAAAAAGGATCAAGTCCATAGTGAAAAAAATCAGAAAAAAGAATATCAAACGTAGGAAAAGATTTATAATTTACTTTGTTAGTAGTCAATATGGTTCTCAATCTTCAATCTTCTTAAAAAATTTAAATTTTTTAACAGGTGGTGACGTTCAAACGCTGAGCGTTCAAACACATTCTGGAAACATGACAATTCAGCAGCCAAACAACCTTCCACAACGACGGCATAATAATTCTACATCATTCGGACAGCCATTAATTCAGAACCCTAATCAGCTTAACTTAACAATTGCCCAGAAGAATGGTGGGACAATAGTTACTACAATCATGGTAGAAAACACAATATATGGTGATGTTAACATCAGTGCGGCGAGTGCCTGATAATTTAAGAAGCAGTTGCTTAGTTAAGAAATTATTTGTGTATGTTATATATATATATATATATATATATATATATGAGTATTTTGTTTTGTTTTTAAAGTTAGTCCATAGGGTGTGGAACTTTGCATCACTATGGTGTGACAAAATACACCCAAAGATACAAGTAAGAGAATATCTAACTGTATAGTGTGAACATTCCATTATCTGTTTATTTGGGGTCAGATGTTAGTTAAAAGATAAAGGTATTAGTTAATAACAAAAACTTTGAATCAACATAATATTAATAAAATATGGTTAAATTACAGTTTGAACATGTTTATTTACAACGTTTTGCATTGTGAGTGAGATGTTAGATAAATCTGGTTGCACTATGCCTGAAACTTAGCCATCCACATCTAAACTAAACATCAACCTGATAAATATGAATACGATTAAACAAAACCATGATAATGTTTGTAGAAATAAGCAAAAAAAAAAAACAAAACAAGTTAATGGCCTTGTGTCAGACTTTGTGACACTTAACTTTTTATTCTAACTTTGAAAAGTGTAATACAGTATTTGATTTTTACACATACAGTGTTTTTTCACCAACTGGCCTACCCCTGAAGTTATGACTTCTGAAGGCCTCTCATGCGCAGATTCGCTCGGTTGAAAAATGGTATGTTGTCATTTAACTCATTAAACATTAACTCTTTATTGTGATGCTCCCCAACAGATATTTTATTCTAATATTACTTATTCTAACCCTACCAGTCCACTAATACTCTACTAACACTAATGAGAGTTTACTTTACACACTCTGACTCTCACAAGAGAGTTAGTGGGCATGCAGGTGCAACACTACTATAGTCAACAACCAAATTATGACTTAAAACCGTTTTAAGTATTACATTAAAATGGCGTAATTGACAAAAATGGTAAATTATGACAAGTCGAAATTATGACTTAAAAAGTTGAAATTATGACTATGCGTCATAATTATGAGATGAAAAGTTTAAATGATGACGTACTAAATTGAAATTATGACAAAGTAAATATTCCATAGTGAAATTTTCTGAATTCAATATAATTGTATTTGTGAAAATGATTCAGTACTGAAACAGCATTTATGAGTTTTTACATATCTTCTGCATGTTTCTGCAGTTCGTGTAGGCCTCTAAGACTATGAATAACTAAAAATGATTATTGATGAACTTGAATAACTTGAATTTTGTTGGCAATGTAAAAAAATTTGTCTTCCCATACCGGGAGTCGAACCCGGGCAGCCTGGATGAAAACCAGCAATCCTAACTGCTAGACCATATGGGAGACATTGATACTTCCTGCGGCACATTTGAAAGGCTGCACTGCACGGTACAATATAATGCTGGATCATAGTTATGCCGAGCCACAGGAGAAGTTTTAATTAAATTTAAATTTAATTTATCGGTATGTAAATAAATATCGGGATAGCTTTTCCCAGGTGAAAAAGAGCTAATGAAGGAGAAAGACTTTGAAAGGGAAGTTGCCTGCTTTCTTCTCGACGGGTAAGTCAAAGTTACGGTCTAAATGACAAGCTTGGTTGTGTAAATCATTATATAGAACGGTAGAACATGTAACAAGTACATCATAACGGTAGAACATGTACAATTAAACTCGATGAAGCGCTATCGGAAGACATGTTGTCATAGATTCTTGGCACATTTACCAAAGTTGAAAAAGCGAGTAGATGGGAGAACCGCTAGAAAGCACTATTGGTTTAAATGCAAAATAGAATTTCACCGCTAGATGGGAGAAATTCTTTTGGGAGAACTAACTTGTAGTAGGGTCTTTAACAAAAAGGCCTGCAAAATCGAGGAGGTCAAAGGGCATAGCTTCCTGCTATAGCTCTCCCCAAAGTCTGTTCATGCGGCCACCATCAACAAATGCTAACATTTGAAACTTCTACATGTATTTTGAGTAGATGACCGATAGTATATTCTCAGTAAAGGGTTTCACCCTAGTTCGGGAGATACAAGTAAAAATGATATTATACTTATACTCTGAATTAAGACGATGTGTGATTTTTACTTTGATTTTCCAAATGATACAACTTTGTCTAAATAAGAGCAATGTGAAGTCCTCGGATTTCTTAAAAACATTGTGACAAACTTTGACAACATGTTTCATGTTGTATGTTGTATGTAACAATCTAAAGTTTTTGGACAGACGCTGCTTAGTAACAATAATACATAAATCTTCTAAGAAGATATGATTTTAATAAAACTTTTAAAGATTTGATTTAAACTTTTAAGGTTATGCTTTTAAATGAAATTAGTGTAAACTCTGGATGTACTCTGGAAAGGCGTTAGCAGACTAGATTTACTGCGACATTGTCCGCCGAGACTGGTCTGTCGCCCCATGTATCCTGAAGCTTCAGTTCACACTGTAGTTTATCACTGGAGGATTTTTGTTTTGTTTTGTTCTGTTTATGACAACTTAAACTATTTGCTTTTTTGGATCGTTTTTATCATTGCATAAAGAACTACTTCACCTCTCTGGAAATGTAAGGTGTTTTTATTTAGCTAAAACTTTGTTTACATTTTATAAAATGATTTATTTATTTCATTTTTAATGTAGTTTTCTGTGATGGTCGTTTTTAGGTGTACGGGATAGCTATGGAAACCCCCCACCATAAAAAATTGAAACCCAGCATGGACAAAAAATGCTGATTGAATCTTTTTCATATAAATTAGATTTAAGACGACATTCAACCACCTAAAGTTTTGAACAGACATTGTTTAATAACAATTATACTTTAGGTCACCGTTAAGCAAAATAATGTATATCATACATAAGTCTTCTAAAAGATAAATAGAAGATGAGTATGTATTCAAACTTTAAAGATTTAATTTAAACAATATTTAAACTTTTACGATTATGATTTGAAATAAATTTAGTGTGTACAAAACTTTTGGCTCTGTAAAGGCGTTAGCAGACTAACATGACATACGCTCTGACACGATGCACAGAGGCTCATCTGTCATCCGATATCCTGAAGCTATCGTTATTGTCCAGTAACTTCTTTCTCAGCGCTGATCGGAAGGACCTTATTTCTGGAAGATTCCCAGTTTCTAAATGTTTTCATGGTTGCTCTCTCTGAAGATAGGCCTATGTGGTTGTCATTTTCTCACAGATACAACTTAAGAAATTATTGAATATTGCACAGGCGTGAGATGACTTGTGACGCTTCAAATTATTTTACATACCCATGATAAATAAATAAAAATACTTTGTTCAAGTCAAATTTTTCCACAGACCATCGTTGTATTTGTTTTTTATTAAGACTTTCAATAATTTAAAACATCTTTTATTTTTAAAAGATATCATTTAACCTTTTAAGATTATAAGTTTAACACACCATTCACAATGTCTCATCCCATCACTGAATACACTCCTCTGAGTCAGAGACGCTGGTGTGAGAGAGAACCTCTGTAATTTATGTCTCTTAAGAGCTTCTTGAACATGTAAGTTCAAGAGTTGTAACTCTAAACATGTAAGATGAATTTTATTTATTCATCTAAAATAATTGGTTTCAGTATATTTTTATAACTATTTTATTTATACACTTTTAAGGAACAGTATGTTTTTCAACTTTTGTGAGTGTGATATTAGGAAACCCCTTCCTCACTTTCACTGTGCTCTGGTATGCGAAGGAGAGGGGTCAAAGCTCACATGTGAAGGGGGCGCGCACACGCACACACACACACACACACACACAGACACGTGTGTTTTACTTTTTGACACACATACCGCACGCCTCCCTATGTTTTGAGACGGTGCTTTGAGAGAATGACTATATGAATTCAGTTGTGTAAAACAATTTTGAATCCATTCATACATTGCATTTTTTGTGGACATCAATGGACAATGATGTGTTAGGAGCCACTTCTTCAACTCTCTCTCTAAAATAAGGTAAGATGATTTTATTTACTTTTATCTAAAACTAAAACAATTGGTTTTAGTAAGCTTTTTATGTTATATTCTTTTAAAAGAACTGAATATTTTTTCAACCTAAGTAAAATTATTTTATAACCATTACATTTATACATTTTTAAAGGTATGTTTTTCAACTATAGTTTAATTATTTTTGTGGGCATCAATGGTATGGACATTGATGTGTTAATTTTAACTCAGTCATTTTTTAATCTTTTATTTATCTAAAACTAAAATAATTGGTTTTAGTAAGCTTTTTTATATACTTTTATTCATCTAAAACTAAAACAATTGGATCAATAAGATATTTATATTATACTTTTAAAGGCATGTTTTCAACTTTTGTTAGTGTGAGATTTCACGTACTCTGGTATGCAAAGGAGGGGGTCAGAGCTCAGACGGAGGGGGGGGGGGGGGGGGCATAGACGGACACAGACACGCGCACGGCTCCTTTACTTTTTTGAGACACTGTGAGGTCATTCAGGAAAAACAGTGTTTTTGTTTTACAACTTTTAATAATTTAACAACTCTATTACAACTTTTAATAATGTATTAAATTTAAAAAAAAATTAACAAGATATCATTTAAACTTTGAAATAATTTCAGCCCCTGATATCTTGATCACTGAAGTCAGAGACCGTCCAGACTTACAAACATGTAAGAAGATTTTTATTTTTATTCTTTTTAGTAAGATATACTTTTAAAAAGAACTTTGGCATGATAATTATTATATAATTTATATTATATAATAATTATATAAAGGATAGGATGTTTTACATATGAATGTGAAATAACTAAATGTTTTTTCAACCTTTAATTGTTTTAGATTATATTATATAAATTATAGAATGTTTTATATATAAATGTGAAATAACTGAATGTCACATATATGAAATAACTGGCCCCATTTATATACTGCTCAGGAATGTAATGGGAGGGGGGCGCAGGCACAAGCCATATAACCACACACGCACACACATAACCACACACGCACACACATAACTGGGACAAAGTTCAAACAACCGGCAAAAATCACACACATATAACCGTCAAAACTATGATTTAGGGCTAAAAAGGTCATAGGGCAAAAACTAACTGTCAAAACCCATGATCGATAGGGAGGAAGGGCAAAGGTTAATCCCATGACCTCATTCCGGAAGTTCAATCCATCAATCATAAAGGTCACCGGAAGTTCAACCTGCCCAAAGGTCAAAGTCATTAATCATTTTGACATAAGGTGTCTGATAAGGACTACTCTGGGCACAGAGCTATCGGCTAGCACGGCTATCACCACAGCGCACACTGGACATTCAGCGCGCAGCGAGCTCTTTCCGCTGCGGCGCATCTGTCCCGCTCAAGAAATTTCAGAGGATGCTGGGTCTCATGGCCTCAGCATCATCAGTGCTGCAGCTGGGCTTGCTCCGCATGCGCAGTTCTGGCTGAAAGTGCGAGTACCACGCCGAGCGTGGGCCTCCGGTCTGCTTCGTCTCAAGGTCAATCAGAAATGCATCTCAGCTCTGAAACCTTGGAAAGCAAACGACTGGTACCAATCAGGTGTAAGCCTGGGGACTTCCTCGAGGGTGAGGGTGGTGCCTACGGACGCATCCACCTCGGGATGGGGAGCGCTGCTCGAGGGCAGACCGTTCTTCGGCCAATGGTCAGAACGGGAGAAGCTTCTGCACATAAACTGCCTCGAAATGTTGGCAGTAGACAACGCGCTGACGCGTTTTTGTCCCCAAATAAGAGGACACCACGTCCTGGTCCGCTCGGACAACATGTCTGTGGTGTCCTACATAAATCGCCAGGGCGGCCTCAGGTCCCGGAACCTGCACAGGCTAGCAGAACGCCTCCTGGTGTGGGCTCAGCGCAACCTGCTTTCGCTGAGAGCAGCGCACGTGCCAGGGCTCCTAAACATAGGACCAGACAGACTGTCCAGGAACAATGTTCCGGCAGGCGAGTGGTCTCTACACCCACAGACAGTCCAACTGCTGTGGAAGAAATTCGGCAAAGCAGAAGTAGACCTGTTTGCGTCTCAAGAATACGCTCACTGTCTGGAATTTTTCTCCAAGAGCAGGGACGCGCTGGCTCATGTATGGCCCCGCCGCCCGCTCTATGCTTTCCCCCCGTCTCTCTCCTGCCTCAGGTGATAGAGCGGATCAAGGAAGAAGGATGCTCAGTGCTGCTCGTAGCGCCGTTCTGGAAAAACCAACCCTGGTTCCCAGTTATGATGCAGCTAGCGAGCACTGCCCCATGGCCAGTGCCAGTGAGGAGACACCTCCTCTCTCAGGCCTACGGCTCGATTTGGCACCCTCACCCAGAGCTGTGGTCCCTTCATGTTTGGGCCATCAACGGGTACCCGCTGACCTCCCAAAGGGAGTGCTAAACACGATCACGCAGGCTAGAGCTCCGTCTACGCGACGTCTCTACTCCTCGAAATGGTCAGTGTTTTACGGCTGGTGCGCAGCTCGTGGCGTGTCACCCCCAGACTGTGGGGTGACGGAGGTACTCTCCTTCTTACAGGAGCTGTTGGATAAGGGCAGGACCCCTTCCACGCTCAAAGTTTATGTGGCGGCTATAGCAGCGTTCTCGAGAACAACGCTTGGTCAGTCAATAGGAAGGAACGATTTAGTCATCCGCTTCCTTAGAGGAGCTAGAAGACTGAATCCTCCCAGACCTCCCTCAGTCCCTGTATGGGACCTTTATACGGTGCTGGAAGCCATGAAAGGTGGCCCATTCGAGCCTTTGCAGACGATTGATCTTAAACACCTGTCTTTCAAGACGGTGTTTCTTCTGGCTCTCGCTTCAGTGAAGCGCATAGGATACTTACACGCGCTCTCAGTGAGCATGGAGTTTGGGCCTAATGACTCAAGAGTTATACTCAAGCCTAGGCACGGTTATGTTCCAAAATCCCTCAACACACCGTTTAGGGCACAGGTCATTTCCCTGTCAGCCCTACCGGTCTCTGATGAGGAAGGAGACGCGAGCTTCCTTTGCCCAGTCAGGGCATTAAGAGCTTATGTGTCTCGCTCTTCTGTTTTCAGACAGACAGAGCAGCTCTTTGTTTCGTTCAGCGGGCGTTCTAAGGGACTAGCCGCGTCGAAACAAAGCCTATCCAGATAGATAGTTGACGCTATTGCGCTAGCGTACACTTCCAAGGGCATGCAATGCCCGTTGGGTGTCAGAGCACACTCCACGAGAAGCATGGCTTCATCGTGGGCCTGGTCAAGTGGGATTGCCTTGCAAGATATACAGTGAGGAAAATAAGTATTTGAACACCGTGCTATTTTGCAAGTTCTCCCACTTAGAAATCATGGAGGGGTCTGAAATTGTCATCGTAGGTGCATGTCCACTGTGAGAGACATAATCAAAAAAAAAAATCCCAAAATCCCAATGTATGATTTTTTAACTATTTATTTGTATGATACAGCTGCAAATAAGTATTTGAACACCTGAGAAAATCAATGTTAATATTTGGTACAGTAGCCTTTGTTTGCAATTACAGAGGTCAAACGTTTCCTGTAGTTTTTCACCAGGTTTGCACACACTGCAGGAGGGATTTTGGCCCACTCCTCCACACAGATCTTCTCTAGATCAGTCAGGTTTCTGGGCTGTCGCTGAGAAACACGGAGTTTGAGCTCCCTCCAGATTCTCTATTGGGTTTAGGTCTGGAGACTGGCTAGGCCACGCCAGAACCTTGATATGCTTCTTACAGAGCCACTCCTTGGTTATCCTGGCTGTGTGCTTCGGGTCATTGTCATGTTGGAAGACCCAGCCTCGACCCATCTTCAATGCTCTAACTGAGGGAAGGAGGTTGTTCCCCAAAATCTCGCAATACATGGCCCCGGTCATCCTCTCCTTAATACAGTGCAGTCGCCCTGTCCCATGTGCAGAAAAACACCCCCAAAGCATGATGCTACCACCCCCATGCTTCACAGTAGGGATGGTGTTCTTGGGATGGTACTCATCATTCTTCTTCCTCCAAACACGTTTAGTGGAATTATGACCAAAAAGTTCTATTTTGGTCTCATCTGACCACATGACTTTCTCCCATGACTCCTCTGGATCATCCAAATGGTCATTGGCAAACTTAAGACGGGCCTTGACATGTGCTGGTTTAAGCAGGGGAACCTTCCGTGCCATGCATGATTTCAAACCATGACGTCTTAGTGTATTACAGACAGTAACCTTGGAAATTGTGGTCCCAGCTCTTTTCAGGTCATTGACCAGCTCCTCCCGTGTAGTTCTGGGCTGATTTCTCACCTTTCTTAGGATCATTGAGACCCCATGAGGTGAGATCTTGCATGGAGCCCCAGTCCGAGGGAGATTGACAGTCATGTTTAGCCTCTTCCATTTTCTAATGATTGCTCCAACAGTGGACCTTTTTTCACCAAGCTGCTTGGCAATTTCCCCGTAGCCCTTTCCAGCCTTGTAGAGGTATACAATTTTGTCTCTAGTGTCTTTGGACAGCTCTTTGGTCTTGGCCATGTTAGTAGTTGGATTCCCTTGGGTCTTTGGTGTCAGATCCCAGCACGCACGGCGTCTTGCATTGGGTCCCCTAGCGCAAGATACTCTTTTACGCAGTACGAGAGACCTCTCGTAAGAGAACGTACTCGGTTACTAACATAACCTCGTTTCTCTCTAGTAGAGGGAACGAGTACTGCGTATCTTGCCGTGCATGCATACGCTCTGGTTACTTCGACGATGAAAAACCAGATATCAGCTGCCTGCGAGCCGTATTTATAGGCCTAAGCCACGCCTGTTTCGGCGGGACTTGACGCAGCAGGCGCGAAGCGCCCTCATTGGGTCTGACGTCACGCCAGGCCTCGCTCGATAGGCTGCTGCAGTTGCCGCAGAACAGCCAATAGGCGTGCGAGCCGTCTTGCCTATGTCTGTATGCTGCCGCAACGCGTTTTACATTATTACAAAATTAAGGATAATTTTTGGCTTCAATATCTCGCGGAAAAAAAAGGTTTTTCCCCTAGCTTAAGATACTCTTACGCAGTACTCGTTCCCTAATGCGCATCTGAACGCCATCAGCGTTTCTCACAGGTTCGCGTTTAAAGTCTGTGTAGAGAGAATGGTGTCGTCTTGGCGGCCCTAATTTAAAAACAAATGATCGTTGCGACGGAAGCGAATCAATCAAAACTAACTTTAGCTGGAAAATAACTTTATTAAAGAACCGCTATAAAGCCAAAACAATCTTACGTTAAATTATACATTTATCTCTGTAAAGCTGCTTTAAGACAAACTACATTGTTAAAAGCGCTATATAAATGAAAATGACTTGACTTGACTTGACTCTACTAGAGAGAACCGAGGTTACGTAAGTAACCGAGTACGTTTTTTTTTATTATGACAAAAAAGATATAGACAAGAATCACGTTTTTATGTTAAATCTTATTATATTACTTGGTAAGTTATAATACAAATGGTCTGAAAGGATTCCTAACATTTACCATTTTAAGGCTGATATGAAGATTTACTTTGAAACACTGCAAGGACTCTCAAACTGCAAAGCAACCAGAACTATGGTAATCTATAAAAAATTTAATTCCTCTTCTTTATTTTAATTATACATGTATACCTCCGCTCCAATATGTTTTTTTTTCTTTTTTCTTATTTTCCTTAATGTGTGAATTGACTGTTTAGCATCTTTGATATAAACGTTACGTGTAATGTTCTTCGTATCTTACGATGCTCTGGATTCATTTTGAACCTTATATGTGAAATATGTGCATGCTGTAGGCCTATTATACAATGTATAATTCTGGAAATAATAATAATGATGGCAAAATGAGGCTTCCTGAACTAAAATCCCTTTTTTGAGTTCCCTTTTTGGGTGCCCAAAAAAAGGCGTCAGAGACTTCCTGCCAGATACTGCTGCCGAATCCGATTTAACCGAGGCAAACCGAAACACAAATCTAGTGACTAGACTAAACCTGTCAGGTACTGGCAAAAACTTCTTGCGGCCGATTTTTCGACGAACTCTCTCTGACCAGTGTTGTGATGTGAAAGAAACAGACGTGAATATATATATATAGCCTATCAGAAGGTAAGTATTTTAAGATTTTTAGAAAATCTGCAGCTGACCTGGAGCTTTGAACTACTAGCCTAAATAATCACGGCACAAAATAAGCTTTTGTTGTCCGCATTTTAAAAGCAGTCGACAACTGACCGAATTATATAAATGTGTGCCTTTATCTTTTATGAGTCGCTTTGATCCTACAGTCATACGTGCTGTTTCTAAATTTCATTCACACAAGTTCTAAAGTGAAAGTATGGTTGCCTTCTGCTCCTCACACTTGGTTTCATTTCTGTTAAAATGCTTTTTTTTGCTTCTTATGTGGTTTTATAAAAACTTGATTTGGTGATATACTTAATGCCATGATAATAAAATAAGAATTATTATGTTTATTTATTCCATACTAGTATTTATTATGAATTAAATTTTTTTTTAAAGGCTCTGCATTTAGAATACTGTACCTATAGCAAAACAAAGATTTGTTTATTTTATTCCTCGAAATGTTTAAAAATGTCAATGGAAATGACACTGTGGTGGAAAAGTTTTTGATGTTTTAAGGAAAATGTTAAAAATGATGGAATTTAATGCAGTTCTACAGTAGACAATTAAGTAAACTAATGAGAGATTTCTTTCCTAAATATTAATCAAGACACAAGTGCTTTTATTTGAAGAAACAGCCAAATGTACTGGCAATAAAGGTCACAGTGAGCTTAATAATTTCTTGTTCTTGTTTTTAGTTTGTTTGACAGAGAATGGATATGTCTGCAAGAAGCTTGTGGGAAATACAACCTGCACAAGATCTGAGTTTTGAACTGCTGTCTTGAGTCCTACCGTTAGCTAAGACATCAGACCATGCAGCTAACGACACCGCTACTGTGAAGGCTGAGGACATTCATGTGACATGTCCACTTTAAGGATTACTCTTCTCATTACTGTTATTCTTCCACTTTACTATGAACTGTGCTCTTGTCAATGTGCTCGTGCTGAATATGAGATAGATGAACGATGCTGTTCAGTGTGTGCTCCTGGTAAGACTGATAATAAAAAGTTATACCATATAGTTTACATATTTTACACAATTTGTATGATTTCAAAGTTTCTAACCTTTTTTTTATTTTATTTTTATCAATGTTTTTTACTACAAGTTTGTGATGTTATTACTTCAGTGATGATAATCTGCTTTATTCTGCATTAATGAATATATTTTTTCTGCATAAAAGCATTTGTTTGGTTTGTGAAAAAAAAAAAAACGAAATTAGAAAGTCAGTATACCATGACAATGTATTTTCCATCATATTACCAAAGTGATTTCTGTTGAAACTGAAAAACAAATTTTATGTGCTGCTTTTTAGGAAACTATGTTATTTGGGACTGTGCAGATGATACCAGCACAACTTGTGCTCCATGCCCTGAATCCACATTCACTGATGAACCCAACAGCTTATCAGAATGCCTCAAATGTACAGAGTGTGATTTAAGTGAGTGTTTCCCCCTTTAAATGTGTTCATCTGAAAATTAAAAAGTTGTTATAGATTATTAATTTGGATCAATTTGATCTATTAATGGAGGTGATTTAGCATCTAAAGAGATGCAAGTTATTTGGGTTCATGGGTTCCTAACAGTAACTAATGTAATCTGGTTTCTGCTGACTGATTTCTATCTTAGAGAGAGGGTTAAGAGTGAGTAAAGCCTGCACTCGGTCGTCAGATACTGTGTGTGAGCCACGGGAAAGATTCTTCTGCATTGAAAGAGAGAAACACTCCTGTAGACTCGCTGTGCAACACTCTGAATGCAGACCTGGACAATACATCAGACAAGCAGGTAAATGATCACATTATATAAAGATGCATGGACAGTGCATGAAATGCTGTTTATTGTTATCTGTGCTGCATTAGTTGCAGTTAAGGAAACAAGAGCCTTTATTTATTTTATTTCATTTTAAACAATATTTTTATGTAACTATATGTCCATTGTCTACAGGCACTGGCTCCACAGATACAGTATGTGCCGACTGTAAAGCTGACACATATTCAAATGGCTCTTTATCATCCTGTAAACCACACACAAAGTAAGTGTTCTCTTATACTGTTGGTGTGTGCTGTTGCTCATCATTGATCTGATCCTGGATATTATTCACAGGTGTAAAGCATTGGGACGTACTGAAATAAATCCAGGAACACAGTCGTCTGACAATGAATGTGGAAATCTCCCTGATGTTACAGCCATTGCTCTTAGTGTTACAGTTACTGTGATAGTAATAATTACAGTAATAAGTGTCCTTACTGTCAAACACATTCTAAAGAAGAGACGATCTCATCAGTCAGGTGAGCTTTAATCAGATTTGTTCAGAACGTTTTTGTAGTTTGAGATATAGAGTTGTTTTTCATGTAATTTCTATGCAAGTTCAACCAAATTTCAATAAAAAAAATGGAGCTGGAATACTTTTTGACAATCATATACACTATATATTTGCTACAATTAGAAAAAAAAGATGAAAATGAAAAACATGACATACAACACAATTAATCAGCTCATGTACATGATGAGAAACTTCACTGACATAATATTAGATTTTAATTGTGATTTATTTAACAATATGTTGGTCTTCTGTGGTTTGACTGTAAGAAAGCAATGCAAAACATTCTTTGTGCCTGTGCAAGCTGAAGAGTAATGCTTTCACTCACTGTGTTTTCAGCTGTTGGAGCTGTTAGATGCTGAGCTACCCGGATTGGAACAACCCCTAAACGACGGTTTCCAGACTACTCAAAACAGGAATATTAAATAATATATTTACGGTCACCACACTGTACAAATATTTAAGGCAAAAATATTTATAAGTGCAACTTTCATGAAGTAAAATCACTAAAAGCCTTCCTGCCGCTGAAAAGATAGTCCTTGACTGTGAACAGCAACAGAAGTTGCATTATTTCTCCATTAGATTGCAGCAAAAACTGTCTTAATGAGTGAGTCAGTAGAGAAGACTTTTATATTGAAAGGACTGAAATTTGTGAACATGGAGAAGGAGGATGCAACTGACTAATGACTAGTGCACAGAAAACCCCTGAACTGTTAAAAGAACAAGATATTGCAGCGGACATTCAAGACCTTATGTGCCTCAAACTGATCATCAGAATTCCTGAACTTTGTCTGAAATGTAAGTGTCCCCCCCACTCTTCAGTCACACCTTTTTCAGTAAGGGACAATATTTGCCCCCTTAAATCGATTTTTCCAGCGCATTTTTACCTTTACAAATACCTTTATAAAATAATGCTTTAAATAAAAAATGTTCAATAGAGAAATATGCAGTGATGGTAAAAACTAAGTGATGCTTTTAAAGCAACACTATGTAACATTTTTTACCTTAAAATAATGTTTCCAAAATGGTTTCAGTGGTTCATCAAGTCGTAACAGGGTGAACGGCACTTCTGCCTCCGCTTTGCGGTCCTTTATCTGCTATAACCACACTATGTAAGATTGCCAGATCGGGTGGCGTTTCTGTAGTTCTAATGAGACATAAGAAAACTACAAATTTTACTTGCTTTACGGCAAGCGTTACACTAGTCATTATTTAGTTTTTCTTCATTTCTGATGTCGCAATACATCATACTTTCATGAAATCATGCAACATACTCTACCTTGCCTGTGGACATCGTTCATTCCACAGCCGGCGCTGGATAAACAGCGAGTGTGTGTGTGACAGTAGGCTGCTGTGGGCTAAATGATTTAAGACAGCGATAATGGACAATTCCGCTTCCAAACTGTAGGGGGACCGCAGAGGAAAAGTTCCTTAGTGTTGCTTTAAATATTAAATTAAAACCGCCAGTAGGTGGTGAGTTATCGAGTCATTAATTCAGTAACGAAGCAAGTGGCTGTATTTATGCATTAATCATTGACTCATTGACTCCAGGGGCGTAAATTTCATCTAAATGTTGGGGGGGACAATAAACATAACATTCCTCAAGAGCAATTTTTGAAGGGGACACCAATAATACTGGCAAAATTTTACATTTTCATGTAGAAAACATTCTCATTCCTGTATCCTCTCTTTAATCCTTTCAGGTATGGTATTATATCTGTTCAGTTTTCCAATGTATTCATTTTGTATCAATTTGTTTCTTTTCTAATTCATGATTGATTTAAAATTAGCTGCAAGAGATTATATTGTAGCCTATGCTTAGATAAATAAATTCATTTTGCACTTAATGTTTTGCGACGTGTCATTCATTGTATTTTTGATGTATCATTGTGATGTTGTTGAGACTGCTTTGAGCACGATGAGGAGGAGAAGTGATTCTCATTCCTGTATCCTCTCTTTAATCCATTCAGTGCAATAAACCCTCCATCAGCAGCAGGTCCAGTGTCCCGTGTATTCATCAATTAAACACAACGCAGATCGTACAGTGGTCAGAATTAGGCCGGTTACACATGCATCATCTTTTGTGTCAATTTCATACATTTAATTAAATGTAATTATAATAATAAGACACAATAGGGCTGTTACCAATCAAATTAAATAAGTATCAACAAAATCTTTGCAATGGAGAGGAAACACAGAAGCTGCATTTTAAATGGCATTTAGATGCTTTTACACAGACATAAATAATGTTTTGTTTAAAACTTAATACATTGAATATTGATATTTGAAATTATTTAAAACATGAAAAGATACTTTAAATGTTAAATTAAAACCGCCAGTAGGTGGCAGCAATTCACTGTTAATGATTGGTTCAAAAAGCTGATTCATAATTCAGTAAGGAAATACCTCGTGTGTTTCTCAGAGACGCAAATACATTTCTATTTATTTTATTGAGGTGTAAAATTTACAACAATAACGGCTTAGTCAGAATTCACAAAAATATCCGTGCTAACAGGAAACGGAGCACGTAAAAAGACACACAACTTTAGGGAGAAGAAAGTAAATTAAAGTAAAATAATGATAAAAAATAAATAAGCAATAGATAAAATAAGAAAGGATAAAGAAAAGTATTAAAACAACAGTTAAGGGGCTTAAATTAATTTTAAGGCATCAATAAAATTAAGAAGTTTTGCTGTTTTCTTCTTCATGAACAGGGACTTGTAGTACAATGCAAATTCTCTCTTGAAGACAAAAAAAAAAAAAAGAGGCTGTGTTTTTATACATTTACATTTGTGGATGAAAAATGTACCCGAGATAATTAAAGTGTTTACAAGCAGTTCATAGTTTTTGTCCTTCATTATAATTCCAAATGTGATGTTATCTCTAGTGAGACTGGAGAGAGACTGGAGATAAGGCTCCAGCCAATCACACGTCACACCAGACTGTGTTCCTGTAAGGGCAGAAGAAAAACAAATGATCCGTGGTCTCTATGTCCTCATCACTGAATATACAGTTAGTTAGAGAGGAGGTCTCTTGAAGGATATGTGTCATTCAATACTTTGAAGTGAAGCTCTTTAGCTTTTGGTGATAAAGGTAACTTTAAGAAATCTGTGCGTAGTCTCTTCAGAGAAGAATGATTGAAGATAAGAGAAGCCGCATTTCGGCTGTATTGCATTGGGAATAAAGTTATAGTAAAGAGATCACGGAACACTTTGTTTTGCAAAGTCCCACTACAGAACTGGTGACCAGCAATCATCAAAGAAGGCAGAAGAGGGGGTTCAGCAAATGAGTGCATTTTTGCCATCAAAAGAAAGGCAGAAGGGACGCTTTGGATAACCATATCATAATGTTTACGATTGCACTGAAAATTTAATTTTGTACCAAAATCTTCAAAAGATAAAACATTGCCATAACTGTCCAGCAGATGTGTGACAGACCAAATGTTGTTTTCCATCCATTCATTGAAATACAGGGACTTATTTCTAAAGAGAATGAATCTGCAGTTCCAGATGGGGAACATCATGGGGAGTAAAACTGTGTTTGTACAATAGTTTCCAATATAACAGAACTTGAGAATGAAATGCAGACAGTTTTACAGGAAGTTTTGGAACATCAAAATCAAAGCGTAAAAGTAAATCAATACCTCCAATTTTTTTGAACAATTCCCTGGAGACACAATACCAGAAGCTGCTACTGTTTGCTAGAAAGCATCTCAACCATTTAGTCTTTAAGGCTCCATTTATACAATCAAAGTCTGTGTCGTCGCCCACCATCTTCAGTCTTTCACTATAGGCGTTTTTTTCAGATAATGGGGTTTTCTTTTCCAGATGTAATCAAAGTTTAATGTATTGATGGTTTTAGCTGCTTTGTTGGGGACAGACAGAGAAAAGGCTGGGTAAATACACCTTGAAAGGCTTTCCCTTTTGGTTAAATAGATGCGACCAAACAGAGAAAGTCTGTCTAATCTTGATTTACATTCATCCATTTTGTTCCATACATTTAATGTTTCACTCAACTTAGTGTCTTTGGTTATATGTATACCCAAGTATTTGACTGCAGTTTTAATAGGGATCCCATATGCTGCCTCAAGGTGGCAGTCATGTATAGATAACAACTCACACTTTTTCAGGTTCAGTTGTAACCCAGAAGCTTGTGAGAATGAGGCCCTGTCCCAAATGGCACACTACGGACTTGTGGACTTCCTCAGTGTCCACACTTTGGTGACGTCATGTAGTGCAGACCTATAGGGCCCTTGGCGCGAGTCCACGCGGGCGCATTGAGAGGTATTTTTGGGACAGACTCGATCGTCACGCCGGAAATAACGGTCTAGTTTCAGATGAATTTACAGGTTTCAATATTCATACTATGTTTACATATGACTCAGTAAAGCCCTGACATTCGGTTTTCTATTTATTTAATGAATCATAATGCGATCATATTATTCAACGCACTATTATTATGTTTGAGACATCAACCACTGGTCGATGACCATAATGTTTGTATAAACTGTAGGTAACAACTGGTAAAATGTACATCTAGGTCATAAAAACCGTAATATTTTCTTCTCAGCCATGTCAACAATTGTGCGTGAGCGAAATCTTCTCCCATCCGTTGTCTGATTGGCATTTCGCAAGGATTCCTGGGTAGTTAAAGTGTGTGGAGCCTGCATCTATGCGGGCTTTGCGGAAGACCGGGAATGGGACGGCCTACGGACTCGTAGACTCTGCGAGCACGAGCGATTTAAGTCCACGAGACCGAAAGTCCTCATGAAGTGCGCCATTTGGGACAGGGCCTTAGTCTATAGTTTCAGTAGCCTCTGGGCCCTGCTCAACATTTTTAAGAAACAGAGTGGTGTCGTCAGCCAGATGACTTATAACTATCTGACTTATAACTATTTGGTTATAAAAGACATTTAACTGTTCAATATCTGAATTTTTGATGAGGATTGAGTGAGGGTGAGATGGGGCAGCCTTGGTTTATCCCTCTGTTGATAGTGAAGCGAGGCGTAGTGCCACCTGAGAGAGATATTATTGAGCTGTTGGAGTCGTTATAAAAACATTTTATAGTGTTTCTAAATTTTTCCCCAAAACCACAGAGTTCCAGAGCCTTAAAGCTAAAGGGGTGTTCTACGGTGTCAAACGCCTTATAAAAATCCAGAAACAGGATAAAGCCATCGTCCTTTATATGCTCATTATACTCAAGTAAATCAAGGACAAGGCGAACGTTATTGTGTATTGATCTACCTCTCATGAATCCCGATTGGGTGTCACTTATTATTTGAGGAAGACCCTCTTTAAGACGATTTGAAAATATGTGTGTTAGCAATCTATAATCATTGTTTAATAGTGTTATCGGTCTCCAATTGTCCAAGACTTTGGGATCTTTGTTTGGTTTTGGAATGAGAACCATTACACCTTGCCTCAGCGTCTGTGGAAGTGATCGGTTGTTTAAAGCTTCTTTAAGTGTTTCAAATAAAAGTGCTTTATATGCTCCCAGAAATGTTTGTAAAGTTATCTGTCAGGCCGTCTGGGCCAGGGGAACGGTCAGAAGTCAGACATTGCAACGCCTTTTCAAGCTCCTTATACGTGATCTCTGCCTCACATGCATTTTGGAAGTCCTAATTTATTTGGGGAATAAAATCTCTGATTTAATTAATGAAGGCCTCTGTTGCATCAGCTGAGAATCTAGAAGAATATAAGTTGCTGTAAAAGGAATAAACTTCATTGGATATAGTTTTAGGATCAGAGCATTCATTTTCATTAATGACCAGTGTTCCTGTGTTATTTCTTTCCTGGCCAGTTTTCTCTAATCTACAGAAATAAGAAGACGCAAATATATATTATATTTGGACCCAGGGGTTTTTGTACTGGATTTGAGGAATGTTGAAGAACACAAACTTCCTGTCAAATACATTAACATTATACTTCACATACATGAGTGACCTTGAAACATCTATCATGTTTTTAACCTTCAATTCTCATATATTTAAAGCTACAATACAATTTCTGCCGCTAGAGGGCACTACATTCCAAACAACAACAACGGCGTAGCTTGATGGCGATGTGAAGGAGCGTGGAATGATGGGAACTGTCGTTTTAAACTCCACCGTGGATGTAAATCAGTCAGACGGGAATCGAAAAATCATGTTCATGGATGAGGCTAAGTTCTTTTTTTATAATGACATGCTTTTTGTGGCGAGGGGGCGTGGTTCAGCGCGGTCTGTAATGGGAGAGAGAAGAGACGAGCAAGTAGATCAAGTGCAAATAACGAACACCTGTGTCTTATTGCTGTGATCCGCGTGGAGAGACCGCTTATAAGCCGCGCGCTGGAACGAGAGAGAGACTGAAGAGAAAATTGGACGCAGAGAAAGAAAACCGGTGGATCCGAGCTCTCATTTTTGAACTGTTTTGTGCCGTCGCGGTTGCCACGGTGAATGCGCGTTGTGTGCGACTTTTGTTTGTTTTGCTTAATTTGAATAAAGTACGAGTCCCAGTCACGCCGACCCCTGTCTTCTTCCTTCCTGACTCTTGAACCTCATCACACTTTTATTTCATTAAAATGAATTAACCGCAAGAAAAGTAAGGTTTAATACTAAATTGGTTATCATAGATGTTACTGTATGTCGAATTCATTGTTGTGATAACGCGGCGCAGTTTTACGTGTTCTAAACAACTGTTGTAAAAGTACATTCGAACATACCCACATCATTTGCCAAAATACTGATTAATCTTTATGTATAACACATGCTATATTTACATGGCCATAAACACCAGACGTGATAAAAAATGTTTATAAACTAAACACAAATCTAAAGCAATATATACTTCCCTTACATAAACATAACTATTACCGAATGCTACATTTGGAAAATATAAAATTAAGCATGCTTTGTTGACAGAACCAGCTGCAATCGGTAAAGAATAATTGTGTTCCATAAACAAGCTAACGTTTGTAAAAAATGTAACGATATGACGCATATTGACTCCCAGCTCTCCCCTGCTCTAACGTCCCGTTTCCTTGGTTAAAATCGCAATTTTCTCACGATTTAAAAATAGTTGGAAACATTTGGGATATTGTAAGTAATCAACTTAACAAAATATATAACACTGGCCTTGAGATTATGGGATATTTTAATGCAAAATTCTTGCATATTGTACCTTTAATCTTCTTCTGACATCACACAACACAAATAGTAATTTTATCCGATATATTGACTGTGACAGCAATTAACACTCTTTCAGTAAGACCTTTCTGCCTAATAAAGTCAGCTGTAGTTTATGTTGTTGTTCTGACCTTAATTGCTCCTTCACTCAGATCTCCATGCATGTTATAATTGACAGTCATAATCTTCACCGATTTTTTTAAACACAATTTCTCCTTTCTGCAGATACTCCAGCGTCCTCCGTATGGGGAATCTTCCCTTCATCGGCATGATTATAGGATTTAAATAATTGAGTAACACTGATGATCCAAAGACGTGATCCCAACACATCAGCTCATGCTGCTCATAGACAGTAACGTTATATAAAATGCTCACAGCGACCCCATTGGATTCATCGGAGACAAGTGAAGTCAATTAGAAGCTCTCACTTCCTGATGGTCGAGCGTACTGCGCAGACTCAAACTGAGCTTGACGACGTAGATGTGACGTGAGCAACCCGTCTATCTTCTAGTAGCTGTGCCAAGAGAAATCTGAATCATTCCCTTCTGAAACTTGCAGAGACGGAGAGTGTGAGTAGGAGCTGTCCATGAGCTAGGAGCAGGAGAAACTTTTGCTAAGTATTCTGATGAATTATTTTGTCATTTTGCCTCCACGTCCCCCCGATCACCCGCGAGCTTCTCCTCCTGTCCATACGGTAATCTCTATACTGTGCGACAGAGAGTCGCGTGGTTATGACGCAATCATTAGCCTGTTTTTACAAAAATTGCTTCTACGGGGCCATAACGTAAGAGACAAGGTAATGGAGCCTTTTATACATTTTCGTGTTTCTTTAGAAATAAATAATGGACAAATGGAGTCTTTAAACACCTCAGATGTAAAGTTATTCACTGTCAAAGTGACGCCAAAATGAATGGGAGTCAATGGATTGCTAACAGCAGGTGATGGTCCGCTAATCAATGGCGGCGCCCTCTTCCCACAACTAGAGGACACTGAAGTCTTTGAAGACTTCAAGAAGCTTCAAAAGGAAGACCCCACACTTAGCTCTTGCTTTTCTTCTGTTAAGACCGATGATGAGGCTAGAGAAGCCGTGAGGGAAGGTGACATGTGTTTTGTTATCAATAATGAGAAACTGTATCAAGTGAGTGCAGACACAGAGCAGTTAGTTGTTCCTGAAACTTTTAGAGCCAAAGTGTTACACCTAGGTCACAGCATTCCGTGGTCAGGACATCTAGGCAGGGAGAAGACTGAGAAGAGAATCCTGCAAAGATTTTATTGGCCAGGTTTCAACAAGGAAATAGCAGAGTACACTAGGTCATGTCCAGAGTGCCAGTTGTCTGCTCGTTCCAAAAGGGGTTTAAAAGCTCCCCTCATCAGTCTCCCAATTATTGACACACCTTTTAGTCGCATTGCTATGGATGTAGTTGGTCCCTTAGAGAGGAGTAGGGCAGGACACCGCTATATCTTAGTAATTTGTGATTACACAACACGTTACCCAGAAGCATTCCCCCTCAGAAATACTAAGGCTAGGCAAGTGGCCAATAGTTTAATTCAACTTTTCTCCCGTGTGGGTGTCCCCAAAGAAATCTTAACCGATCAGGGAAGTAATTTTGCCAGCAAGGCATTGAGACAGGTGTACTCCCTGTTAGGGATCCGGGGCATTAAAACCACACCCTACCACCCGCAGACCGACGGTATGGTTGAGAGATTCAATCAGACCCTGAAGTCGATGCTGCGGAAGTTCGTGTCCGAGTCAGGAGCTGACTGGGACCAGTGGCTTCCTTGCCTATTGTTTGCCTACAGAGAAGTACCGCAGGCATCCACCGGGTTCTCTCCCTTCGAACTCTTGTTCGGACGGGAAGTGAGAGGCCCGCTTGACATCCTCCGAGAGAGTTGGGAGGGGGACGCTCCTCACCAGCCAACCAACATTGTGAGTTATGTCCTGCAGATGCGGGAGAAGTTGGACCAGCTGAGCTCCAGGACCCACCAACACCTAGCCCAGGCTCAAACGAGGCAGAAAACGTGGTATGACCGAACAGCACGCAGTCGTACCTTTATGTCCGGACAGAAAGTGCTGCTACTGTTGCCATCATCAGAAAGCAGTTTGCTGGCGAAGTGGCAAGGCCCTTTCAAGGTACTTCGCAAGGTTGGCGAGGTTACCTATGAAATCTCAATGCCAGACAGACGTCGCTCCAAACAGATCTTCCACGTGAACCTCCTAAAACAATGGGTTGACCGACCATCTTCTATCCAAGACCAGCTGTGGGCGCGGACCGTGGAACAGGAAGAAGAGCCGATGGAGCAGTACTTTCCTACTGCGGGCGGCGAGTCAACCTACCCCTCTGTTACCCATTTGACAACTGAACAGCAGGATGACCTGCTGAAAATCATCCCGAAAGGCCTGTTCCGAGACCAGCCGGGGCGAACTGACGTCATCACCCACGACATCTGGCTGACTTCTCCAGGCCCTATCCGGCAGACCACCACCAGGGTTCCAGCGCGACTGATCCCCGCGCTGAAGCAGGAGGTGTTGGCGATGCTGGAAATGGGGGTGATTGAGACGTCACACAGTGAGTGGTGCAGTCCTGTGGTCCTGGTGCCAAAAAAGGACGGAGGGCTTCGCTTCTGTGTCGACTTCTCGAAACTGAATACCATCTCAGCTTTTGACTCATATCCCATGCCCCGTGTGGACGAGCTGGTGGAGCGCCTGGGAAAGGCTGAGTTCCTCAGCACCTTAGACTTGTGTAAGGGGTACTGGCAAGTGCCACTCAACCCCCAAGCACGGGAACTGACCGCCTTCAAAGCTCCATCTGGCTTGTTCCAGTTTAGGGTCATGCCCTTTGGCCTTCATGGCGCAGCAGCAACATTCCAGCGTCTCATGGATGAGGTGCTGAGGGGCGCTGAGGACCACGCCGTGGCTTATATCGATGATGTTATCATTCACAGTTCATCATGGGAAGAACATCTTCAACACCTCAGTGATGTCTTCCGTAGGATTCGGCAGGCCGGGCTGGTAGTGAAGGCCAACAAATGCCAGCTAGCCCGGTCTGAAGTGTGTTACCTGGGATATGTCCTGGGTTGCGGCACCATACGTCCTCAGGTCAGCAAGGTGGACGCCATCCGCAGCTCCCAGCCACCTTCAACCAAGAAGGGGGTGAGATCTTTTCTGGGGTTGGTCGGATGGTACCGGCGGTTCATCCCCAACTTTTCAAGCCGAGCAGCTCCCCTGTCAGACCTCACTCGCAAGACCAGCCCCAATAAGGTGGTCTGGACTTTTGAGTGTGAGGCAGCTTTCCACGACCTCAAGGAGAGCATGTGCCACGAACCGGTGTTGCAGAGTCCTGACTTTTCCTTACCCTTCACGGTGCAAACCGACGCTTCGGGCATCGGCCTGGGAGCAGTGTTGTTGCAGAGTGAGGGGGAGGACAAAAGACCCATACAGTTTGTGAGCCGCAAACTGTTCCCTCGCGAGACTCGGTACTCCACCATCGAAAAGGTGTGTCTTGCCATCAAGTGGGCTTTGGACACTTTAAAATATTACCTTGTTGGCAAAGAGTTTGTCTTGGAGACAGACCACAGGCCCTTGCAATGGCTACATCGCATGCGTGACTTTAATTCCAGAATCACCCGATGGCACCTATCCTTGCAGCCATACAGGTTTACTGTGAGGTATAGGGCGGGAAAGGACAATGTCATTGCTGACTTTCTTTCACGTCATGAGCTGGACCTGGACGTTCTCTCTTGGGGGGGGGGGGGTGACGGGGCGCTTAGCTACGGCAGCGATGCACTACCTATTACAGTTCACAAAGACTGAGTGCAAATGTTGCTTGTATTTGTTTGTCAAGCGTGTCAATGTGTTTTGTTAATCCTTTGTTCCATTGTTTCAAATCAGCGGTAACCTAGCCTTTTATCAAAACTCCCACAGTAATCCCATAGTTTCGTGTGCACACTTATAATATCTATTACTACGGTGATTTATATGCTATAGCTACTATCATCAATACATATCTTACTGTTTAAAACCATGTTATTTATCTCACAATCATGATCAGTTTCAATAACCACGTAACACATGTTTTCGTTAATTATGTATCTGTTTATTTAGTTTAAAAGGAACATAGCTTCCGGTTTGTTTGTGTAAAGGAAATTTTGCCGCAATTGAGGGTGTGCAAAAGGGCATGGTCATTTTATATTTATGTTGTTATTATAGTTTTACATTGTTCCATTCAAGAGTTGAGTTTGCCGAGTGGGCGGGGTTTGAATCGGAAGTCTCGCGAGTTCTGTGAGAATGACGCGAGATCTCACACACGCGGCAATAGAGGAAAGAAGGAAGAGATGTGGTGCGCGACGAGTTGTTATTGTGAGCAAACGAGACGAGTTAAGGTGCATCAGAAAGCTATAAAGTTATAGATCGATAATATAGCTGGTGAGTAGTTTGGTATTTCATATGTGATGGGCGGCTGATGTTGTGTGATCGCTCCTGAGGTTGTTGGATTTCTGTGGGGAATACTCGCACGTGCGTCATTGCAGACCAACCACACACACGTTTATCTACATTTGTCCAGCTGACCAAATCACACAAACCCATCACACAAACACACACTGAACATCACAGCACACGAAGCTACAGGCCCTTTTGAGCATCATCATATTAACCATCAGGACCAGACGGCATCGCGTCTGAGGACCGACGTTTCTGCACCCTTCTTCCTTTAAGTGGACTTCCTCTGGAATACTTGGGACTTCTTGAAACTGAGTACACTTACTTATTTCCACCACTTAGTTGCCCTCTCTTAATATAATTGTATCTTTGAATATAACCACATTGTTTTTATTGTTTGTTTATTTTACGTAGGCTTACGCTGTTTATTGTGATATTTACATTTTGTTGACATTGTGAGAAAATGAATATCAATCAATCAATACAGTGAGTGAATTTGATCTTTGTCTCTGGCTTCTTCAGTCTTCTCCTAGTTACTGGACATTAATTGTGTATTAATACTCTAAGGTGATTTAGAACCGTAATAGCAATCATTGCATTCTACAGCCTTCAATACATTTTATGGTCCTTCGAGCCGGATTTATAACCACCTTGGCGATGATGTCCAGAACTAGTGAGGAAGCTATAGAGCCAGAGGTTGTACGTCCTCGTAGAGAAACAAGACGACCAACACATTTGCTTGACTATGAGGTTAGTTATCCTCAGAAACAGCTAGCATTTGCAGATGAGCAGTCTGATATGCTTAGTTTTATGCGTGAAATGAGGGAGGAAAACAGGCGAATGAGGCAGGACATGCAACGCATATCTGATATGATTGTTAACTCTCCTGTGTTAGCTTCCCAGGTTTCATTATCTGAGCAACGGCTTACGAATGAAGGAGCTGTGGTGTCATCTACACCAAAGTCTACTAGTATGCAGGAGTCATTTCAGGGTGATGGAAACTCTGGCCAGACAGATCATACTCCTTTGGTGCCACATAGAGATGAATCCCTCCTTACAATTCGCAGTTGTGAGCGAGATCTCATTGAGGAGCTTACAGACAGTCTAAAGAGAACAGGCAGGCTTAGTGATAGTCCTTCTAATTCAGGTATGTCGACCCCTTCGTATAATGATCCACATAGTAGTAAGAATGACTTGCCACGGTATGATCATCATTATGATGCTAATGTTCCACGGCACCCACCTCGTTTGTTTGATACCCGTCAGCAATGTGCAGATGACCCACCAATGTTGCGGTCCAGTATGCGGTCTCATGATGTTTTTTATCAACCAGCTACGGACCCTTATCATTGCCGCTTAAGTGACAGAGAGCGTCTGTATAACGATGCCCCTATGGATCGTCATGATCATGATCGCGAAGAGTACAGTCGCGATAATGGCCGGTTACGTACAGATTACCGTTCTCGCCATTCTCTTGGACAATCTGAGATTCATCGTCCGGTGCATCCACCCCCAATGCAATATCGAGGGCCAACTCCTACAATCCCTCATTTCGTTCGGGATGATCCTCGAGAATTTGCTCGTCTTAAGCTTGCGTTAAACAACGTTCTTCCAGAAGACGCTTCTGAGTCTTTTAAGTTCCAAATACTTATGGACCACCTTAAGCTGGAAGATGCTTTACTTGTCGCCGACTCGTATAGTCACAGTCGCACTCCATTCAGTGACACTATGAGAGCGCTCACTGATATGTATGGGCAGCCACATCAATTGGCACTGCAAAGGATCACTAATTTGATGGATGGGCCCAATATCAGGAGCGGGGATGTGAAGTCTTTCAAGGCATTTGCCCTTCGTGTCCGAGCACTGGTTGGAATGTTAAATCAGCTAGGTAGCACAGGTTGGACTGAACTGAAATGTGGCTCTCATGTTTCTCGTCTCTTAGCCAAGTTGCCGTACGACCTAAGAGCTAACTTCAAGAGATTCATTAACCCCATTCAGACACCTATTCCAACGCTGATTGATTTCGCAGACTGGCTGGAATATGAGGTTCGTGTGCAGGTAGAAGGAACACAGTATGGGTCCTATTCTGATCAAGTGAAACACAGCGTTCACAAAGACAAGCGAACTGGCTTTGTGCCCCGTAAGCTGACTACTGTTCTACATGGAAGAGAGCAGAAAGTAGGATTGGTAGAGCTCCCGAAGACTGAATACATGGACTCAGAAAGACATCAGGAGAAGCCGAAAAAGTATTGTCCGTTCTGTGATTCAATTCAGCACTACATGAATCAGTGTTCCAACTTCAAACTCTTAACTAAGGAGCAGATTGAGAGTTGGATTAGAACGGGACGTAGATGTTGGCGTTGTGGACGAGGGCATTCTTCATCTAAATGCACGTTAAAGGCAAAGTGCAAGCGGTGTGAACGGAGGCATCTTGATGTTCTTCATGAAGTCAATGCCAACGCCGATGGGATGAGTAAAGGTAATAACCCGACATCGGAGAAAAGCACAGTAAGCCCTGCTTCTCAGACCCTGTACTTGGATCGGCCTACGAGTGGCAAGCAAGTGCTACTGAAGTTAAGCCGAGTAATCATTCGGAATGGTGATAAGTCACTAGACTAGACGACGGATCTGAGCGTACTATCTTGTTGAATGAAGCTGCTCGACGTCTAGACCTTCAAGGTGAAATTGAGGATTTGGCTCTGCGCACAGTGAGACAGGATGTTCATACCATTCATGGTAGATCTGTATCTTTCTCCATAGCACCTGTTTCACACCCTGACAAATCCTACCCGGTCAAGGGTGCTTTTACCGCAAAAGAGCTAGCCCTGGTTCAACATACTTACCCCATCTCTGACTTGCAAAGAAGATATCGTCATCTCCGTGACTTACCTTTGCATGACATCCACGAAGCACAGCCCTTGGTACTGATCGGCTCGGATTATCCTCACTTGATAACCCCTGTGGAGCCAGTGAGATTGGGTCCTCCTGGAGGTCCAGCGGCAGTTCATACGATGCTTGGCTGGACATTGCAAGGTCCCTCAAGTCTTATTAAGCCTCACTTGCAGCCTCAAGAATGTTTATTCATTTCTTGTGTTTCTCCTGAAGCTGAGCTATTCCGTCAAGTTGAAAAACTTTGGCAGCTGGATACCCTTCCTTATCAATCTGAGAAAGTAGCCAGTCGATCACGACAAGATGCAGAAGCTATCCGCCTCCTAGAAGAGAAAACCATCAGGATCGATGTAAATGGTGTCAAAAGGTACGCCACTCCTCTACTCTGGAAAGAGTCGCCTCCACCTCTGAATGCACCCAAAGAGGCAGTCATGGCCCTGTTACGCAGCACAGAGCGGAAACTAGCTAGAGAGCCTAGTATGGCTGCGTCTTACGAATCAGAGATTCAGAAACTGTTGCAAGCGGGTTATGTCACCCCATTGACATCTGCAGAATGTGATCCGAGTTCCAAGGCGTGGTACATACCACATCATATGGTTCATCACAATGCGAAGAACCGTATTGTCTTCAATTGTTATTTTGAGTATCAGGGTCAGTCTCTCAATGACCATCTTTTCCCCGGTCCGACTTTAAGTGCCAGCTTGTTGGGCGTTCTCCTCCGCTTTCGAGAACATTCTGTGGCCATCTGCAGTGACGTGAAGGGTATGTTCCATCAGATCCGTCTCCTTGATGAAGATAAACCCTTCCTCCGCTTTTTGTGGCGTCATGGGAAAACATCTGAACCAGCCATCGTGTATCAATGGCAAGTTCTGCCATTTGGCACTGCATGTAGCCCTTGTTGTGCTACCTACGCACTTCAGTCCCATGCACAGATGGATCTCGAAGCTACTGATGAAGTACGTCAAACGGTGGAGCGTAGCTTCTATGTTGACAATTGTCTCAAGAGTGTCTCTACTGAAGCTCAAGCTCTACAGCTGGTAAACCGATTGCAGTGTCATCTTATGGACGGTGGATTCGAATTGAGGCAATGGGCCAGTAACATCCCCAAGGTTATTCACCACCTTCCTGCTGAGTTGAAGTCGAAGAGTGGTGAGATTCAGCTCAGTCAAGAAATGGCCAACCCGCAGGAGAATGCCCTTGGATTGATATGGCAATGTAGACCAGACACATTGGTATACAAACCTTACCAGAGGGAGGATGGTGAAATTACGATGCGGAGCATCTATCGCACTTTAGCTAGGCTGTACGACCCCCTTGGATATCTCATTCCGTATACCACAAGAGCCAAGATTGTCGTGCAGTTGTTGTGGGAGAAAAAACGAGAATGGGATGATCCTAATCTACCATCCGGCTTACTAGACGTTTGGCATCAGTGGGAGAGCGAGCTTCCACAATTGTCTCAGATCCACCTGCCAAGATGCTACAGTTCCAGTCTTCAGTATCCTATCAAGAGCCGCAGTGTTCACGCGTTTTGTGATGCGTCTGAAAAGGCGTACGGCTCTGTAGCCTACTTGTGTTCTGAAGATGATCAGGGCAACACGCAGGTTGCCTTCATGGCGGCAAGGTCACGAGTCGCTCCGAGGAAACAGATCTCCATTGCTCGTTTAGAGCTTTGCGCTGCATTGACAGGAGCACAGCTAGGAGACGTCCTGAAGAAAGAGCTAACTCTAGATATCTCCAGATTCGTCTATTGGTCTGACTCGACTACAGTTCTTGCTTGGCTGCAGTCTGATTCGTGCAGATACCGAGTGTTCGTAGGAGTCCGAGTCACAGAAATTCAAGAGTTGTCTGGCCCTGGAGCTTGGCGTTATGTCGATTCTGCAGCCAATCCTGCGGATGATATTACGCGAGGGTTGTCATTGGCTCAGCTAGCTGAAGAAACACGATGGAAACAAGGACCAGCTTTCTTGATGCAGTCTAGCAGCTGTTGGCCTAAGGCACCAGAAAGAAAGGCCCCCGAAGAAGTTCAGGAACTTAAGTTCAGGAAATCTGTGTTTTGCGGTTCGTTGACTGAACATAAGTTGCAAGTTGAACCTGATCCCAGTCAATTTAATAGCTATACTGAGTTACTAGAAGCTACAGCGCGAGTTCTTCATGGGGCGGCTGGCAACACAGATTCACTGAGTGCAGATGCATTTCAGAAGGCAGAATTGTCTATCCTTAGACAATGTCAGATTCAAGACTTTCCTGACGAATTTGCTTTACTTAAGGGAGGGAAAGACATTTCTGTGCATAGCCGACTTCTTAAGCTTGCTCCTGAGTATGACAAAGAGCTAGACTTGATTAGAGTAGGAGGAAGACTTCGTAGGTGTCATGGATTGAGTGATGCAGTTCTACACCCTATCGTTCTGTCACAGAATCATCCCGTGGCGAAGCTTCTAATCAAGCATTACGATGAACAATTGCACCACCCGGGAGCCGGCAGGGTGTATGCCGAACTGCGGCGCAAGTTTTGGATTTTGCGGGGAAGAGAGGCGATTCGAAGACACCAGCACCACTGTCTTGAGTGTAACAAGTGGAGAGGCAAGCCAATGATTCCTAGAATGTCAGACTTACCCCCATCAAGTCTGCGATTGTGTAAACCTCCTTTTTACTCCACCGGAGTAGATTGTTTTGGACTACTGATGGTGAAGGTGGGCCGCCACACTGAGAAAAGGTGGGGTATTGTATACAAGTGCCTCACTACTCGAGCCGTACATCTTGACCTATTGGATCACATGGATGGGGATTCATTCCTGCTGTCACTCAGGCGTTTCATTGCCCGAAGACGGAAACCCTATGAGCTTCTCTCGGATCAGGGAACAAATTTCCAAGGTGGATGTAAAGAGCTGGAGGACACCTTCTCTCAGATTCAGCCCAGTATCAGAGACCAGTTGGCCAAAGAACAAATCAGATTCCGGTTCAATCCACCAAGTGCACCTCATTTCGGCGGCTCGTGGGAGAGAGAAGTGAGGTCTGTAAAAACAGCCTTGAGAACCACCTTAGGCGCACAGACAGTTACTGAGGAGGTATTAAGAACCATTCTGATCGAGGTTGAGAGCATCCTTAATTCTAGACCCTTGGGTTATGTCTCTAGCGACATCGCAGATCCAGACCCAGTGACGCCAAATTCCTTGCTGATGGGGCGGCCTGACTCCTCCTTGCCTCAAGTTGTCTATTCAGACCCAGAATTACTCAGTAGGAAAAGATGGAGACATAGTCAGGTTCTGAGTGATCATTTTTGGAAGCATTTTATTCATGACTTTTTACCCACATTACAGTCAAGACAGAAATGGCACAGAGAGAAAGAGAATATTGCAGTTGGTACTGTAGTACTCATTGTTGACAAGCAGATTCCAAGAGCGCTCTGGAGAGTTGGTACTGTCTCTTCTGTCATTCCTAGTTCAGATGGGAGAGTCAGAAGAGCTGTGGTCAAAGTGAAAGATCAAACGTACACAAGACCAGTAGCTAAGTTGATTGAATTGCCAATATTACCCCCAGACTCAGAGAGTTCCTCATAGACCCTACTAATGGCAAATTTGCATACCAAATTTGGGGGCGGCTGTGCAAAAGGGCATGGTCATTTTATATTTATGTTAGTTTTACATTGTTCCATTCAAGAGTTGAGTTTGCCGAGTGGGCGGGGTTTGAATCGGAAGTCTCGCGAGTTCTGTGAGAATGACGCGAGATCTCACACACGCGGCAATAGAGGAAAGAAGGAAGAGATGTGGTGCGCGACGAGTTGTTATTGTGAGCAAACGAGACGAGTTAAGGTGCATCAGAAAGCTATAAAGTTATAGATCGATAATATAGCTGGTGAGTAGTTTGGTATTTCATATGTGATGGGCGGCTGATGTTGTGTGATCGCTCCTGAGGTTGTTGGATTTCTGTGGGGAATACTCGCACGTGCGTCATTGCAGACCAACCACACACACGTTTATCTACATTTGTCCAGCTGACCAAATCACACAAACCCATCACACAAACACACACTGAACATCACAGCACACGAAGCTACAGGCCCTTTTGAGCATCATCATATTAACCATCAGGACCAGACGGCATCGCGTCTGAGGACCGACGTTTCTGCACCCTTCTTCCTTTAAGTGGACTTCCTCTGGAATACTTGGGACTTCTTGAAACTGAGTACACTTACTTATTTCCACCACTTAGTTGCCCTCTCTTAATATAATTGTATCTTTGAATATAACCACATTGTTTTTATTGTTTGTTTATTTTACGTAGGCCTACGCTGTTTATTGTGATATTTACATTTTGTTGACATTGTGAGATCAATCAATACAGTGAGTGAATTTGATCTTTGTCTCTGGCTTCTTCAGTCTTCTCCTAGTTACTGGACATTAATTGTGTATTAATACTCTAAGGTGATTTAGAACCGTAATAGCAATCAGTGCATTCTACAGCCTTCAATACAGGGGGGTTTAAATGACGCTATGACTTCCGGGTCAATTGCAAGTGAACCGGAGTTTGAGTTATTAATTTTTGGCTGTTAATATGATTTGTGGCTTTGCCAAATGTTAGCTGGAACCATAGAAATAATATTTTGTAATTTTCTAGTTTTATAGATGTAGCATTTCGGCTGTTTTTAAGCATTTATGGACTATTCACCTGAGCCACCCCTGCATTGTAATATTGTGTTGGTATGTGCCAATTTCAGGGGTACCTTTAGTCCTATAAAGATGAGTAGCTTCATTCTCTTGTGAGGGGCATGAGATGAAAGGACGTAAGTCTGTGTGATGCTCTATGTATAGTGGCTTGTGTAAAGGTCAATTTCTAAGCAGCTGCAAAATTATTATATATTTTTTTTTTTTTTTGACTCTCATGTCAATTTATTTTCTTTATTAAACAATTTTTTTTTTTTTTTTTTTTCTTGTAAATTTGTATTGCCTTTCTTTGGCCTTAATTGGGGTAAATAAAAAGATCCCCATCTGTTCAAACTCCTCCAACTTCTCCTGAGTGTTTACATCTGCTCACGACGACTCAGCCACATTTACCCTCAACATTGCTAAAGACCCTTTCTTGAGTTCCCCTTTGGGTGCTAAAAACCTTAAAAGATAAGTTGTATTGGGTGCCCAAAAAAAGGCTTCCTGTTATTAGCGGCAGCTGACGTCAGAGACTTCCTGCCTACTAACCCCACAAGAACCCCAAGAACCATACATTGCAAGTGACGTCACGTTACCTCAGGACTGCTGCTGAATCTGATTTAACCCCTTGCCCATATATATTTAGAACAATAATATCTTAGTAAAAACCTAACGTAATATCGACAAACTATATATCATTTGAAAGCTACAATCTCTAGTTTTCATATTTGGTGGCTGTTTAAAAAAAAAAAAAAATAATTACAGAGGAGCAGTAATTTATCAATTTGCAACAAGAATATTTTATATTCATTAGGTGTGTTTAGGCCTTTATTTTGAAATAGAAATAAACATGAAAAATCAGTTTGAAAGATTGGTCGAAACCTCAGTTTGTTTTCATGCCGAGAGTACAAAAGATAACAGCAATTAAATTGTATGAGGAAAAAAAGGTCTGAAAATGTTTAGAATGTAAAGAAAAATATGATGGATTCTCGATTTGTGATGCGGCACGCAGCGGCAGCGAGCTATAACGCACATATGTGCTCTTTTTATGTTTATTAGAGGTTGAAATCAAATCAAATACTGCCAAAACACCCATACTATTTCTGAATAGGATGTATACTTCATAAATTGTATGAAATTGTGGAAATACATGGTTCAGATCACTCAAAACATATATGAAAATGGGGACGCCCTTATATGGTCAGTAAGGAAGCTGGCTGTCCATCTAGTGAAAAAGTTTGGTACTGCGCCCAAATAAAATCTCACTGAAAGCAATTTTTTTGAGATATCAACCTACAATTTGGAACACAACTTGTTTAGATTTTTGGCTTTAATTTTCTAGCAGTTTTAGAGTAAAATATATTTTGTAATATATATATTTTATATAAAATATACATAATTATATTTTTACATTCTATATTTTCATAAACTCAAACTTATATAACTTTTTCATAATTTATTTCACTTCTACAATAATCTGGCAAATGTCTTCTTTAAAACAAGACCAACCATATGTCTATATTCCAAAGCATTCTTGAATTACAACCATTTACGTTTGTATAGTGATTTTTTTTGTCTATGCGAAAAAAGGGGGGTGACAGTCAAAGGGTTAACCGAGGCAGCCAAACCGAAACACAAATCTAGTGACTAGACTCAACCTGTCAGGTACTGGCAAAAACTTCTTGCAGCCGATTTTTCGACGAACTCTCTCTGACCAGTGTTGTGATGTGAAAGAAACAGACGTGAATGTATAGCCTGTCAGAAGGTAAGTATTTTTAGTTGTATTAAAAAGGAAAACCTGCAGCTGACCTGGAGCTTTGAACTATAGTCTAAATAATCACGGCACAAAATAAGCTTTTGTTGTCCGTATTTTAAAAGCAGTCGACAACTGACCGAATTATATGTGTGCCTTTATCTTTTATGAGTCGCTTTGATCCTGCAGTCATACGTCTGTTTCTAAATTTCGTTCACACAAGTTCTAAAGGGAAAGTAGGTTTGCCTTCTGCTCCTCACACTTATTTTCAGGGTTTAATTTCTGTTAAAATGCTTTTTTGCTTCTTATGTGAAGTTTTATAAAAACTTGATTTGGTGATATACTTAATGCCATGATAATAAAACATTTTTTAAAGACTCTGCATTTAGAATACTGTACCTATAGCACAACAAAGATTTGTTTATTTTATTCCTCAATGTTTAAAAATGTCAATGGAAATTACCCTGTGGTGGAAAAGTTTTCGATGTTTTAAGGAAAACGTTAAAAATGATGGATTGATGCAGGTCTACAGTAGACAATTAAGTAAACGAGAGATTTCTTTCCTAAATATTATCAAGACAAAAGTGCTTTTATTTGAAGAAACAGCCAAATGTACTGGCAATAAAGGTCACAGTGAGCTTAATAATTTCTTGTTCTTGTTTTTAGTTTGTTTGACAGAGAATGGATATGTCTGTAAGATGCTTGTGGGAAATACAACCTGCACAAGATCTGAGTTTTGAACTGCTGTATTGAGTCCTACCGTTAGCTAAGACATCAGACCATGCAGCTAACGACACCGCTACTGTGAAGGCTGAGGACATTCATGTGGCATGACCACTTTAAAGATTACTCTTCTCATTACTGTTATTCTTCCACTTTACTATGAACTTTGCTCTTGTCGATGTGCTCGTGCTGAATATGAGATAGGTGGGGAATGCTGTCCAATGTGTGCTCCTGGTAAGACTGATAATAAAAAGTTATACCATATAGTTTACATATTTTACACAATTTGTTTCTAACTTTTGATGGTTTTTTTTATTTATTCTTTATCAATGTTTTTTTTACTACAAGCTTGTGATGTTATTACTTCAGTGATGATAATCTGCTTTATTCTGCATTGATGAATATTCTTCTGCATAAAAGCATTTGTTTGGTTAGAGAATAAAAAACTAAATTATAAAGTCAGTATACCATGACAATGCATTTTGCATCACATTATTAAGTGATTTCTGTTGAAATTGACTTACAAATTTTATGTGCTGCTTTTTAGGAAACTGTGTTTTTTGGGACTGCACAGATGATGCCAGCACAACTTGTGCTCCATGCCCTGAATTCACATTCACTGATGAACCCAACGGCTTATCAAAATGCCTTAAATGTACAGAGTGTGATTTAAGTGAGTGTTTCCCCCTTTAAATTTGTTCATCTGTAAATTAAAAAGTTGTTATAATTTAATAGAGGTGATCTAGCATCTAAAGAGATGCAAGCTATTTGGGTTCATGGGTTCCTGACAGTAACTAATGTAATATGGTTTCTGCTGACACATTTCTATCTTAGAGCGAGGGTTAAGAGTGAGTAAAGCCTGCACTCGGTCGTCAGATGCTGTGTGTGAGTCACTAGAAAGATTCTTCTGCACTGAAAGAGTTAAACACTCCTGTAGACTCGCTGTGCAACACTCTGAATGCAGACCTGGACAATACATCAGACAAGCAGGTAAATGATCACATTATATAAAGATGTGACCAAGGGAAAAAAGGCTTCTGGGGGGTGTTTGGCTCGAGGTCATGGTGCAAATGACCCTAGGTTGATTTTACTCCAAACCATTCCTTTAAGGAAACAAGAGCGTTTAAAAAAACACAAAATATTTTATGTAACTATATGTCCATTGTCTACAGGCACTGGCTCCACAGATACAGTATGTGCCGACTGTAAAGCTGACACATATTCAGATGGCTCTTTATCATCCTGTAAACCACACACAAAGTAAGTGTTCTCTTATACTGTTGGTGTGTGCTGTTGCTCATCATTTTACATCTGATCCTGGATATTATTCACAGGTGTGAAGCATTGGGACTTACTGAAATAAATGCAGGAACACAGTCGTCTGACAGTGAATGTGGAAAATTCTCTGCTGTTACAGCCATTGCTTTTAGTGTTATAGTTACTGTAATAATAATAATTACAGTAATAAGTGTTTTTACAATTAAACATATTCAAAAGAAGAAACAATCTCATCAGTCAGGTGAGCTTTAATCAATTTGTTCAGAACTTTTTTGTAGTATGAGATATAGAGTTGTTTTTCATATAATTTCTATGTAAATTCAGCCAAAAATAAATAGTCATGGAGCTGGAATACTTTTTGACAATCATTCATATTTGCTACAATTAGAAAAAATATGGTGATGCAGTGAGTAATATAATGTTGATTAAATTAATAATAATTTTGTCTCCCTTCTGTTCATACAGGAATGCAGGTATTGAAAGTTTATTTCTTTTTTCACATTAAAGAGAAAAAAAAGAAAACAAATTACTTTAATTTTTTTTAAAATAACTAAATGTATGTTTATCTGTTTTCTGTTAAAAGGAAACGGGATATAATGTCAATGAAAAAGCCAGAATGGGTAAGAGTAGTAATTCATATTGACATACAACACAGTTAATCAGCTCATGTACATGATGAGAAACTTCAGTGACATAATATTAGATTTTAATTGTGATTTATTTAACAATATGTTGGTCTTCTGTGGTTTGACTGTGTAAAAGCAATGCAAAACATTCTTTGTGCCTGCGCAAGTTGGAAAGTAATGCTTTCATTCACTGTGTTTTCAGTTGTTGATGACCAGATAAATGCTGGGCTAGCAATAGCTACAGTTTCCAGACTACTCAGAATTGTCTCCACATCAGGACCGGTGCCATGCCGAACCCAAGTGCCATGACCTCTGTTGTTGCTAGAGAAGTCATGTGCAGCTGCTGATGGTGAGTCAACACAAAACAGCACTCTGACCCAGACAGTAGCCATCCAGGGGTAAGTATGGTCGTGGTGGTGCAGTGCTATGTGGACAGTAGTCCAGTCATTTTATGAAAAAAGGTAGGACAAATTGCAACAGAAGCAAACTCAACTGATTTTGGATGCTCAATATGTCCTGAGATTTTTATTGCAGAGATGGGGTTTGGGACTGGGTCCGTGGGACTGTTTCTGGGGATTCACTTTTTATTTTACCTACCTTTTGTCTTCTGCATTCTCCTTACCTTTGTCTCCTGTTCTTCCCTCAGACTCATCCCCCAGAAACAGTCCCACGGACCAAGCCCCAAACCCCATCTCTGCAATAATTAATAAAGGCTGGTTCGAAGATACTCGATAAGCTTTAATGAACAATATTAATGAGAACAAACATATGTTTACATTGCTATGCTGCGTTCACACCAGTGCTCGTGCACGGCTGCACGCGAAAACCTCACAACACCCACCCTTGTCAGTGAATGGTTGGAACACTATTTATTTTGGTTTTGAGTGGTGGTGAAAGCAATTGTTTTTGTGTGCAGATCTCAGAGCCTAGGCTGCCTACAGAGACACGTTTTTTTGACGGCATGCTTATGGGGCGGGCAGATAGCGGATCGTTAGGAAAGATTAGATGAATGTGATCATTTATTTTTGGGCCTGAAATCACTGATACAACCTTTAATGCGCCCGCAAAGCATCCCGGGAAGGCGGCGCTGCATTTGAAAAAATGCTGCACGTCAAAAAGCTGGCCGATGCCCATCTTTATGCAAATGAATGCGTTGAACGTGACGCGACTATCCAATAGAAGTAGAGCACATGGAGACTGGGGGAAACATGAGCCGTTGGCTCAAAACAATAGGTTACTGTCGTAACCCCGGTTCTCTGAAACATCGAGTGGAGAGATCCACCTATGGGAAGGGCATCCTGTACCTGACCTCTGCAGAAGCATCCAATTGCACCAAGTCTGGCTAACAGACAGAAGCGCGCAGCCAATGCCAGGTAAGGCCACACCCCCTTACCTAAGGCATATAGCTGTCAGGCGCGCTGCTATTCCTCAGTAAGTATATTCGCTTCTCGTGCGGCAAGCGGGGCGAAGCTGGTGGATCTCTCCACTCGATGTTTCAGAGAACCGGGGTTACGACAGTAACCTATTGTTCTCTTTCATCATCTCGTTTCGAGATCCACCTATGGGAGAGACATGGACAGCTCCCCGATTGCCCAATACACTCACAGTGAGGTTCTGAAGGCCAGAGAAGGACGGTCACCTCAGAGAGGCGGTGCCTGACACGTCCCACAAACATGACCCTGCAAGGGTGACGCCACGCTAAACTGCTGTGGACAAGCAGGGCATGAAACATGCATGAGACACATACATGATAATGGCCCCCGCACCACCAATGCACATAGCTAAACCCAAGAAGGAATGCGAATGCTTGGTGACAGGAATGAACATGGCCAGCCGGCCCATTCACTCCTCGTTGGTTAACCCAACGGGGCTGTGGGAAAGGGCTAAGAGGACCCTACCCCTAGGACCGAGTGTGCCACCGAGGTTCTGGTGACATCCAACCGGTAGTAACGCTCAAAGGTATGAGGAGAGGCCCAGCTGGCCGCGGAGCAGATGTCCTGCAGTGGCACTCCCCTGAACAAAGCCCAAGAGGCGGCTAAGCCCCTTGTAGAATGAGCTCTGATGCCCCCTGGGGGCTGCACTCCCTTTGCTTCATAAGCCATAGTATAGCGTCCACAAGCCAATGTGAGAGGCATTGCTTTGAAATGGGACTCCCCTTGTGCGGGGGAGCCCTTGAAACAAAGAGCTGGTCGCTCTTGCGGAAAGCACTGGTCCTGGTCATACATGCTTGCAGAGCACGACCGGGACACAGAGCATTCAGCCCCTGATCCTCCGAGGAGGCAAAGGGTGGAGGGTGAAAAGCGGATAGCTCCAAAACCTCCAAAGTGAACACAGGGAAGCATTTCGGCATGAAGGCCGGGTTAGGCTTAAGGGAAACCTTATCTCCACTTAGGGAGAATTTGGCGCACGAGGGGTGAACCAAGAGTGCATGTAGCTCACTGACCCGTTTAGCAGATGCCAAGGTCGAGAGCAAAGCTGTCTTGAGGGACAGCAGCTTAAGGGAAATACTTCCCAGAGGCTCAAAAGGATAAAGAGACCGCGCTTCCAGCACCATGGAGAGGTCCCACTCTGGAACAGATCTCCTGATGACCGGCAAAGAGCGGCGTGCACCCTTCATAAAACTGCGGGTTAGAGGGTGCTGCCTGACGGTGGAGCCCTCAAAACCCACATGACAGGCTGAAAAACGCAGCCAGGTAGACCTTAATGGTGGAAAAGGACCTGCCTCTTTCCATGAGGTTGTTAATGAAAAATTCATTGTTCTTGTGTCCATTCATTTAAACTTGTTGATTTCAATTGAGTGTGTGTAAAAGCATCTGACCATATATATTTCTGTGAGGGTTTTCTAACAGCTGAAGAAGGGACAGGAAGACAGGGTGATAAAAACTTACACCTGAGCACGAGAAAGGATCCAGCCAGGAGAATACAGGGGTCGTTTAACAATAAACAAGGGGTCCCATGCCATCCCCTTAGGGGATAAAGAACAGCAGGAGGTCATCTAGATTGTAAATGAAGGCCTTTTGGCTTCTCAGGGATAAAGATTGTAAATAAAGGCCTTTTGGCTTCTCAGGGACAAAGAACAGCATAACCTGCCCAGGGGGGGGGGGGGGTAGAACCAGTCCATACTAGATGTCTTTAAGGAAATTTACAGAGACTAGGGAAAGGAGGAGTCAAGAATGTCAGAAACCTGTATAAAATGTCTCAGTTTTATTATGTCAGTAGGCTTTCTGTTTCACATCTGGGTGGCTGCGGTTGCGAAAAGATTCCTCAAAGAATAAAAGCCTTTTCTTCTTTATTACAATTTTGCCTTTTGAGTGTTCCTTAACCCTGTGATGCTGTTTTTCCCAGTGAGATAAAAAATTGCTATTACAGCTGGTGTCAGAAGTGAGATCCTGTGCGGACGCTTCTTCTCCTGGTCCTGAGAACGGATTTGACGGGAAAGTGCACAACCTCGGCAGCACTAGGCAGCCGTCTTATACCTCGACGGTTTGAGATAGAAACTCAACAGATTACGAGAGAGAGAGGCAAATACCCCACACTCAGGACCAGTGAAAGAAAAACTCCCACCAGGATTAAAAAAAAAAATCCGCGACGATTGCGGGAAAAACAGAAAAGCATCTCTGGGTAAGACACGGCAAATTGTTTTATTGAAGTTGAGTGTAATTTGATAATTGTGAGTGAACCATATTGGCTGAGTTTTGCTTTTTGGTACGGGCGAAAGTTGATTCAGGGGAATCACAATTTTTTTGGGGGTAAGGGAATTGATCTGAGGAATTCGAATCAGTTTCTACCTCACTTAGCTCGTTGGTGGACGGAAAGCCCACAGGTGATTCAGGGGAATCACAGATTCAGGGGAATCACAGATTCAGGGGAATCGCAGTTATTGATTAATTAGTTTTACTCAAAAGTGCTAGTAACCGATTTAGGTGGACGGAAGAGCCACGTCAAATCAGAATTAATCGAGCGCTGGAAAGTGCTTATAGGAAGTTTTTGAGTGAAACGTAATTACAAACCACCCGACCGATCTTGGGGTAAGGGAAAGATCGGGTCTGTTGAAGACGTTTGACAGATACTGTAAGACACGTGTCGAAATTGTGAAATCCAGAAGGGAGATTCAGCCAAAATGGGGTCATCTAACAGTAAAGTAGATCATTTTTATACACCAATTTTCTGTTAAAAGAGAAATAATGATGGTGGTAAATGTAAATGTATTTCCCCGAGGCGGGAACCTTGAGTAAGATAAGACTCAATGTTGTAAAAGAATCAATAGAAAAGAACGAGGGAAAACAGAATGGTTGTTGTGTGTGTGTTAAACGTGTGTAAAGGATCTTTATGTGTGGCTGATGAAACTTTGAGCAAAGCAATGACTGATAATTTGAGCAGTGTTGTGAATGATGAGCATATGAGATTGTACAAAGTAGTCTACAGGGTTTTCTGAAATGCTAACTTATCCGTTACTAGTCAGAAAGGGTTGTTGAAGTTTGTTCATGAGTGTAAAACTGTGAACGGACAGTGAATTGTTGGATGGGAAAGAAGCAGATAAAAGAGAACAGAGTCGATGCAGAAGGAACTGACATGTAGGGGAAGATAGGATGTTTTTTTTTCCTGATGGAAACAGTGAATTGTTGGATTGAGCACATGCAGAAGGAACTGACATGTAGGGAACGATAGAGTTCATGGAACTATTTATGAACGCCTGATTAAGTCAAATTAAGTTGAAATGGTACGAAAGGTGAGTTTTAGATGGAAATGGGGCGTTGAGTATGATTAACAGGGATTGATATGTTTATAAGGATAAGGAATGTTTCATTAAGTAAAACGATTGTCTTTTGAACCTAAAGGGTCCAGCTATGCTGGGAGTACAGCAACAGCGCTTGCTTGTTCAAACCAGCTTCTGAATGTTAAATGTATACTTGTTTTGTAATCAGTGTTGTTGATGATAATATCAAATTAGAAAATGTCCAGAGATTGGATATTTTGTTGATATTAAGCCATTTAAGGAAAATATATTGTTTTTATAAAGGAAATTATGGGTTGGAGATAATTTCCATAGACACGTGTGACTAAAGTTAATCAGAAACTTTGTGAAACCCGTTTAGAATATTTAGATTTTCCGTGTCGCTTATGAAAATTAATGTTCTGCCAATAATGACGATGTGAATGCTTTATTGTATTAATGTTATGAAAACAAGGGTATTGAAGAATAGATTGCCATACTTTTGTAACAAGAGTTGAAGGTGCAAGCGGCTAAGATAGCTGTCTGTGTAATTTAGAGACTGAGAAGATTTAGAGAATCTTGTGATTTCTGTGGAACAGTAGAGATAAGTGGGACTGAATAATGATAATATTAAGTTGAATCTGCATACTAATCATTTGAATAAGCTATCAAACCAGTGTTAATGAAATTAATGACATGCTAAATTTCTTTATACTGTATGAAGAGTAACTGAATAGTCCTGATACAAAAGAGAGCAAATGCTGTAAGCAGTTTTGCTCACGCTCTGAAGAGAATTGCAGATGATGTTTAGTAAAAGTTTGATTGTAATTAGAAAGATAAATAGTAACTTGACTGACTCCAAACAAAGAAAGTGCCAAACTAACACAAATGTAAAGAAAAGTCTGTGTTAATATGAGTTAGAAAGTAGATCAGTGTTAATATGATGAAGATTGTGATTCGGCTATTGTAATTGAATTTGCAGCTGGGACAGTGGGGGAAAATGCAGAGAACTTATCAGTGGCTCTGTTTGCATTTCCTGAATAGGAACGCTCTGCTTCAGGGGCGTAAAGTAGGGTGGAGATGTTAGAAAGATAAAAGGCAGAATAACAGAGAGTGTTTTATTGCAGTCAGCTGGGTCATTCAGTGACTGTAAATGCCCACTGTATGACTGTAAAAGTAAATGAAGGAGAAAAGAAAGTTGATAGATGGAACTTTTGAAAGTTGTTAAGAAGATTGAAAGATATTAAGTGTAAGGAATTCCTTTTGAAAGGAAAAGAACTATAAAAAGTACCGGTTGACGTAAAATTACGGATAAGACTAAATGAGTTGCAAAATATTTTAAAAGTACCGATCACTAAAAGGATGATTGTGTTTTGAATGAAACGCTTTGATAAGGTTTTAGATGATATAGAGAGACAAATCTAACGAATGATTTATAGTGATAATCATAAAATGTATGACAAGCAGAGAGCGCAGCCTCAAAAGTTAGTATGAACCATAGAAGCAGATTAATAAACTCCTAGAGAAAACATTGAAGTCGGGTATTAAATTATGGTAATTGAAAATAAAATTGAAATGAAATTTGAAACGTTATTAAGAACTAGAATAATTATTATTTCTTTAAGATAAAATAAACAGAAGCAGTGTTACAGGATTAACAGTTGCTAAATGTAAAATGTGTAAAAGGCATTTGATTAAACAAAGGCTTGTTAATGTTGATTTTAAAAGATAAGAATGTGATTTGGCCAAAACAGGTTTGCTTATCTAAATCTGGCATGTGCTGTAACTGAAACTGCCACAGTTTCAGTGCAACAGAGACTCATTCGGAGTGGATATTTGTAATGTCTAAATTACAATACATGTAATTTATGGAAAAGATGCCTTAAGATGGGCTACAGTTAAAGAAAAGATGGCAGATAAAGTCTGAAGTTAAAGGTTTATGAGAATGCAGTGTACCAGTCCTGATGCCTCAAGAGTCTCTCTCTCATTCAATGTCAGCTGAGAGCTGCTTTCTGAGGCTGTGTAAAGCACAGTGTTTCAGTTGAACAGATTCATAGATGCGGAAAAGCTAAGGCAGTTCAGATTTGACAAATTTAGAGGACAATTTGTAAATGTTTTAGAAGTAAACCTGAATGACTTTAGAAGTCTTTACAATAACACTGTTTAGGACTTGCTTATTTTAGGACCAGAGACTTTTAGCTCTCATTTTAGCTTCCACCATAAAACAGGGTCGATGGCTCCGGCTACAGAAGTAACAGTACACTGAATGTACGATTGTGATCTAAATTCACTGACTATAATCAGGTTGCTACCTTTAAGATGATTAATGAATTTAAGTGATTAAATACTGTTGTTATTAACCTGTCTCCCTGTGAACACTATTGGGTCAGAATGGCTCTGATGACTCTTGAATGCGCCTTTTCCTAAGCTCCAGAAAACAACAGATTATGTTGAAGAAAACGGTCACAGATTCTGTGATGGGAAAAAGCGGTTACCAGTGTGTACGAGTGATTACTTCAACGACGGGTACGATCTTTTAGGCCAAAAAGACAACCTAAGACAGAAGGGTCACGCAAAAACACTGGGCATTTCCTGATGGAGGTGTTTTTTTTATGTGAGAAAGGTATTAGAGTTGAGCGGTGACTGTGAGGCCAGCAGCATCAGCAAACCATTGAGAGGCGAGATGAGCTGTAAGAAGTTACGGCCGTCTGACCCAGAAAATGTGAGTTCCTCTATATACCACTCACCAGAAACCGCGTTGATTGAATGGCTTGTTTTTCTGACAAGTGTCTGCAACTATGCCAGGGGACAACACCCTGAAGAAAAGACAATTATAGGTTAAGAGCTGATCTGAATGGGCATTCAGGAGCCAGCAGAGACCATTGAACTAATGGTTATCTGTTGTGGAGACAATTTAAAAAAAAAAAAAAAAAAAAAAAAAAAAAAAAAAGTTGTAATGTTAGTTGCCTGATGAGCAAGGAAAACACAGAGATTTGTGTTGATGCTGAACTAATGTGTCAGTTCTGACTCCTGTAGATCATTTAGACATGACAAAGGACCACTATAAGACATGGTGGTGGCTAAAGATGACTCAAGAGAATTTTCTGGAAAACAAAGGTTAGGTAAATTGAGTATTTAAACTAAAGATAACCTTAGAAAAGATCATAGAACGATTGAATATGACTATGATTATTTTAGTTACAGTCCTAGGAGGCTGTTGAAAAGATTATTTGCTTATAGTGAGAGAGAAAGAGACTGCTTGAGTGGAGGAAGAGGATGGTACTCTGTCTGTTCTTCTGTTATCAGTCAGCCAAAGAAAGCTGGAGCAAAATAAGATAATGAACCAAAACAATCCAGCTGACTTTTCTAAAATCAGATGGATAATGAACAGACATGCTTTGAAACTGGTTAAGAGGCCATAAAAACATTAGATAAAAGATACAGGAAAATGTAAGGTTAAAATGTCATTTAAAATTTGAATCCTTTTAGATAAAAGATATTAATAAGAAATATGAGCGGTTCATAGTCAGGGATGAGTGTGAGTGTGAATTCATGTTTTGTAAAGTATGTGTTAGTTTAGGACAACTGTTCTGTCTGAATAGTGTGTATAAATTTGTCATTAACCTCTGGAAAGAGTGTTTTAGCGTTATAGATGGGTTAAGGCGAATGACAAATTTGAAAAGTAAGCTGAGGATTGTGAGTCAATCTGATGAGAAGGCAACACAGAACAGGATGAGCTTTAAGTTGATTGATCATCGAGCTCTGTCTATTAATTATTATTTTGGTCATTCATGATGTGCAGTAGATTTGAATTACTTTCTGGACAGGTTTAAGTATTGATAAATTAGAATTGTGAAGTCGTAGATAGCCGTCAGTCATGTGTTGAGAAAAAGTTATAAATTTGACAGCAACAAACACGTACAGTAGGCTAAGTAAATATCAGATTATCCAGAGAGCCCTTAACAGTTATGTATTGTAAAAAGGGGAAGATTGTTATTCGACTGACGTTGACGAAGTGTAGTGACGTTGACAAAGTGTACACGACCTGACCTGACCAATTGATGACCTGGAGAATGTTCGTAGATGACAGCTGATTAAGAGACCAAACAATAGGGTTTAGGGGCCATTGCCTTAAAACAATTTGATAAGAAGATGAAATTGTGGTTTTAAGTAATATTTTTATTTCAGAGGCAGAGAAAGATGTCTAAAAGAAATTTGGCTTAAGGACAACGTTTGGGTTAGCAAACTTTGTCCAAACAAATGTCACCAAATAAATATTAACAAATATTGCAGTTTTCTATAGCTCAAACAGTAGAGCGTTAGCGCTTGTAACGCCAAAGTCATGGGTTCAATTTCCGAGGGAAAGCAAGAATTGATAAGAATGTAAATGTGTACCTTGAAATGTAAGTCGCTTTGGATAAAAGCGTCTGATAAAAGTAAGAGAATTTTATTATGTTAGATTTATGCACGAGATGGGTGTTGGGCATCAAGAGGAGGATGAATATGCTCATGGCGGGAACAAGAGAACGCACAGTAAAACAAGTGGTCAGATGAGTCTTTGAACTTTTTAGTATGGATAATTTGTATTCAGGCCACAAACAAAGACATTTCGGCCTCACAGGTGGGAAAAACAGTAAATCCAGGGGGGAAGGGCTAAACCCATTGTCTTCACAGCAGGCTGAGAGGTTATCTAGCTTTGACCTCATCGGTATATGAGGACAGTAAAAGTCCAGGAGGGGTTTATTTGAAGAACTTTATTTGTATTAACCAGATAGATCTGGTTTACTAAGGGGTTCACATTTGCTGAAAGCCATCGCACAGGTGGGAAGATAAATGTTGGGAGGACATTGGGTTTAATTGTGTGTATTGTTTGTATTTTAAGTGTGCTAATAACAAGAATTGTTTTGACAGGAAACGCCGGAGCAGATGTGGCAGCACAGCAGACAAAAGAGAACTATGTGACAATAACCTCAACATTTGTTTTTCTTTACAGAAGATGCAGACTTTTGCGCATGGCATGAGCAAAGTGAAGAAACAGTGCCTAACCCTGTGTAATGCCTAACTTAAAATTTTCATTTTGCAGGATGTCAGGATGGATTGAACCAAACAGAACTGATTCTGTATTGTTTTGTTAACATGAACAACATGGGTTGAATGTTTTTTTCAGGGGAACAAGGACCCTGAGTGCTATTCAATGAGCAAAAATTATCTGGTGACAATAGTGTTTCAGGCTGTTGAATCCACAGGTCACACCAAAGGGACGACAAGACAAGCGGTCACTAACAAAATCACTTAAGGCCTCCATTCGCAGGTGACAGTAGACAGTAAATGACTCAAGGATATGCGCTAGAACATACCTCTCCTGCCAACGTTGGAAAAAGACCATTTCAACAGCACACAAAGTGTCATATTGGTGAAGATGGAACGTCCATGAGGCAACGAGATGATCAACATATCTGGAGAAAATGTTGACCAATTAATGGTTGAAGAAAAGTTTTGCGATTTTATTTGATTGAATCAAATTAGGGCTTAGTATTGATATACATGAAGGGTATAACTGTTCTTGAATTAAGACTTGAATTAATTCTATTCTTAAGGATTCAATAGTAAAATGGGTTTGATTGATTTTAGAAAATAGAAATGAATTTTTATTATTTTATTGGTTATCAGAGAATGATAAACAGGGGGGAGATGTTAATGAAAAATTCATTGTTCTTGTGTCCATTCATTTAAACTTGTTGATTTCAATTGAGTGTGTGTAAAAGCATCTGACCATATATATTTCTGTGAGGGTTTTCTAACAGCTGAAGAAGGGACAGGAAGACAGGGTGATAAAAACTTACACCTGAGCACGAGAAAGGATCCAGCCAGGAGAATACAGGGGTCGTTTAACAATAAACAAGGGGTCCCATGCCATCCCCTTAGGGGATAAAGAACAGCAGGAGGTCATCTAGATTGTAAATGAAGGCCTTTTGGCTTCTCAGGGATAAAGATTGTAAATAAAGGCCTTTTGGCTTCTCAGGGACAAAGAACAGCATAACCTGCCCAGGGGGGGGGGGGGGTAGAACCAGTCCATACTAGATGTCTTTAAGGAAATTTACAGAGACTAGGGAAAGGAGGAGTCAAGAATGTCAGAAACCTGTATAAAATGTCTCAGTTTTATTATGTCAGTAGGCTTTCTGTTTCACATCTGGGTGGCTGCGGTTGCGAAAAGATTCCTCAAAGAATAAAAGCCTTTTCTTCTTTATTACAATTTTGCCTTTTGAGTGTTCCTTAACCCTGTGATGCTGTTTTTCCCAGTGAGATAAAAAATTGCTATTACAAGGTCTTCCAGGAAACACAAAATATCAGGCACCGAGCACTGATAAGATGTGAGACCACGCCCATCACACCACCCTTCGAACACTTGCCACTTACAGCCATATAGGGATCGTGTGGAAACGGCCCTGGCATTCTGAGTAGTGGCGATGACACGCGGCGGGAGCCCCAGTGCATTTAGGTTCGTCCTCTCACGGGCCAGGCCCAGAGAGTCACCCTGTCCGGGTGGGGGTGGTAAATCTCCCCGTTGGCTTGGGACAGTATGTCCGTGCGAGGGGGGAGGCGCCATGGCTCGGCGTACAACAGAGGGATTATCTCTGCCAGCCACGGGGCTTTGAGCCACCTGGGTGCTATCAGAATGAAAGACAGGCCGTGCTCTCTCACCCTGGCCAGTGTGAAATTATCAGGCACAGGGGAGGAAAAGCATACAGCAGCACTTTGGGCCATGGGTGGGCCAGTGCGTCTGCCCTGAGGGGCGCGTCCACGTCCTTTAGTCGAGAAGAACATAGGACAATGGTGGTTTTCGCGCGAGGCGAAAAGATCTACGGCTGCCTGTCTAAATCTCATCCATAACATCTCCACTATCTGCGGGTGAAGACGCCAATCCCCTTAGATTGGGTTTCCCCTCGATAGCAGATCCGCGCCTCTGTTCAGAATGCCCGGAACATGAGTCACGCGTAATGACAGAAAAACCCGTCTGCTCCACACCAACAGCCTGTAAGCTAGAGCGTGGAGTTTCGACGAGCGCATGCCGCCCTGACGGTTGATATAAGCCACTGCCGTGGTATTATCGCGCCGTACTAGAACGGGATGTCCCTGCAGGTGAGGCAGAAAATGATTCAGAGCTTTCCAAATGGTAAAAGCTCTAAATAGTTGATGTGCGCTGAACGTAGTCTGCTCAGCCACATACCATTCACCATTCTGCCTTCCTGGGTGGCACCCCAGCCTGTTAAGGACGCATCTGTCGTCAAAACTTTCCGCATCGTAACCGTCCCGGGGGGGTTCCCTGTGCGTAAAAGTTCTCGCTCTCCCAATGGCGCAGGGCCGCCGAGCAGGCGCGCGTCACTGTTACCGAGCGGCAGAGATCGCGAATCGGGCTGAAATGTAGTGACAAAACCCATTTCGTGAACGCTCTCATTCTCAGGAGACCCAAAGGCACAACTTGGATAGATGAAGCCATGAGACCCTGCAACCTGAGGCATGTGCGATATTGTACTCTCGCCCCTTCTCTGAACTGAGACAGACAGTTCATCAGAGAGCGAACGCGCTCTTGAGAGAGACGCGCTCGCATGGAGACTGAGTTCAATTCCAAGCCCAGGAAAATTACATTCTGACTGGGAGTCAGATTGTTTTTGCTCGCATTCACCTTGAACCCGAGGGATGTGATGTGCGCGAGCACCCGGCCGGTGTCCAGCGACACCTTCTCCTTCGATTTGGCTATGATGAACCAATCGTATATGTAAGTCAGAATTCTCTGCCCTGATAGTCTCAGGGGCGCCACGCCCACCTCCGCACACAGACAGAAAGTTCGGGGACTCAAATTTCGCCCGAACGGAAGAACTGTGAATTCGTAACAAATGCCTTGGTAGGCGAAACGAAGATATTTCCTGTGTGGAGGGTAGATACTTGTGTGAAAGAAAGCATCTTTCAGATCGACTGATGTGAACCAGTCGTTCTGCTTTATGACACGGGCGAGAGAGCCTTGTGTCACATTCTGAAATTGTATTTCCTCAAATGTTTGTTCAACATTCGAAGGTCCACATAGGGCGGGGGGCACCAGCCGCGTGAGCGCTAGCCTAGGGAACGCTAAAAGGACCGCGTCATCCCCGTCGCTGGAACCGGCCGGTTCGTCAACGAGAGTGAGGTTTTCCCGCGAAGATGTCCTCTTCAGGGAATGCGGATTGGGCTGATGTCAGCTCAAATTTTTAGAGAGGTGGCGCTCCGGGAGTCCCCCGGTAGCGCGTCATCATCACCGTGTCCCCCATCCGAGTCAGAAAGGCCGAGCACGGCGCGCTGGGTCGTGCAACTAAAAGCCGGCTTAGTAAAAAGCTACATGTGCAGCAATTACAATGACCGCAATTCTCCGGGTTCTCCAAAGCTTCTTGAGCGTGTTAAGCCCAAGCAAACCGCGCAGAACGAGAGGGTCCTTAGCGGCGATTAGAGCACCACACGCGGCCGGGCAGGCTCGTCGTGATAGGCTGTTCCCCGGAGAAGCGGCTGTTTAGACGGTCACATAGCCATGGGTGGGCTAGCGGTGAAGAACTCGGAAAAATCCGTGGCGGGCAGCCATGTAAGGAGGAGCAGGTGAAGGACAGCGAGAGCGCGGGCGGCTCCGGATGCAAAAAACACAGCGGATAGGCTGAAGAAACGACTGTCACTCACGTCTGGCGGAGGCTGATCTGGCGATATGTCCTCCTGAAGACTCGAAAGTGAGCAGCGTAACGTTAATCCAACCGAACTGTGTCAGTGCAGAGATCGCGAGAAGCGAATGTCAACTGAAGAATAGCAGCGCGCCTGACAGCTATATGCCTTAGGTAAGGGGGTGTGGCCTTACCTGGCATTGGCTGCGCGCTTCTGTCTGTTAGCCAGACTTGGTGCAATTGGATGCTTCTGCAGAGGTCAGGTACAGGATGCCCTTCCCATAGGTGGATCTCGAAACAAGATGATGAAAGAGAACCACGGCCATAGCGGTAAACTTGAGGAACATATGGCAAGCCATTTTAACATTTAAAAGCTAATTTTGACTATCCGGAATTAACATTGTAGATATCAACAATGTCTTTCTGACTAGTCGTAATTACATTTTGGATAGGTGGAATTGTCATTCAAGATATCTGCAACGTATTTGTGACTAGTCGAAACGACAGATAGAGATATCTGTAATTCAGTTTTGACTAGGCAAAACTGAATTATAGATATCTGCAATGATGTCATTGAAAACGACATTCAACTCGTCACACATCTTAAATGACAATTGCAGATATCTGTAATTCAGTTTTGCCTAGGCAGAATGAAAGTTAAAGATATCTCAAACGTCATTATGACTAGTGCAAATTATTGTGCATGACGTTGCTCTATTTTAGATATCCATAAATAATCATTTCCCCTCCCCGCCATAATCAAAGAAGAAGTGGGTTAATTTCCTTATTTCTATGAATGGAAAAAGAAAGAAGCAGTCAGGAAAAAGTTGGCTGTAATCGAAAAAAACACCAGAAAATGTTTTTTATATACAAATTAAAAAAAATTATATACAATATTTTATATACAAAAAAATATAAAATGTTGCAATGCTATGTTTATGATCATGCTTAAAATTACGTAGGTTATTGTTGACGTAAGATTTATGCGTGAAAGAGATTCACACTAATTCACTTTAATAAAGATGCTGACATGCATGCTATATTCTTGCCATGGAAGTACAATAACATTAACTTCCTTAGATGAGAAAAAAAGTTCTTAGTTCAGATTAGTTCTTTTTTTTTTTTTTTTTTTTGAAACAGTATCTAACAGCATTAAAAAGACGATTAAAAACTCCTTTGCCCTCTGGTTGCTCCGACATGGTGCTAATCGGTGCTAATTACAAGTTAACAGTTAACAGGTGCTATGTGATTTGATGATTTGAACAACCGCTCTGCTCCCACCTAAAGTGGGATGCGGGCCTAATTTGCATACAGATATCTGCAACGTCATTTGGCCTAGTCAAAACTCTAATTCAAGATATCTGTAATTACATTTTGACTAGGCAGAATGAAAGTTGCAGATATCTCAAATTTCAGATATCTCTAATCAAAATTAATTTCAAGATATCTATAACTTGATAATAGATATCTACAATTAAATTATGACTATCCCTAACTCCAGTTTGAGATATCTACAACGCCATTTTGACTAGTCATAACTCCAGTTACAGATATCTACAACGTCATTTCGCCTAGTCAAAACTTAAAGGTGCAGTGTGTGATTTTTAGCGGCATCTAGTGGTGAGATTTGCGAATTGCAATCGATCAATAATTCGCGGCCTTTCCTTGAAATTTCAAACTCGAATGAGAGGCTACGGTGGCCGACGTAGGAAGCCGCGTCTTTTTCTGCTGCTTCTCATTCAAGTTAGTGATGAAACGCGTCTGTCTGTTCGCTGTCGGCTACGGTAGAAACATGACGTCACGATATGGCGACCTTCATAGAAGGGGTGGCTGCGGTTATGTACATATAAATGACTCATTCTAAGGTAATAAAAACATAACGGTTCATTAAGTAAGGTCTTTATACACCACTGAAAACATAGTTATGGATCTTATATTGCATTTCTGTCAATAGATCCTCAGAAATATCACACATTGCACCTTTAATTTAAGATATCTGAAAAGGAACATGTAGATATCTTGAATTGAGATGAATTAAAGATATCTTGAACTGGAGTTATGACTAGTCAGAATCAAATTGAAGATATCTCAAACTAGAATAACAGATATCTACAATTCAGTTGCAGATATCCGTAATTCACATAGTGGATATCTGCAACTGAATTGTAGATATCTGTAATGATAAACCCCATACAAATGAATGGCAAAAGTGACGTCATTTGTCCTAGGAAGAATGTCTTTGTGGATATCTGAAATGACAATTATGGATAGGAAGAATGTTGTTGCGGAGATCTGAAATGTTCTTTTTGACTAGGCAAAACTGAATTACAGATATCTGCAACACATATCCAGTCTAGCTGTTAAATGTTAAAATGGCTTGCCATAGGAACACCCATCAACGTACAAATGAGGGGAGGCGTCGCGACACCACGCTTCAGTCGTGTCACAAAAGTGGATCCGTACCGTGACCCATCAAAAGCGTTAGTAACTCTTGTATTATCATTAAACCCAAGCAAAACAGCATGGAATCATCGATGGCAAATTTGACAGAGGAGAGGATTATAATTGGTAAATTATTATAATCCAGTAGTTATCATTTAGGTTAAAAAAGAAAGAAAGAAAGAAAGAAAGAAAGAAAGAAAACAGACAGTTTTGCGTATGAAAACATGAAACTTTTCATTAAAATGGTCTGATGATCCAAGATACCACATGTTTTTAACTGATAATCTAAGACAGGATAAGTCTGTTCTACATGCTAAAATAACGGAGTAAAACAAACTACCAAACCATGTTCATTATTATCTAAAGTAAATTTAAAGAGTTTTACATATTCCATCAAGACGCTAAAGATCGACCTGTTTTCGACGTTGAAAAGTCGTAATTAGACGTTGAAGATTTACGTCTATTCAACGTCTAATAGATGACTTTTTGCTGGCTGGGAAAGCACTACAGCAAGAACGCTAAACCTCAGAGAAGAAAACTAGAGGTGAGAGAAGTTTGGCATATATAGCCACTGTTATCTGTAGCTAAAGCCAAGATGATCAAAAATTTGGTGTATTTTATTGGTTCCAACTGAGCTTTCAAAGCTTACAACTACCTTACAAATTTTAGGCCAAAGACATAGCTATATTTATCCACTGTCAATCCCCCCACGACCATTTTAATGAAAAAGTTTCATGTTTTCATACGCAAACCTGTCTGTTTTCCGTGACCACAAAGTGCACATTAAGAACGCGCGCTGTTATGGGTTTGGCTGCGGGTCAGTGTGCAATCAGACGCCTGATCAGGCGTTTATGAATACTTTGGCTTGCCATAGCTGCAGCCAGCGCAGCTTCTCAAGAGCGGCTGCACAAGCTCTCATGACAACATCACGTGTGTTTCTTGTTTATTCTCACGCCTATAGTTCCACTAATGCTCACAAATCAGTTTTTATAACAGTAAACACAGTAAAACAGGCCTAATGTGTCATGTTTATCAAAATAAAACTGATTAAAAAACGTAGACTCCACTTCATTGATAGGTAGGCTATAGGCTTATGTTGAACTTTATTCTTGTTCAAACAGCCGCTGTATGAAGCAGTACATAAAGTATTGAATGAAAATGTCTGCAACATCTGTGTATTTGGCAAATATTGCATCTATTTTACTTCAGCTGTGGTAAAGTATGCAAACACCACGTGAGCGGTCACTACGGGAACCAGAAAGTGTACGACTTCAGGTCTCGGTTTGCAGCTGCTCCTCCCGCCTGCACGCCGATCGGTTACATCCAGCCGCGGCCGATGTCCAACACACCTAATGCCAAATAAAGGACATGGCTTAACCACTCTGCATATTTGTGTATTAGAGTTTTAATAGGCATTACATGATTCATTGTCCATTTTAATCCTCTTTAAAAAAAAATCGTACAAAAAAATGTTTAGGCTAGTTCGACTTGAACCGGCGCTGCACAGACCGATCGGTGAATGACATCAAAGTACCGCGAGAGCGAATAGAGAGCAGACGGCTCCTTATGATTTGAAATGATTCGTTTCAGTCTTTTTGAATGGAAGTTCCCCAAACCGGAAGTGCCACTCATAATTCAAAACGCAGTAAGCTTTTTCAGGAAAAAGGTGGATAGTCCTATACGTGTTATTTCGTTAAAGTTCTAAAAGTTCTAAAGTTAAAGTATTGTTGCCTTTTGCTCCTCCCGCTTGGTTTCAGGGTTTAATTTCTGTTAAAATGCTTTTTTGGCGAAGTTTTATAAAAACTTGATTTGGTGATATTTAATGCCATGATAACAAAATAAGAATAATTATGTTTATTTATTCCATACTATATTTATTATGAAAAAACATGATTTTTTTATAGACTCTGCATTTAGAATACTGTAGGCCTACCTATAGCAAAACAAAGATTTGTTTATTTTATTCCTCGAAATGTTTAAAAATGTCAATGGAAATGACACTGTGGTGGAAATGTTTTTGATTTTTTAAGGAAAATGTTAAAAATGATGGAATTTGATGCAGGTCTACAGTAGACAATTAGCCTAAGTAAACTAATGAGAGATTTCTTTCCTAAATATTATCAAGACAAAAGTGCTTTTATTTGAAGAAACAGCCAAATGTAAAGTTCACAGTGAGGTGAATAATTTCTTGTTCTTGTTTTTCTTTCTTTTTTTAGTTTGTTTGACAGAGAATGGATATGTCTGCAAGATGCTTGTGGGAAATACAACCTGCACAAGATCTGAGTTTTGAACGGCTGTCTTGAGTCCTACCGTTAGCTAAGACATCAGACCATGCAGCTAACGACACCGCTACTGTGAAGACTGAGGACATTCATGTGGCATGTCCACTTTAAAGATTACTGTCTTTTCTCATTACTGTTATTCTTCCACTTTACTGTGAACTTTGTTTTTGTCAGTGTCCTCATGCTGAATTTTTTTTTTATGTTTGTTTTTATTCTTTATGTTTTTTTACTACAAGTTTGTGACGTTATTACTTCAGTGATGATAATCTGCTTTATTCTACATTAAAGAATATATTTTTTCTGCATAAAAGCATTTGTTTGTTTAGAGAGGCTATGACAATGCATTTTGCATCACATTATTAAGTGATTTCTGTTGAAATTGAAATAGCGCATGCATCCAGTCCATGGAGTGGAATGGCACAGCAAGCAAGGACAACGAGCGGGTCCTTGTGTCATGTTTATCAAAATAAAACTGATTAAAAAACGTAGACTCCCCTTCATTGATAGCTATAGGCTTAAGTTGAACTTTATTCTTGTTCAAACAGCCGCTGAAGCAGTAGCGTACATAAAGTATTGAATGAAAATGTCTGAAACATCTGTGTATTTGGCAAATATTAGCCTATATTTATTTCACTTCTGCTGTGGTAAAGTACACTGTAAAAAAAAAAAAAGTTGAGAAACCTTAAAAGTTTAAGGCAACCAGCTGCAGGACATTTTTGAGTTTTCTCAACTTACGTGTTTGAGTTATCTCAACTTTTCTCAACTTTTTTCATGTTAAAAAGTTGAATAAACTTTAAAAACTGAATTTGTCATACAAAACGTAAGTTGGATTTTTTACAGTGTATGCAAACACCACGTGAACGGTCACTACAGGAACCAGAAGCAATGACACAGAGCGGGTCCTAACCATAGACAGTATATTAACGGTCCTAACACCGGCCACTGGGGGCGAGTAGCCTACACGAGAGGACACTGGCTCTACTCAGAGATTGTAGAATCTCTCGAATGTGTTAGGTGTCGTGTCGCCCATCCTGCAGCTCTGCAGATGTCTGTCAGCGAGGCGCCATGCGCTAGAGCCCAGAGGAAGCCACACTCCGGGAGGACTGGAGTGACCAAGGGGACACGGTAGTGATGTTACATTTGACACTGAAGCTCATGGGCGTCAGTTTGGTTTGAGATGTACTGGGGACAGAGACGCATTCGGAAGTGCATTTTCAGAAGTGCTGGGTACAATGACGTAGCCTACGCATTATTATTTTTTTCTGTTTCGCGCGCAGGTCATGTTTTGAAAGACGATGTCCTGGGGCCTGTTTCAATAAGGAGGTTTAACCAACTCTGAGTTAAAACTTGAACTCTGAGTTGACTTACCCTGAGATGGGAAACTCTGAGATTTCGGTTACAGAACAGCTGAAATGAGTTAGTTCAATCAACTCTGAGTTAACTGACTCTGAGTTAAGCGCGTGCACCACAACTATAAAAAGCCATTATCAATGGAGCGCAGATATTATGAGTCACCATGGCAACAGCGCCAAACAAAAAGAGGAATTACTGTTATACAGTGTTGGGTGTAATTAATTACCAAGTAATCTAAATATTGTGATTTAATTAAAGGGATAACTCTTAATTCTTCTGTAATTTAAAATAAAATCTGATGTAATTACATTAAATAGGCTACTGCATAGACTATAGATTTAACATACATTTTTAAAAGGTATATTTTTTATGTAACCTTCTCCCTCTACACACTTTGGTCAATTCAAGAATAGTTCATGCAATTGTATATTGTTTATTTGAAAGCATTAAAAGTGCAGTTTCTTGTCTCTCCTTGTATTGTTCAAGTGGTTGAGGTTGATATGGGATTTAGTAATTAGTAATAAGTAGACCAATACTTTCTAAAGATAGTCATTATTACATTAATATAATTACATTGTTGAAAATAACATTAATAACTATTTTAGAGTAACTTGCCCAACTGTTATAATATCAGAGGTGAAACTGGAAGAACAGTGTGTTATTCAACCTAATTTTAATTTTCATGTGGAGCAATCCTGCAGACATTAAAAGAACATGGCAGCAGCTGAAAATTAAATATAAAAACATAATTCAATCAGGTAAGGCTTGAGCATATCATGTAGGCTACCTGACTTTACAAACATTTGACATATTAAATAACTAAATAGCATCCAGTGTCCAGCAGTGTAGCAGCATTTGTGGCTGAGGGAATTCCTGGACGGACTTCAGAGCCAGTCACTCCCAAAGATCCAAGGGCCTTCATAAAATGTAAGAGGTTTACATATGTGTTATTTTTTAGATAGGCTATTTTTGATATTTCCATTTATTTTACTTTGAGGTTGGGTTTTTTGTTGGTCCCAACAGATTCTGATGGTAATATCTGTCTTTTGGAGCCTCCTGTCCCAACAGAACCCCAGGCAGTTGTAAGTACCAGAAATTATGACAAATAGTGTTATAAAGTGCACTCGACCAAATGCTCATCTTCACAGGACGATGGGGATAAATAGTTTCTGCTGCCACAGAGAGGCCTACAGAGGTAATGTTAATATTATGTGTCTACACATCAAACAATCTACACATTCAGATTTTTTCAAATTTTTATGTGGATAATCTAAGTTTAAATCTTAGTATAAACGGGTATTCTTATCTCTCCCCCGTCCCCAGAGTGTGGAAGAACAGCAGGAGGACGGTCCATCATCTTCTGCTGCACAGATGAACAGTTCAGTGATTTTCAGTAAATGCCAGTTTAATTCTGTAGAATTTGTTCAGAACTACATTATGTAACTCTAATCTACTACTGTGTTTTCAGTTGCCAGTTAAGGAGTTATATAGACTTCATCTTATAAAAAAAATATAAAAAAACTGCAGTAAAAATAGCAATATTTTATTTATTAATAAAAGATTAATTTTATTAATAAAAATGTACTGAAAGAATGAATGAGGTGTTTAAACACCGCTTCCCCTTTAAAAAATGTGAGGAGACCGAAAGAAACTCTGGGTTTCCCGAAGAAAACCTGCTCCCGACCAGGGGCCTGTACCATGAAGGTAGCTGAACAAACTCGGGGTTACAGGATACGTTTTGAGTTGACAAAACCAAACCGATGCAATCAGGCTTTATTGGTACCATGATGCAGCTCATAAACTTTCTCTGTCAACTCAGGCTTTGATCCTCAAGCTATGATTACTCCACGCGCGCGTGCACATAAAAGAGTGACGTCGACACTGAACAACCAATCGCGGGTCGCGATTTTTCCGCGGAGGAGCAAGAGATAATCATTCATAATTAAAATGAATTTAAATATGTATTTCAAGCTCGAAACAATACGGTCTCTGCTGCCAAAGCAAGAGAAGACTGTTGGAGAAAGATTGCTGATTGTTAATGTGTAAGTTAAACAAATACGTTCTATATTTATGTAAAATTATGTATGTATGTGTAGCCTATATGTGTAATATAGCCTATAGCCTATTTTTATAATATATAAAAATGTGCATGTACCGGTACTAAGAAAAAATAATATTCATTGATTTTTAGATGCAACCCCAACTCCAAATGTTGTTGGCAGCAGATAAAGACAAAATATAAAAATATAATTCAAAGTGGTGAGTATTTACCACAACCTTTTATTACTTTTGTGAACATTTTATCACAAACACTTGTTTGCAGAAAACAGAAATAAAGAATTAAATTCAGAAAACCAGAATACTGTGGCAGAGTAGTTGGCTCTGAGTAGGCAATAAGGGACAGCCGATTATGGATGGGATTACAGGTGCTGTACAGTCTGACCCTGGTGCTGGCTCCTCTAAGCAAGTAACACTGGGTACGTGTGCAATACATTACTACTTTTAAGTTTTAAATATGGCTGACTGTATGTTCTGCAGAGGGAAATACAGTGTCCCTGTTGAAGCCAGCACACACACACAGTCTCCCACACAGAGGTCAGTATGCAGAAGACAGAACACCAAACATAACCTGCTTTATGCTTTACATTGGCCTATTTATATTTATTAGGGTGGAGGAAATGAAGACACTCTGTCTGTGTGTTCTCAGACAGTTGCTGATGTGAATGCACTGGGCTTTTTATTATGGCAAACATTTGAATGTGTGGCATAAAAAAGGGACTGGCCCTTACACATCTCTTTTATTGTAGGTTTTTTCACAACCTGCCCCAGAAACTGAGGCCTCTACCTCAATGGCCTTCAGAAGAAATGTGTAAGGATTTAAAACCCTTGACATAAACTACAGTCAGTCCTGTGTTTGTAGGAAGTCAAGGAACTTTTTGTGATTTGATGAGCCTCCAGAAAACTTGTAATGATCATGTTTGTGGTGGAATTATGTTTCAGGTGGAAACAGACTCAGTCAGGGCCCTGTACAAAAGGAGACTTGAACTAGACTGTTCACTAAAGGAGCTGACTGTGAGCTGAGGAGGCTCCAAACAAAATCAAACAGCTGGATAAAACTGATCTCAGTATATATGTATATATGTATGTATGTATGTTTAACTTATTTAACCAAGTAACACTTTAGTATGAATATTTATTAATGCAACTTTCTCTTGCTCTCTTTCTCCCTACCATCCCACAAAACCAATAAAACAGTTTGAGACATATCTGCAGTTTCAATGTGCTTTTATTAAGTGTAATATTGTATGGTGATTGCATCTACATCTGCACCAGCTGGGTGGTCAAGTGTGATCGGGTCAGTTTCATCGGGGAGAAGCTGGTTTTGTGGTGTTTCTCGCTCCTTTCTACTGGTGACTATATTGTGCAGAATGGCACATGCAGCCACTATCTCTGATGCCCGCTCTGGTGACTCTTAAGGGCTGAACACAGTTGAAACGTGCATTTAGGATGCCAAAGGTCATCTCTATCTTCACTCTGGTTTTACGGAGGGCCACACTGAAGCGGTGCTGTGGCCCTGTCTGAGGGTCATGATAGGGGGTTATTGTGTAGGTTTTTCTAGCTCAGTTCAAATTAACAGTGTTTTGTATTGTACCAAATTTAACTCGCTTTCCTCAAAGCGCTGACACAACACAGACTCATGGAAAATTTGTGAGTCAAGCACTGGAGCCAGGCCATTTGGCATCCAAACTTGATCATATATGTTCATGACCACAAGTCGTCTGCAGATGAAATGTTTAGCCTAGTAAATCATTGTTATATCTGTTAATGTTACTATTAATTTAAAGATTCATCTCACAGAAAATAATCATCTCACATATTCACATCATCTCTACCTGAACATTAAGGCTGTGATAGGACTTCCTATTAACATAATCTGCCTCATGTTCCCCTAGAGCAGTGGAGATTGGAGCAATAGACTGCATACATGTTGCAATGACTCTAGGGAATCCTATCATAAGATTAACAGAAGAATAATAAAAAAAAGATTCAAAATAATTCTTAACATGTATTATATTGTATAGTACATTTGTGAAATTTGCTTAAAAAAAAGTGTTCATGTGATGTCACCGTATCAATATATCTTACTGGCAATTTTATAAAAGCCCTCTTTTATGGACATGGTCGGTAAATGTCCGGGGAACACTATTAATGAAACTTTTCATGTACTCCTGCAGAGCAAGGACCACCTTACGAATGGTTCGACAAACCGTGTTTTCCCCTATAGCTTCTGTGCGTCACCCACCGTGCAAGTAGGCCTACTACTTGAAAAAAAAAAAAAAAAAACCGCAACGCAATATTTTTGCGGTACAGTAAGTGCATGAATTCGACGTGTTAAATTCTGTATGTGCGGCTCAAGAAGTTCGCAAAGATAAGACATTACTTCCGCGGAAAATCTGTATCTTTCATACAAGTAACTATCAGTTAAGGCAAGGGGATTTTGTCTGGCTAAAAACTCTTTCTCCACGAAGTGCTCGTCAAACAATTTGCGCTGAGGTGTCCACCGGATTTGGAAGAAAAGGTGAAGTCATTGCAACAGACACTTGGAATAAGTTACGTCACCTATATGTTTCTTTGCTCTCAGCTGATTGGTCAAACTTCAGTCTGAGATCTTGAATCCAGAACATAACCTGCCCCGGAGCAGGTTAGCCGTGCAGCGTAAGATACCATGGCAACGAACACCGATTAAAGCCAAGCTACTTTCATAGTACCTAAAACCCAGGGTTGGCTGAAACTAAACTGAAACATAGCTGGCTAGCCACCTAAACCGGCTTCATGGTACAGGCCCCTGGTTAGGTTCACAGAGTAAGTTACCATGGTAACTGACTCTGAGTATAAGTTACCTCTCTTTCAGAAACGGGCTTGACTTACTCTGCTTTCTCAGGTTTAACATACCTCCCATTCTGATACAGAAAACTCAGAGTTTCCCTCATTTCAGGGTTAACATACTCAGAGTTTTCACTTAACCTCCTTTCTGAAACGGGCCCCTGTAGCTTACTAATGTAAATAAATAAAAATGTATACAAAATGTGATGATGTCCGACTCGTTTTGTGAAGAAGAAAGCCTTAAGTTTTCAAAAAGCATACGACCCACTATTCTGCTTCATGTCGGCTACCATGTTGACAATGACATGACGTGGTTTACAATGATTACCAAATTTCTCTCTCATATTGCTCCTCATAACCACTGAAAACTCAAAAAATCTAACCCAAATTTCTGGTTAGTTTTTTTTTTTTTTTTTGACAGTTTTAAGTGGTTATGATGAGCAATAATATGCATAATAATATGTAGCCTACATGAGTAATAATAGGCCTATGTAACACTTAATACCAAAATAGTGGTGGGTAGCCTACAAAATGACTCAAAACGAAATCTGAAATCTGAAATGCTGAACTTCAAAGCGCGTATCGAGTATGCAGAGCAATTTCTCATGAATCTCCGCGCCGGAGCGCGTACTGTTTTCAGAGAAACACGTGATCAACGAAAAACGAAGCTCTTTCTTTCCAGTCACGTGAATGCTTCACTTTGCGTGTCGGAGTGTTTGACTTTGAACCCAGACCACTGCTCTACATGTTTTTGGAAGTTTTAGTCCATTTACTAACATTTTTTAAAATATAAATAAGCCTATAGCCTATGTTACATGATCATACATTCTGACACATAGACAGCATAGAAACCATAAAATAATTAGACCACCATTTACTTTATTATTATTATTATTTATTATTTGTCTCAAACAATCAACATAGTTATACAACATACAAAACAATAATTAAAACCACGAAATAAAACAACCATCACAAAAACAAAAACAAAATAAAAGTAATAAATACATAAATAAAAGATAATAGTAATAATAATAATAATAATAATAATATCAAAATAAAAGATTTGTTTGAGAAGGAGCAGGCAGAAGCAATTAGCTTATTTAAACCTGCCCCTATTTAACAACATAATATTACAAAGCAAATTAATACACAGTTAATACATTCATTTTTCATAGATCTTACATAACTCACAACAATACCATAACCACAACACTTTCACATTGCAGATTTAGACCGGTGTTTCAATCTTTGCTTATCTATATTGGTCCAATAATGATTTCTTTAATCTATTTTTGAACCGAATGATATTAAAACTCTGTTTGATGTCATTATCCAGTCCATTCCATAAGGTTACCCCACAAACTGATATACACATGTTTTTAATAGCAGTTCGTACAAGAGGTTGTTTGAACATACAATATCCTCTTAGATGATATCCCCCATCTCTTTCATTAAACATTGCACTTATGTTACCTGGTAAATTATTTTCTTTGACTTTAAACATAAATTGAGCAGTTTTAAATGTAACAATGTCCATAAATTTTAACAAATGTGAATTTAAAAACAGAAGATTAGTGTGCTCGTAATACCCAGTATGATTTATTATCCTGATTGCTCTTTTTTGTAGTGTGCAAATATTTTGTAAATTGCTTTTATAGGTATTTCCCCAAATTTCCACACAGTATAACATATATGGCAAAATAAGTGTGCAGTACATAATATGTAATGTATTTTTGTTCAATATGTATCTGGTTTTACTCAATATACCAATACTCCTAGCCATCTTCATGCACAAATTTTTGATGTGGGGCTTCCAGCACAATTTATGGTCAAGTACAACACCCAAAAATTTACATTCATAAACTCTTTCAATTATTTGGTTATCAGTTATCAAACTGACATCTGTATTTATAATACGGTTCCCAAATACCATAAATTTTGTTTTGTTCAGATTGAGAGATAACTTATTAGAATCAAACCAAAGTTTTAATTTATTCATTTCAATTGTTACCTTTTCCATCATCTGTTGCAGATTGTCCCCGCAACAAAAAACATTTGTATCATCAGCAAAAACAGTAAATTTAAGTAAATTTGATACTTTGAAAATATCATTTAGATAAAGAATAAAAAGTTTGGGGCCTAAAACTGACCCCTGTGGGACACCACAGGTAATACTGAGGCTTACTGACCGATGAAAACCCATTTGTACAAACTGACTCCTATTTTCCAAATAATTTTTTATCCAATTATAGCCCACACCTCTGATGCCATACCTTTCCATTTTTTTTAACATAATTTCATGATCAACAGTATCAAAGGCTTTTTTTAAATCAATGAAAATCCCTACTGCATATTTTTTATTTTCAATACAATTTGTTAATCGGTCTACTAACTCAATTAGTGCCATAGACGTTGATCTACCAGATCTAAATCCATACTGACTGTCCATTAATAAGTTGTTTTTATCAATAAAATTATCTAGCCTTTTAACAAATAATTTTTCAAGTATTTTTGAGAACTGAGAAAGCAAGGATATCGGTCTATAATTATTAAAAACATGTGAGTCACCAGCTTTATATAATGGGATAACTTTTGCCAACTTCATCTTTTCAGGAAATACTCCTGTTTTAAATGATAAATTATATATGTATGTTAATGGCTCTACAATTCCATCAATTACTTTTTTTACTAGTGACATATCAATGTCATCACAATCTTTTGACGTTTTATTCATATATTTACTTACAATCTCTATAATTTCTTTGCCTTCTATAGTTCCCAAAACAAATGAGTGTGGATTTCTATCTACTTGATCCATCACAGAGTATTTCATCCCTGTGTACTTTATATCTTTGGCCAGTTGAGGGCCCACATTTACAAAAAAATTATTGAATTTGTCAACCACCACATTCATATTTGTCAGCTGTATGTCATTGTCCTTGAAATATTCTGGATAATTAAATTTATTAAGTCCTTTTGTAATAATAGTATTTATTGTACTCCATATTCCTTTCACATTATGTTTATTTTTCTCTAGTAAATTATTGTAATAATCCTTCTTACATACCCTCATTATGTTAGTTAATTTGTTTTTATATTTCTTATATTTTAACTCTGATTCTTTCGTTCTATATTTTATAAAATTCCTATAAAGAGTATTCTTTTTTTTACAAGCATTTTGAATTGATTTAGACATCCAAGGTTTTTCTGAATATTTACTTTTACTGCAATATTGTTTTATTGGACAGTTTTTATTATATAAAGTTATGAATATGTCTAAAAATAATTCATATGCAGTATTAAGGTCAGCTTCTTTAATACTTGCATCAATCAACTAAATGGTTGGTATTTTTATAATTAGTATTAATATAATTGTTACATTTAATTTATTGCCACACTTTAATATGTGAATTATATTATCAGAAAACTGAACATTTAGCGTTGTCAGGCTTTTATTTGTGCTTAATGGATAAAACAACGGCGCTGCGCAGCTAACACACGACGTCGCAGTTACGTAATTTATTCACACTTTTTGGTAATTTCATGACTTACCAACTGACAACGTACAGTACCAGTCAAAAGTTTGGAAACACTACTATTTTTAATGCTTTTGAAAGAAGTCTCTTATGCTCATCAAGCCTGCAGTTAAAAAAAAAAAAAACAGTAATATTATGAAATATTATTACAATTTAAAATAATGGTTCTCTTTTTTAATATACTTTAAAATGTAATTTATTTTTGTGATGCAAAGCTGGATTTTCATCAGCAAGTACTCCAGTCTTTGGTGTCTTATGATCCTTCAGAAATCATTCTAATATGCTGATTTATGATCAATGTTGGAAACAGTTGTGCTGCTTAATATTTTTTTATAACCTGAGATACTTTTTTCAGGATTATTTGATGAATAAAAAGTTAAAAAGAACTGAATTTATTTAGAATAGAAATCTTTTGTAACAATATACACTACCGTTCAAAAGTTTGGGAACAATAACTATTTTTTTTTAAAGAAATTAGTACTTTAATTCAACAAGAATGCGTTAAATTGATAAAAGGTGATGGTAACGATTTATATTGTTAGAAATGCTTTTATTTTGAATAAATGCTGTTTTTATGAATAAATGCTGTTAACGTTTTACTCATCAATGAATCCTGAAAAAAGTATTCCAAAAAAATATATTAAACAGCACAACTGTTTCCATCATTGATAATAACTGAGTATCAAATCATCATATTAGAATGATTTCTGAAGGATCATAAGACACCAAAGACTGGAGTACTTGCTGATGAAAATTCAGCTTTGCATCACAAAAATAAATTACATTTTAAAGTATATTAAAAAAGAGAACCATTATTTTAAATTGTAATAATATTTCATAATATTACTGTTTATTTATTTATTTGTTTTTTTTAACTGCAGGCTTGATGAGCATAAGAGACTTCTTGCAAAAGCATTAAAAATAGTAATGTTTCCAAACTTTTGACTGGTACTGTAGTCTCGACGTCGCATGTCTGTAATTTTATTACCATCGAATAACCAACTGACAACGTCGTCAGTACGGTCTCCTAAGGTAACAAAATAACCAACAACGTCCCAGTTACGTGAAGTTTTGGTAATTTCATGATTTACCAACTGACAACGTAGTCTCGACGACGCATGTCTGTAAATTACGTTGTCACAACGTTGTGCTTACTAACTGGTAACGTCACAAAGTTACGTTGTAGCAACGTATCTGGGAATTTCACTTTTCCGGTTGCCACGACGTAAGTTTGGTCACCAGATTACGTTGCAGTTACTTAACAGTTACGTATCTGTGTTAGTTGGAATAACTGTCCGTCTTGCCTGCGCTTTTTTAGGCTTGTTTGAGATGCGCCTTGCCTCGCCTGAAATGTATGCGAGAGTAGGCAACTGCAGTGAGAGGAGGAGTGAAAAAAGCGCAGGCAAGCCGGACAAATCTCTCTTCTCATAGTGGATCTGACACCTGTGAGATCAAAGATGGATATCGCGGGATTGACGCTCGTGCACAGTGTTGCTAATAAACTGGATGTAATTCAAGTTCTGTTGCTTTTATATGAAAATAAATAAATTGAACAAGACACCCAAAGTACTTGTTATTTAATTAATTCCATTCCAAATGCATGTTTATCAATCTTTTTTTTCTTTAATACAGACATTGGCTATGTGGTTTTTTTGTGTGTGTGTGTGTGTGTGTTTTTTGTTTTGTTTTTTTATAAAAATTAAATTGCATAACCCAAAGAGATCGCACTGTCAGATAGTTTGGGAATATTCACACATAACATTTAGGCCTACACATAAAACATGATATCAGAGTTTTAAAATCAAACATTTTAAAAGAGCACAATACATCACGGTTGTTTAAACCAATGAGCATTAAGCTGTGTCGTCAGTAAGTCGTTTCCCATCATGCTTTTGATCAGCGCAGTCGGTGGAGAGCAACTGCGCTCGACTGCAGAATCCGACACGGCCGCCTTGCGCTCGCGAGAGATTTTTGACATACGTCAGCATGACATCAGAGCAAGATGGACCGCACTCGGACACATTTCTAACCGGCATGCATCTCGCGCTGATCGGTTCTGCGCAGATTTTGCTCATCTCAAACAAGCCTTTTCACTCCTCTCACTGCAGCCGCCTACTCTCGCATACATTTCAGGCGAGGCAAGGCGCATCTCAGACAAACATATTTATTGTTAAAGGCGGCCGAGACTAGAGATCGGTGGTGGACAGCAAATTCACATTTAAATGTAAGCATTATGTTTTCATTTACTCAAATAGCTAGCGAACCCAGAGTTAAAGTTTCTTATAAACTTCATCTTAACTCCTTCGTCACCATTGCGTGGCTTCATTTGTCAGTTAGTTTGAGGCAAAACTTGTGCTAATATTAGTTTAACGACCTATTTGTAATATTTGCAGTAGTCTATCTCACTTTTGTATTATAAGAAATATCACTCACTCTATAAAGCCCACAACAATAAGAAAAGCAGTAGATGAGGCAATGGGGTTTCACTTTTATGTGTTTATTTAGTGCTGTCATGAAAGCTATGTCTACAAAGGTTTTTAACCAAATTTGAGTTTCCAGAAGGTTTGAGGAGTGTATGCAAATAAGGAGGCGTGGCCCAAATACTGGAGGCTGGGTTTGAAATGGCTGGTGCACAGAGGCACCTTATGGACAGCAGAGGGAGCTCCCAGTGCTAAGGAGCACACTGTAATGAAACAGAGCGAGTGAGCAGGGCTGGAGCGAGGACTATACTTTATGTAAGGGATAATGTATAGCGAGGCGGTTGTTATATGAATCAGCCTGTCGGGGTTGTTATTCGCTATAACAACCGCCTCGCTATACATTATCCCACTTATTAAATGGCTACCTACAAAATACATAAATAATTTGACACAAAATATTGATTTAAAAAGGAGTTTATTGATTTAAAAACGATTGTATTGCTTCCGCTAAAGAAAATAGTCTGTTCCGCGTCCATAGCAACGCTCTGTTTTTCATGGCAACGGTGTGTTATACTTCGCAGCGGTCTGTTATCAAGAAATAACAGACCGCATTCTACATTGGAATTCAACCAAGCCAAGTAAAAAATATATATATTTTAACGCAACGCATCAGAAAAAACAAGGTTAGGAAACAGTAACTGTACGTTCACAACGCCGCCGACTTGAGCTGCAAAGAAGCTCTGGCCGCCCTGTCAAGGACGCTTGTCAAAAAGTACGGGGAAGCTTGTTGACGCTTGTTGACAATGACAATGGTTGATAGTGAGTGCGCGCGCGCAGATCTATTGTAACAGTACACAGTACACAGTGATATTGTGAAAGCCGTGGCAAGAGACAAGCAGCTTCTTTATTACTATACCTGTGTGCTGTCTATTACAACTTATGCTTAAACAGGTGGTTCCTATCATTATCGGATTAATTGCACAGTTTAACCATCATAGAGTGAAAGTTTATAATTTGCATGTCAGTTTAACAAGGGTGCGCTTGACAGGGCATATATAAGAACGAGCAGAGAGAGAGAGAGCCCCGGCCGCGCGCGCGCACTCACTATTAATAATAATAATAATAGTTATTCTCGTCGTCAGACCGATAGCACTCCTTTGACTGGTGACTTTGTGTGTGAGGCCACATAAATGTTACAACACTGTCATTAAGTTGAAGTTATCACATTATAAAGTACAGTCCTCGCTCCAACCCTGCTCACTCGCTCTGTTTCATTACAGTGTGCTCCTTAGCACGCCTCTGTGCACCAGCCATTTCAAACCCAGCCTCCAGTATTTGGGCCACGCCTCCTTATTTGCATACACTCCTCAATCCTCAAATGCCCAATCCTAAATCCCCAAATTCCCAATCCTAAATCCTAAATCCTAAATGGTTAAATGCCCAATCCTAAATACCAAATCCCCAATCCTAAATCCTAAATGGATAAATGATTAAATGCCCAATCCTAAATACCAAATTCCCAATCCTAAATCCCTAAATGCCCAATCCTAAATCCTAAATGGCTAAATGACAAAATGACCAATCCTAAATACAAAATGCCCTATCCTAAATACCAAATTAATTTTCGACTTAGACTTTTAGTTTTTGACTTAGACTTTTAGTTTCAAATTTAGACTTTTAGTTTTAGACTTTTAGTTTTAAATCTGACCCAATAATCCCTCCATACATTTGCTCTGCCCTTAGGATTGCAAGTGTCCTGGGACAGGTGAGGGTGTGAGTGGGAAACCCACTGCTGAAACTTGGCCCTGGTTTGTCCTCATGGATGAGGTGTTGGGACAGAGGCATTGCACCAACCCCCCTGTCCTCATTGCCTCAATCCCTGAGGACACACCAGGGCCGAGTTCAGTAGTGGGTGCCCACGGTGAGGAGGAGCCAGGGGCAGCAGCAGCACCAGCAGCACCAGTAGCACCACCAGCACTAGCAGGAGCACCAGCAGCAGCAGCATCACCAGCACGAAGGCAGAGGCGAGGACAGCACAGGAGAGTAGGGAGAGGATGGACAGGCTGTTTTCTCTTCAAAGAGAATGATTGAAAAATATTTTTTTTTCTACATATTCTTGGTGAACTTTTTTTCACTTTTATTTTTTAAAAGGAAATAAAAAATCTGTACATTATTTTTATGCAACTTTAAATGTGTAAATAAAAGAGAATTAATTGTTATGGACATTGTTTATTTTTGTAATGACAGTCATAATTTTTACATGAAACAAATTATTGTATAGGCCTACCTTTTTTTTTTCAAATAAAATTGGTAAATGAAAATCATTTGTTCCACGCCCACGGGCTACATTAAAGTATTTTTCCAACTATTAACAACATACGTTAAACATATAAAAATCAACATAAACATTTACAGTATATAAAATAAGAAAAAAATGATGTAGACTTTTATTGAGCTGAGCAGGGAGACCCTGGTGGTGCCGCTGGACCGGGATGGGCTCCACAATAGAGACCCTGGTAAGGCCTCCTGCTCTTGGGACATCATCTGGGATGGTCTCCAGAGTGTTTGAGTGCATATTTACACTATCCACTAAGCTGTCTACCAACAGGTTTGCAGGGCTGACTCAATCGACGGCTGCCATGTCACTGAGGTTTTTTTTTGTTGGTTTTTTTTAAGAGTATATTTCTGAAAAAAGTACTTTTAATAACTGCTAATACTGCATTTGGGAAAAACTACTAAAACGTTAGTTAAGCACAATTATCTTGCATACTCTAATGTACTTAAAGTATCAAGAGTAAAACTAGAGGTATGTATTCTGCAGGAGAAAAGAACTCCTTGTCAGGGTTTTTATGATAGTTTTGCATTTATATTAGGCTACTACTGCATTTTAATTCTGAATATTTTCAAGGTTGTTACATTATATACTTTTGTGTAGTTTAATGTAAAATTATATGTGAGGGGGAAAAAGTACTTCAGTAGGTTACTTCACATTTGTACGTGAATACTTAACGAAGTATGCAGTTCCGAAAATTAAAGTAACAAAATGTAGGTCTATTGTCACAATATTAACAAAGTGTTGCTTACTACAGCTGCGTCCCATATAGCCTACGGAGGATTGTTCTTGTCGCCTGGCAACTGTGACAGCTGCCGATGACGAGCGGGAGAAATACTGGACTGTTTTATATTCAAACAGGGCTAAACCGAAAATACATGACCTGGCAGCGCCGGGGCTGAAACATCCTCACCATGTCCTCCAGTAAAATATAAAACAAAAAAATGACAAAAGCCAATTCTGGCTCCATAGCTGTTTACTCAATTAGGCATGGGCGTCAGTTTGGTTTGAGATGTGCTGGGGACAGAGACGCGTTCGGAAGTGCATTTTCAGAAGTGCTGGGTACAATGACGCTTTTTTTTTTTTTTTTTTTTTTTTTTCTCTTTCGCGCAGGTCATGTTTCGAAAGACGATGTCCTGTAGCTTACTAATGTAAATAAATAAATAAAAATGTATACAAAAATGTGATGATGTCCGACTCGTTTTGTGAAGAAGAAAGCCTTAAGTTTTCAAAAAGCATTAGACATATGACCCACTATTCTGCTTCATAAGTACGTTGACAATGACATGACGTGGTTTAATGTACCTAAACAATGATTACCAAATTTATCTCTCATATTGCTCCTCATAACCACTGAAAACGGTCAAAAAAATCGAACTAAAAGTCAAATTATCATGGACGTTATCTGACATTAAGCGTTTCTGTTTCACATTTTCAGCAGGGCAGCGGAGCGGCTGTGGGTTGACTCCCCACGGTTCTCATGGGCTTTATATAAGTCCTTAAGGTGAAAAAGCTTTACGTGGTTTAATGTAGGCTACCTAAACAACGATCACCAAATTTTCTCTCTCATATTGCTCCTCATAACCACTAAAAACGGTCAAATAATCTAACCCAAAGTCCAATTATGATGGACGTTATCAGACATTAAGCGTTTCTGCTTCATTGAGGCTTGTAGGAAAAAGCTTAACGGTTTAATGTAGGCTACCTAATCAACGATCAGTGATCACCAAATTTCTGGTTAGTTTTTGTTGTTGGTGACAGTTTTAAGTGGTTATGATGATGAGCAATAATATGTAGGCTACATGAGTAATAATATGTAACACTTAATACCAAAATAGTGGTGGGTACAAAATGACTCAAGACGAAATCTGAAATCCACGTCTATGCTGAAGCTTCAAAGCGCGTATCGAGTATGCAGAGCAATTTCTCATGAATCTCCGCGCCGGAGCGCGTATTGTTTTCAGAGAAACACGTGATCAACGAAAAACGAAGCTCTTTCTTTCCAGTCACGTGAATGCTTCACTTTGCGTGTCGGAGTGTTTGACTGTGAACCCAGACCACTACTCTACAGGTTTTTGGAAGTTTAAGTCCATTTACTATCTTTTTTTTTTAATTGATAAATAAGCCTATAGCCTATGTTACATGATCATATTCTGACACATAGGCTAAACAGCATAGAAACCATAAAATAATTAGACCACCATTTACTTGCATCAATCAACTAAATGGTTGGTATTTTTATAATTAGTATTAATATAATTGTTACATTTAATTTATTGCCACACTTTAATATGTGAATTATATGATCCCTTACTACTCTTTGATCACCAAAATTGCATATTTAAACGTAAAAAATAAATAAATAAAAAAATGTTCATGCCTTAAATCTTGAATGTAACTGGACACCTTTGTCTCATTTAGTATTCGCGATTCTATGAATATGCAAATGAGCCCTGCCTCCACTCACTCACTCACTCAGCTCAGAGATCCACTGGTTGACGATCACACGTTGATCTGATTGGTTACAAGGTAGTTTGTGACGTCAGAAACACCAGCGATTTCAAAGCGTGTTTTTGAGACTGTCTTTGGTTCACTGCAGTTTTAAGGAGGAAATACTCAGCAATGCTGTCGACTTATGAATTTACACATGGTTTGTCTTAAAGCAGATTAAAAACACCACATAGACACATAAACAACATTAAAAGCTGGATTTTCACCACAGGGGGACTTTAAAAATAACGGCACAGTTATCACAAATCTGGGTTTTAGCTGTCACTTGTTATGAGGGATGGACTCTAGATTAATTTAAAGCATTTTAGTGTAAGGTTAAAGCATTGCAAAATGTAAGAAATTAAAATAAAAAGGTCTGAATACTTTCTAAATGCACTGTAAATACCCCCCCACACACACATCAACTCCACATTTAAACTCCACATCAGTATAGAATTTAATAAAATTCATAAGCTAGTTCATGCACAGCTTTTCTTATCGTCTCACGGACAGATGAAAACAGAATTACAACATGGCATTACAACACCTAAAAACCAGACACTGATGACTGAAATCAAAAACTTGAGGCATCTTACATCCACAGATTTGTTTAAAACAATTGTCTGCCAGTGCTAAAAGCATATAAAAAACGGGTCATGCTTTTCAAACAATAAATATTTTTTTCTTTTGGACATAATCAATGAAACCAAGTAGCGAAGAATTGTAAAACAGCGATAAACCCTTGTGTGAACAGAGACCTCTCCTGTTATAGAGGTCAGAACTGAGCAGTTGCTGCAAAGATTTATTTTGACATTGCTAATTGTAACAGATGGTTATATCTTAAACTCTGAGGTGAAAATCAGGACATGCAAACAGCTCAGTTACTGAACATCCATTTATTCTTATTCTTCCCTATACAACACACTATAACCTTTACTGCACAGGAGTGCCCTCTAGTGTCCCGTTGGTTACACTACATCCCCCCCTTTTAGTCTCAACATCTCTAATTATTAGTGTGGGGAATTGTGTTATTTTAGGAACGGTTCATATAGATTTTTGCAACTGGTGTTTTTTTACTTGCTAGGACCCCACTGAATACAAAACAACCTGTTTCCAATTTTTTTCTTCATTTTTAGTGCCAAAATTCAAGATGGCAGACAATATATGCAGAAAAATCACAGAAAATAAAATATATAATCTTTTCACTTCTATGAAGGCTTTAAAATGGTAAACTTTTTGATGAATGTATTCCTAATAAGGCAGACAAGTGAGACCCAGACTATTTTAAAAATATTTATTGGATTGTTTGCCAAAAAAATGAAAAAAAAAAAAAAAATATGAAAAAAAAAATCTGAAAAAATGAAGAAAAAAAAATCTGCATTTTGTTTCATGATTGAAGAGTTCAACAAAACAGTCAGTCATTGTCACTCAAGTATTTATCCTCATCACTCTCACTGTCACTGTCTGACTTTTCAATATTGGTGCATGTCTTCTCAGTATGGCAAGCCGTTTGAACTTTTATTCATTTCCAGGATATGAATTCTTGATAACAATTCAATTTTCACTAGTTGAAACGATAGTTATTGATATCAGAAATTAGATTTCTACTAGTAACAATGGCAATTTTTGATATCAGGAATTACATTTCCACTAGTAACAATGCTAATTCTTGATATCAGCATTTACATTTTCACTAGTTAATAACCCCTCTGTGCTTCTTCGGTCAAAAACGGACGAAAACTTATACATTTTGAATTTTTTTATTTTTTTGTGACTGGGATGACACTTGGTAACTTTTGTTGTATTAGCTATGTGAACACACACAAAAATCATGGACATGATCTGGATATGTTAAAGGGTCGTAAAAAAAATAGTCACACTTAGCTTCCTGCCGGTCAAAAATGACCGACATAGGAAATGAATGGGAAATACGAAAAAATACGAAAACTCAGAGAAACTTTTGGTGGTACAAACTACAAATCAGCCACTGTGCAGAAAAAAGTGCACAGCAATAAAGGGGTGACACTCTAAAACAACAAGAGTGCAAATATGACCCCCCCCCCCCCCCCCCCCCCCCCATAATATAATATAGTTTTATATAGTATAAAAACTATATAATCATAACTCCAAAACTGTTGCAAGGAGAGTTTTTCAAAGTGGATACATTCACTGTTCAGACTCTAAGCTTTCAAATGACATCAACTTTGTGTTAATCAAGGCAAGATTTTTGAAAAATATGGTAATGAATATTTTCGCAGCTAGGTGGCGCCTGCTGGCGGTACTCTCGGTTTTAGAGGGATTACTCAGCAGTCGTTAGGAGTTAATACATGCAATTAGATGCATTAAAAAGCTGAGATCCTACGCTTTAAAATTATATATAATTTGTGAATTTATGAATATAATAGAAATATTTTTTTGATATCAATAATTACATTGTTACTAGTAAAAATGGCAATTACTGATATCAATAATTAAATTGTCACTAGTTGAAATGTCTATTCTTGATATCAACAATTGAATTGCTACTAGTAAAAAAATTCATTTTTGGTATCTAAAATGGCTTTCTTACTAGTAACAATCACATTCATGATATCAGAAATTAACATTGTCACTAGTGAAAATGGAATTATTGATATCAAAAATGAACATTGTTACTAGTAGCAATTTAAATGTTGATATCAAGAATAGACATTTCAACTAGTGACAACTGAATTCTTGATATCAAAAATAAAGGTTTTTACTAGTAAGAATTGTATTTCTGATATGTGAAACTGGAATTTCAACAAGTAAGAAATCAATTCATGATATCAACAATTGATTTTGAATGGCAGCCTATGGTGACATTTCACTAGTGAAAATACAATTACAGATATCAAGAATTATAGTTTTTACTAGTTGAAATTCAATTGTTGATATCAAGAATTATCATTTTAACTAGTGAAAATGTAAATGCTGATATCAAGAATTAGCATTGTTACTAGTGGAAATGTAATTCCTGATATCAAAAATTGCCATTGTTACTAGTAGAAATCTAATTCCTGATATCAATAACTATCATTTTAACTAGTGAAAATTTAGTTGTTGATATCAAGAATTCATATCCTGCGAATGATTAAAAGTCAAAATGGCTTGCCTATTGCCATTCCCAGGATATAAATGGTTAATATCAAGAATTATAGTTTTTACTAGTTGAAATTCAATTGTTAATATCAAGAATTATAGTTTTTACTAGTTAAAATTCAATTGTTGATATCAAGAATGAACATGTTTAATAGTTGAAATGTAATTCCTGATATCAAAAATTGCCATTGTTACTAGTAGAAACATTATTCCTGATATCAAGAATTATAATTTTAACTAGTTAAAATTGAATTGTTGATATCAACAGGGCTGGACTGGGACAGAAAATCGGCCCTGGCATTTTGGCCCAGACTGGCCCACTACAGATGACCATAAACACCACCCATCTTTGCACGCCCTTGAATATGTTTTGGTTCAACTCCTATTCATTAAAACCACTAATGCCATCTAATGAGTGAGTAGGAACGAGTTAACAGATGAAATAAGTACAAAATTGTAATTTATTAATACAATTGAACTATACTCCACAGTGATGCATCCAAAAAGCAAGCTATAAGCTGCATTGGCATAGCAATACCAGTGTTTCCCACAGGATCTTGGGATCCCTCTAGGGGGATTCGGGGGCATGAAGGTCCTGCTGCTGCAGAAAACATATATATTTTGACACATTTTGCAGCATCTGCTTGAAGGGCCTGTATCTATTTTTCACGCTATTTCTCTGTACATTCCTTGCGTTTCTTCTCCATCTCTCAGACTATTTTGACAGATACACACTTGACACTGCACGCTCACTCAAAGCCCAAAAGGGGGAGGTGTTTAAAGATGTGATTGGGCCAGCCCACTGTCAATCAAGAAAACAACCAATGGGCCGCTGATCTACGGGTTTTCACGGGTTTCAAAAAAACTAACGCTTACTTTTTTTTTGACCAATGCATTACACCGGCACTAACCCAGCGCCGTCAATTAAACAAAACAAAACGAATGGGCCGCCGATGTACGAGTTTTATGGGCCATTTAAAAAAAAAGTATTAGATGTATCGGCCCAAAAAGCACGTCGGCCCACCGGGCATTTACCCGGTATACCAGATTACCAGTCCAGCCCTGGATATCAAGGATTCATATCCTGGAAATTAATAAAAGTTAAAACAGCTTGCCATACCTCAGAGCCCTCACACCTGCAAAGTTGCGTGCATGGTAAGTTGTTGCTCTTGCAAGAACACCTTCTACTGCATTGGCTGGCAAGACAAGAGCACTTCACAAGCTCCACAACAGCCTCTGGTGCTGGTGGAAGTTTTGACAGGACAGGAGCCCATTGCCCATCATCAATTTGCCTCCATCCCAGTGATAGTGCGTCAAGAATCTTTGGAGCAGGCACTGTATCTTGTGCCCAAACATTTGCTTGCCAGTGTGCTCTCAGAATGTGCTCTGTAACTGCTCCTGAAGTGGGACATAGTTTCCCCACTCCCTGGTTGGGTTTTAGAGTTTTAAACATGTTCCACCGAAGGGCTTTTGCTGTTTCATAACCAGGTTTGAAGAGCTGACACATGAATTTCTCACATCCAGCTAACACGTCTGGAGATGGATGAGGACCTACACCAAGCCTACAAAGTGCATTAATGACATCATCATCTGTCTAACAAAGGTGTTATGGCCTCAAAAGTTAACGGTAACACTTTATAATAACGTTCAGTTGTAAGTCATTAATAAGTCTTTAGTTAATGATGAACTAATCATTTACAAAACATTCATAAATGATTAGTAAGTGATATACTACCATTTTATGTATGTTTTGTAAATTTAGTTACAAGTCATTTACAAGTGATTAGTAAATGATTAAATAATCATTTATGAAACATGACTATGCATTCATAAATGATTAATAAGTGATATGTTAATTATTTTATGTATGTTTTGTAGATTCAGTTATAAGTCATTTACAATTGATTAGTTAATGATTAACTAATCATTTACAAATCATGACTATGCGTTTCATAAATGTTTAATAAATGATGTAAAAAAATTTTGTATGTTTTGCTCACATCAGGTGCACAGTGGTTAAAGACGTGTTATAGATGTGTAAATGCATGAATAAATCATTTACAACACTTTCTGCATCCCCTAATCTAAAGTGTAAACTATTCATCACTTGTAAATGTCTTTCACATCATTCGTAGATTACCACTTCAAGAATCAAAAAGGCATAAGATCAACGAATGTTATCTACGAATGTATATGTAACACATTTACAAGTGATGAATAGGTTACACTTTAGATTAGGGGATGCAGAAAGTGTTGTAAATGATTTATAACACTTTCTGCATCCCCTAATCTAAAGTGTAAACTATTCATCACTTGTAAATGTGTGACACTTACCTGTTATAAATGATCTATTCAAGGCATTTACAACACTTTCAGCACTCTCTAATTGCTATATACATACAAAAAAAAAAACATTATTTATTATAACATTTATGAAACGCATATTCATGTTTTGTAAATGATTAGTTAATCATTTACTAATCAATTGTAAATTACTTATAACTGAATCTACAAAACATACATACAATCATTAACATATCACTTATTAATCATTTATGAATGCATAGTCATGTTTCATAAATAATTAGTTAATCATTTACTAATCACTTGTAAATGACTTGTAACAGAATTTACAAAACATACATAAAATGTTAGTATATCACTTGCTAATCATTTATGAATGTTCTGTAAATGATTAACTCATCATTAACTAACCACTTATAGATGACTTACAACTGAACGTTATTATAAAGTGTTACCAAGGTTTCTTGTTTCAAGTCATTCATGGAGACGATGTGAGAAATTCATGTGTCAGCTCTTCAAACCTGGTTATGAAACAGCTAAAGCCCTTCGGTGGAACATGTTTAAAACTCTAAAACCCAACCAGGGAGTGGGAAAACTATGTCCCACTTCAGGAGCAGTTACAGAGCACATTCTGAGAGCACACTGGCAAGCAAATGTTTGGGCACAAGATGCAGTGCCTGCTCCAAAGATTCTTGACGCACTATCACTGGGATGGAGGCAAATTGATGATGGGCAATGGGCTCCTGTCCTGTCAAAACTTCCACCAGCACCAGAGGCTGTTGTGGAGCTTGTGAAGTGCTCTTGTCTTGCCAGCCAATGCAGTAGAAGGTGTTCTTGCAAGAGCAACAACTTACCATGCACGCAACTTTGCAGGTGTGAGGGCTCTGAGGAGACATGCACCAATATTGAAAAGTCAGACAGTGAGAGTGATGAGGATAAATACTTGAATGACAATGGCTGACTGTTTTGTTGAACAGATTTTTCCCCCATTTTTTTCAATGTTTCTATTTTTTTCACCCAATTTTTTGGCAAATGATCCAATAAATATTTTGAAAATAGTCTGTCTCACTTGTCTGCAAGGAATACATTCATCAAAAGTTTACCATTTTAAAGCCTTTATAGAAGGGAAAAGATTATATATTTTATTTTATTGTATGTGATTTGTCTTCATATTGTCTGCCATCTTGAATTTTGGCACTAAAAATGAAGAAAAAAATTGAAAACAGGTTGTTTTGTATTCAGTGGGGTCCTAGCAAGTAAAAAAAACACCAGTTGCCCAGGCTGGAAAAATAATTTCCCTCTTCCTGCAAAAGCTCAAAAGTTTCATTTTGTTTATCGTTTCCTAGTAACAAAGGCTGGCTATCTTTCCCATCTTTCCATTGGCTTCATGTAATCCATTCTCCCCAATAATTTTCCATGTCATCTGATTGTTAACAGAATTATTGTGGTGAGCGCAGAACATTATTTTAATTAAAATGATTATTAGGTTATATGAAGGAAACTTTTAATCAGTCAATGCGTTTTTCCGGGTATGCCAATAAATAGCATAATGGTGGTTACACCCATCATTGGTTGATAATCATGATAATTCATGTTACCCATGGTCATATTTATTACCCAAGTCAATCAGGTAATTAGAAAATGTATGTATATAATGATATACCTAACATATATCCATTTGAAATGTTTAAAAAGGCGATTATTTGCAATTTTTGGTGATATGTCCGCCATCTTGGATTTTGGGCCTGTGCAGCCCGGGAAAAAATCGGAAACAGGTAGTTTTGCAAACTATAGGGTCTGAAGAAGTCAAAAAACATCATTTGCAAAAATCTATATGAAATGTTCCAAACACTTTATTTTGCTACATATGGCCCTGCACTATATTATGCTGCATACTTATATTCCCATGGTTGCATTTTCTTTTCTCAGGGAACAAACATCTCAATAACATAACATTAAACTTTCTTTCCTAAACTGGAAACCAGGGTGGACTGCCTGGACATCCCTGACTCTACTGAAGGGATTATTCTGCCCTTTTCCTGACAGCAGGTCTTCCTATGCTAATTCAGTTTATAACTCCATTCTTTCTGGTGGACGGGAAATCCTACCCGACCTTGTCACTGTACCGTTGACAACTTCCTGAGTTGGTTCTGGAAGAACTGTAAGATGAGCTCTATTCCTTCTCAGTGTTCCCATTTCAGTTTCTACCTGATAAGATCTGGGCATTGGTGCTTCTTCCCGGACCATTCCAGTGGCCTTTGATCCACACTTTCTGTCCAGGAATGATGACTGGTAGATTTTTCGCTCTGTGTCTAGATCTGAATGTTTCTTGTTGTTTCTCTTTTAACAAGCTATCTTTCCTTCTGAACACTTTCAGGTCAGGCCATCTTGGCGTGAGAGATTTAGGTGGAACTGGGACTGTTGACCTTATTCTCCTCCACATCAGGAGCTAATGGAGTTGATCTGTAGGCCAAAAGAGCTCTGTGAGGGTCTTGGTTCTTTCTCAGCATTTGTTTTACTGTACGCACCGCTCGCTCTGCCTCTCCATTGCTCTGAGGGTATCGTGGACTGCTTGTGACATGTTCAAAGTCATAGTCTTGAGAAAACTCTGCAAACTCACAAGATGCAAACTGTGGACCGTTATCTGTCACCAGTGTTTCGGGGATTCCAAACCTGGCAAAGATGACCTTCAGCCTCTCCACTGTTGTTGCTGTTATGAGTTTTGGCAAGTTTGCAACTTCAATGTATCTCGAGAAATAGTCAACCACCACCAGATAATGGCCTCCTTCCCATTGAAAGATATCAGCTGCGACTCATTGCCAGGGTCTCGCTGGTAAAGGTGTTGGCATCAATTGCTCTGTTTTCTGCTGTGAATGCTGACAGCAGATGTCGCATCTCTCCACTAACTCTCTTATGTCTCTTATAACACCTGGCCACCATATAGATTGCTGTACTCTTGCAATGCACTTCGTCATTCCTTGGTGACCATGATGAAGTCTTTCGAGCATCTCTCTCTGCATGGGTTTTGGAATCAGAATCCGTTCTCCTTTCAGTAGAATCCCATTCGCTACATGGATATCTGCTCTATGAGACCAGTATGGCATGGGATGTTCCGATGTGCTGGCCAGCCTTTTTGTGTATACTGTTTTAGTTGTTGGCAGATTAGATCCTCATTCTGCATTTCCTGAATCTGTTTCAGTTTTGTTTTTGTTGCAGGGATTTGTTGAACTATGAGATCCACAAATACTCTGCACTTATCCTCCAATGTTTTGTTTTCTGTAGATTTTTCAGGTCCCGATGGTGCCCTTGACAACGCATCTGCAGTGACCAGTTGTTTTCCTGGGACATACTTGATGTTGTACTTATATCTGAGCAGCCTCAGTCTGAACCGAAGAATTCTTGGAGGTAAATCATCAATTGGTCTGTTGCCCAACAGTGGTATTAGGGGTTTGTGGTCGCTATGAACCGTAAATTCCAATCCAAGCAAATATGCACTCACACATTAAAAAAATCAGTAATACTGAATTCATACGATAAAGGCGGGTTGAATTTGATTGATTTTAGCCCTCTAAACAGTAACTTTAAAATAAATTGGATAAGACACTATCTTCAAAACTCTTCATCTATTTGGAATATAATTCCTCGGTTTATTTTTTCTCATGTGGGTGGCTTAGAATTTCTTTTGATGTATAATTATAAAATTGGAAAACTTCCAGTCAAACTTTCTCAATTTTACCAACAAGCACTTGCTGGAGTCTTACATATAAACACAACTTCTCCCCTCATAGTTTTCTTATTTGGAATAATGCCAATATTTTGAATAGAAATAAGTCTTTATTTTTTCATAATTGGTTTAGTAATGGGTTGTTATTGGTGAATCAGTTATTTAATAATGAAGGGAGCTTATTTACGTTTGCAGACTTTATCTCAAGATACAAAATACCTATTACATTAAAAGAATTCAAGGTGCTTACTAAGGCCATACCTGCAGGTGTTCATATGCTGTTCAAAAGCAGTGTATAATACATCCACACTCTCTGTCTGTCCTCCTAGACCTGAACATACCTCTGTTGGCACTATCTGTTTCTCTGGGTTAAAGCCTAACAATTATAAAATTAGATCCTTTTTTTTAAGAGAGATTATCTCTACGCCTTATGTTATTTTCTACTGGAACAGTTTCTTTAATAATGTAAATTGGACTCAAGTTTGGTCATTACCTCAAAAATTCTTCATTACAAATAAGGTTAAGGAAATCTCATATAAATTAATTCATAGAGTTTATCCTAAAAGTATTCCTATACAAAAATGTTTAATTGATATTGATTTAAAATGTTCTTTCTGTGAATGCTCCACTGAAACAATTTCTCATTTGTTTTGGTCTTGCCAATATACCCAGTATTTTTTGGAATAATGTGGAGGTTTTCATTGCTGATAATATTTTAAAAACATTTTCTTTATCTTATAAAAATGTGATTTTGGGTTATTATATCAAGGATCGCTCTTTAAAGGATGTTAGTTTTATTATAAATTGTATTTTATTTTTATGTAAATTTCACGTTCATAAATGCAAGTTTACAAAAGGCAAACCTCTTTTTATGGTGCTTGAAAAGGAGATTAAAATGTAGATGTGATGTCAAAATCTAAAAATAGTAAAGCAATTAAAACGATTAATATATGCTCCTCCTTTAAAAAATGTACATAATATAAAAAATAAAATATAAGGAACTGCAATGCAATGCAATGGTGCTGACCTGCAAAGTATATTTTCTGTATTTAAATGGCATTTTAAAATCCTATGAAATTGTTATATGTATAATGTAGCCTATATCAGTTTGTAAACTGATGCTTATGTACCCTCTCGTCTTTTTATTATTATTATTTTATTTTATTATTATTTTTTATTTTAATTTTTTTCTCCCTTGTTCCTTCTGGTTGAGGCATGTGGAATCTCTTTTGTTATATGAGATATGGCACCACGTGATTGGACTTGGAGTGTGGGTGTGTTTATCATCAGGAGTAGCAGAGAGACAGTTAGTAGCATCCAGAGGAGCTGCAGACATGGATTTCTGGTGTCTGGGGTGAGTTGGCCTCTCATTTTCTTCAAAAATACAGTAAATAAACTAGAAAATAAAGAGTAATACTCAGGGTCACTATATCCAATGCATGTGTTTAACTTGCCATACTATCTGAAACATTTCGCATGCTTAAAGGGGATTCTTACACAGATGGACAAACGCCAGGCGCGTTTCCATTACAGATATGCACTTTTTTTCTGGCGTTTCCATTAACCGATGTTATGCGACTAAAACGTCTTTTTCGTCTCGCGAATCTCGATCAGTCATTCCAAAAATCATGGCGACAGATGTTGGGAAGTTTAGGCGGCGGCCTATCCCTATCCCGGCGGCCTGGTGAAAAATATCTTTAGGTGGGGCTGTCATATAGCCTGGCAAGCCAGACCTACATCAAGATGTTAGGTCTGGAAACTCACCATAGACACGCTCAATCCGAGGGGCGGGATAAACGGCTGTCTTTCAAATTCCCTCTGCACGCAATAGGACAGCGCTACAACCAACCTGCGTTTTCCCAACAGCTGAGCTAACGTTAGATGATAGATTCAAATTTTGCCATATCTGACAGGCAAAAAAAAAGCATTTCTAAACAAACGTGTAGTAAATACTTCACCTTTGGCTTATAGTCAGAAGTTACGCTGTTTGCGTAGATCACGGAGCACGCAGTGACAACCGCGCCCACTACGGTCACATATTATGACGGTCACAGAATCTGGTGTAACACCGGCAAAACTACGAACACATCTTCCTTTTTAAAGAATGACTTAAGTGCCGTTCTTTGCTCTTTTCTCAAAGAAAAACTTAACTCCAAGTCCTCCAGAGTCGCGGCCAAAGCCGATTCGAAAGACTGTTCGCCAGCAGCCATTCTTTGTTTTCAAGCCAGGTAACCGTCACATCTCTGTCGTCATTATGTTAAGCCCGCCCGCCTACTCTATACGCGTTGTGATTGGCCTGACCCAATTTGGGTTTTTGCAGCTAGAAGGTCAATACGCTGATTTCACGCAGCCGTTATTTTGAAATCGAAAGCGAGGCTCCGGTGGGAAGAAAACCGGAAGTGTCGCCTTTAATCATAGGAGAGTCGTGAATGCGATGGCGTATTGTTGTGTTTAATGATGTTGTGTCAATTCTAAAACTGTACATACATTTCTTTCATACTTTAGACTATATACAGTGAAATTTATTTATAAATAAAATAATTTTTTATATATATAATTCAGAGAGTAAAAAATGAAGCAGGAATGAACTATATACATATCCTATATTGAATATTATCTTCCAATAGTGTAAATCGCGGCAGCAGCTTCAGGTTGGTAGTCCAAGGCATTGTTGTTTATCTGTACTTCCGGGGTTCTTCCCACCGGAGCCTCACTTTCGATTTCAAAATGGCGACTGCGTGAAATCAGCGTATTGAGAGTGTCAGACCCACCTGGCTGCAAAATACATTTTGCTGCCGCTAGGGTGCGTCTAGATTTCTAGGCTAGCTGTCATATTCAGCCAGTTTCAATAGTCTGGTAACCATGGGAGTATTAAGCCTGGTTCACACCGGACGCCGAAGCGGCACGGAACGGAGGCCGCTTCCTTTCGGCCCCCATGTTAACCTATGGGGCCCTATTTTAACGATCTGAAACGCAAGTGTCAAAGCGCAAGTAACTTTGTGGGCGGGTCTCGGTAAATGACTCCTGCGGCCGACGAAATCTAAAAGGGGTTGGTCTGAAGTAGCTTCATTATTCATAGGTGTGGTTTGGGCGTAACGTGAAATAAACCAATCAGAGCGACATCTCACATTCCCTTTAAGAGCAGGCGCGCTTGTTCTAAAGCGGATTCCTATTATAACGGCGGATTTGCCAGGAGCGGTTCACAGCCGAGGAGACCGACGTTCTCGTCACGGCCATAAAACACAGAGAAGTGACATTGGGGATGGAGAAACAAACACACCCAAATTAGCTTCGGTTAAACAGGCGTATGATAATTTGGGTAAATGTGTAAGCTAGATTTATCCCTATTTTTTTTTCACATCTTCATGGACACAACAATGATTTCCCTCGTGTATTAATATGAATAAATGAATGAAATCTTTATTTCGAATAATTAAAAAATAAATTAAACCAAAGACAGCAACACATGAAATATCCATCAATAAAAATAAAACAAAATCAAGAAGGCTAGGCTTATCAAGACCTACAAGACCTAATATTTTTCCTAGTAATAATGTATGATTTGCAAAAATGAAAACTGCTGCTTCTGTGTAGTGTGTGGCAGTGAAGTTATTGACTGTTTTCTTAGTAACGCTTTTCGGGTTTTGCACTTTGCAGACGGTCCGTTCGGATCTGTCTCTCTGCCGCCTGCGCATAGAGATCAATGTATTTTGTCCACTGCGAGGGAAAGCTCGTTTGGAGGAAAATTAGGTTGTAGCTGTTTGTCTACATTACTACGATTAAAAAGAGGTGTTATTTGTGCAGTAACAACGTTTAGCTCACGAGTTATTGACCCGGGAAGTTCGAATCTGTGAATTTACTGCCAACTTTACTCAACTCAAAGAGTGCACACCACACAACAGATTTTCAACCAGAGTCTCGACTGTGAACACAGGAAATCTCGCAAAATCTCGCGAGACTTCAGAATAAGCATGACATACGATATGCAGGAAGAAATTGCAATAGTGTTTGGAATGATTTTCACAGAAAATTCACGTGAAAAAAACCATTGTACCCACCATTATAACCTTTTATACAGAAATATATTCAGTCTTTATTGTCTTTATTTATTCTTTATTGGATTTATTGTCTCTTTAGAAGAAGTTATTTAATCCCTCTATAGAACCTCACTGAACCCTTAACATTCAGCTTCTTTGTTTTTTAGTTGTTTTTTTTAATTGATTTTAAGAATTACAATTACAGTCAGGGGGGTACAAAGAGTAAAGCCGATAAACAAACATAAAAAGACATATACATAATCAGTGACAAACTTAAAAGTTAAACAAAAATTTGAAAATGTTTATGGATTGAAACGCACTTTGCAGCTTTCTTATTTTTCAACCCAATATTGTGTTTAGGTATTGTAAAATTTCTGCTCTTAGTGAACAAACTCCATCGCACACCTGCAATTGATAGGTGCGTAGGATTAATGAGACCAACCAGGTGGATCGTTTCAACAGACAAGCAATTTAGCAAAATTTCTGCTCTTAAAATGAAAAACAAAGGCTTGTTTCCTCCAAATTTACACTTATGAATACTAAATCTTAACACTCAGCTTCCCGCGTGTGTGTGTGTGTGTGTGTGTGTGTGTGTGTGTGTGTGTGTGTGTGTGTGTGTGTGTGTGTGTGTGTGTGTGTGTGTGTGAGAATGACTGTGTCTTCCATCATCTCGCTTTCTGATTGGATATTGTTTTGTTTCACGTGATAATATCCAGAACGTGCGCGCGTTTGTCCTCGGGGTTCCCCCTACACATCAGGATTTCTGATCGTAAATATTAAACATGTTGAATATTTACGAAGTACGTTCCCTTACGAGAACGTTCTCTCGTACTGCATTGCAAACGCTGTGGGAACACAATTTAAAACGCCGTGCTATTCGCCTGTGACTGCTCTGAGGAGTCCAGGGAGGCCCGGGACTATAATAGGTAATAGGTTAGGGTGAATACTGGTAAAGTGGGACACTTTCTGATAATTTACCTTCTGCATAATGTTTTATTATGATCCAAATGTCTTAGCCCCTTATATGATACTATTAGCTTAAGTGCTCTACTCTACTATACAGAATACAAAAGAAAGAAACATTAAACACAGGATTGATGACTCTTACTCAAACACACATGGACCCCAAACCACATTTTTCCAGGCGCTACTGTCAAACTGGGACACCTTTATTGGCAAACTGGGACACTTCAAACACATTAAATTGTTATTCAAATATAGGCCCAATGAATTAAATACACAATAACAATATAAACAACAGCAACAAAAATAATAAAAATAACTTTTTTTTAAGGAGGGGTGCAGGTACAGCAGATTCTTTCCACCCATCCCTCCTTCGCCTGTCCACAATATTTTGTATTGGGTTTAGATTATTTCATATAAATTTAAAAAATAGAAATCTTCATAAACATTTCTTCTTATAGGCTAATTTTATTCCACACAGGCTAAGTTTCATTTCTTTTTGTTGAAAAGTTTTCTGCAAATATTGCAAATGTCCTAGCCATCCAAGACTGTACCATCCATCTTTCTTGTTGTTGTTGTTTTTTGGCATTGTTTTTTAAGATCAGTTTACAATCTTTGTTGAAATATCTAGCTAGCTAACTAAATTTATGAGGGGCATACAAAAAGGGAACTCAATTCCCCCATAAGAATGACTTAAATGGCTGTCCCAGTTTGCCAGTAATACCCTGTCCCAGTTTAACCAATTGGGACAGTGTCAAAATTCACATTAAAAACAAACAAACAAAAAAAGATTCATATGAATATGATTCATCTGATTTTTACAAATTCTGATTCACCATAAATCCTATAACAAAATATATAACAATTACAAAAGATCCATGAGTGTTTTAATTTTTATAATCTTAACATTATTCGCCTCAGAATGCTTTGTCATTTTACTTTACCATCACGGTTCACTGCAAGGTTGTTGAATATGGTGTGCCACACCCCCAGAAGTGATGTCATAGCCACAGAATCTATATTTTTTTTATCACATACTTGCTTATGATGAGCTCAGTGTTGATTTTTAGTAATGGAAATAATTTACATGTAAAGATAGAAATTAAGAAGCTTAACTGTCCCACTTTACCCATTGTCCCACTTTGCCAGTATTCACCCTATATTGTTTAAGTTTCCAATTGACTGAAGATATAAGTTATTGTTACATTATGTTAATAAACATTTTAAATTTGACAATGTAGTGTGTGGTACATTGCGAACCAAGGTCAGATATTATTATATTGCAAAAGTCTAAAAATGTCATAGCTTGTGCTTTCAGTTTTTTTTTTTTTTTTAAATCGAGATTCGAATCGAACCGTGACTTTAGAATCGAAAATGTAATCGAATCGAGGATTTGGAGAATCGTGACACCCTTAATTGTCTGACTGTAAAAATAAATAAATTCTGGAGTGACACGCTGCCAAGATGGCGACGGTAGGCCACGCCCACTTTAGACTTCAAAAACGGTCTTCAGAAACCTACGGGTGACGTCACGGACACTACGTCCATATTTTTTTACAGTCTATGGTCTGAACCACTGATCTATATAGAATGACTGGATAGCTCATGATGTCATAAACTGTGAAGCCACTGTGCCGCTATATTGGTATTCCCTAGCGAGCTGACGCGTTCTATTGAGTCAATAGGAAATTTTATGATTTGACTGAGAAAACATTGCCTAACGAGACACCGTTTTAAAGTCTAAAGTCTCCCTGTACATTCTTACAACGCAAACATCCTAAGCATTTAAATGGGTATTTTTTTGTTGTTTTTAAGTTGGAAATTTACGCTGGGTTTATGAGCTATACTGGGACCAGCCACCGGCGGGCGATCGAGACGCTGGGTTTATGAGCTATACTGGCATATCCTTTTATCCAGTGTTGCCAACTATTTTCAAAGGAAAGTAGCTAAATGCCACTAGATTACACCATACGTCAATTAGCATATTAATGACGTCATCGCTTCGTACTTGCGTTCTGCCTGCCCAATGTGTTTTCTCTCTAAATTAATGCTTACATACTGTATTTAATATAATATAATATAATAATATAGCGGAATGTAAAATAAAGCTGTTCTCATTTCCTATATTTTCTGTCAGACAATAGAATGAGTAGCTATGATATAGTGAATGACAAGCCTATGTGGAAAATGATCTGAATTGATTGAGTTTGGGAACCGGATGACCTAAAGCTCTGTGATAGTGAGTATAACAAGTATTAAGCACAAGAAAGGAAAGGAAATTAAAATGGTCAAACAAAATTTTTTAAATATAAAACAAAAGAAAAGCAGATAAGTCCGTGGAAAAACTGCTCATTCACGTGCTCTACAGATGAACGTGCTGCTGCTCCTCTCATTCACTGAACAGGGTAGACGCAGCGAGAGAGAGTGACGGCGGGGAGAAAGCAAGACCTTGCACTCGCAGGACAGTACTGGCAACATTTAAAGGTTACTGAGGTTTGTCCGAAGTCGCTAGATTTGTCGCTAGTCGCTTTTTTGAAAAAAATGTCGCTAAAACGTCGCTAAAGGGGTCTGAAAGTCGCTATGTTGGCAACACTGCTTTTACCTCGAAGACTTCACTTCAAAGGACATTATATATGGACTTATAATGAACAATAACAAAGATAACTTTTATGTCTTTTATGTAAAATTTTATGTTCATAAATCAAAATACCTAAAGATGAAACCAATGTTCTGTGCATTTCATGGGGAATTTGTTTCTTATACAAAAGCCCTCAAAGTGATAAAAAAGAAATACGCAATTAGTATTTTTCCACCATAGAAGAACATGATTGAAAAGAAAAATCATAGCCCCTTAATTTAAATTATTTATTTAATTATTTAAAAAAAAAGGTTTCTTTCATGCACCTGTTTTGTATGTTTTTATGTAAATATTTACTAATATTGCCATATTGTTTGTAAATGAATAATTGTTCAATAAAAAAAAAAAAAAAAAAAACTAGCATATCCTTCTAAGATGGCGGCGCCTTCCCAAAATGCAACGCGGAGTGAAAACATTGTGACGTAACTCCTCATTCTCTTATAGGCCTATATGTGTTATTTCTAAATTTCATTCACATTTTGACCATAATGAACGTATTTTTGCCTTTTGCTTCTTCCACTTGTTTACAATGTTTAATTTCTATTTAAATTCTTTTTTTTGTGTCTTATGTGTGGTTTTATAAAAGCCTGATTTGGTGATTTTTTTTATTTATTTATTTTTTTATTGCATGATAATAAAATAAGAATTATTATATTCCATATTAATATTTATTCTGAAAAAAAAAAAAACATGGTTTAAAACAAATAAAAAGACTTTATTTTGGATACTGTACCTCTAGCAAAACAAAGATTCATCTGTTTTATTCCTCGAAATGTTTAAAAATGTCAATTTTGCAACATATATTTAGCGGAAATGACACTGTGGTGGAAATGTTTTTGATCTTTTAAGGAATTTTTTTAAAATGATGAAATTTTATGCAGGTCCACAGACAATTAAGCAAACTAATGAGAGTTTTCAGAGATTTATTTCCTAAATATTATCAGGACAAAACAGTGCTTTTATTTGAAGAACACCCAAATGTATAGACAAGAAGTTCACAGTGAGGTGATTAATTTCTTCTTTTTCTTTCTTCTATAGCACCAGTCAGACCATGCAACTACTGTGAAGGCTGAGGACACTTATGTTCACTTTAAGGACTACTCTTCTCATTACTTTTATTTTTTTACTTAACTATGATTTTTTTATTTGTCAATGCCCTCCTTTTGAATATGCGATGGATGGGCGATGCTGTCCAGTGTGTTCTCCTGGTAAGACTAATAATGTTTGTGACGTTATTACTTCAGTGATATTAATCTGCTTCATTCTGAATTGATGAATATATTTTTTGTGCATAAAAGCATTAGTTTGATTGGAGAGAAAAACTAACTAAATTATAAAGTCAGAATACCATGACAATGCATTTTGCATCATATTACCAAAGTGATTTCTGTTGAAACTGAATTACACATTTTATGTGCTGCTTTTTAGGAAACCATGTTTTTTGGGACTGCGCAGATGATACCAGCACAACTTGTGGTCCATGCCCTGAATACACTTATACTGATGAACCCAACGGCTTCTCAGAATGCCTTAAATGTACAGAGTGTGATTTAAGTGAGTGTTTCCCCCTTTAAATTTGTTCATCTGAAAATTAAAAAGTTGCTGTAGATTTTATTGATTTGAATCAGTTTGATCTTTTAATTAACAGGTGATCTAGCATCTAAAGAGATGTAAGCTAGTTGGGTTCATGGGTTCCTAACAGTAACTAATGTAATCTGGTTTCTGCTGACACATTTCTATCTTAGAGCGAGGGTTAAGAGTGAGTAAAGCCTGCACTCGGTCGTCAGATGCGGTGTGTGAGCCACTGGAGAGATTCTTCTGCACTGAAAGAGAGAAACACTCCTGTAGACTCGCTGAGCAACACTCTGAATGCAGACCTGGACAATACATCAGACAAGCAGGTAAATGATCACATTATATAAAGATGTGACCAAGGGAAAAAAGGTTTGGCTCGAGGTCATGTTGCAAAGGACCCTAGGTTGATTTTACTCCGAACCATCCCTTTAAGGAAACAAGAGCGTTTAAAAAAAACACACAATATCTTTTATGTAACGATATGTCCATTGTCTACAGGCACTGGCTCCACAGATACAGTATGTGCTGACTGTAAAGCTGACACATATTCAAATGGCTCTTTATCATCCTGTAAACCACACACAAAGTAAGTGTTCTCTTATGGCGCTTTTCCACTACACAGTACCAGCTCGGCTCGGCTCGGCTCGACTCGACTCGGCTTTGTTTGGTTTTCCACTGTGTAAAAGTTGTACCTGTACCTGCTTCCAGGTACTTTTTTTCGTACCACCTCCGGTGAGGTTCTAAGCGGGCTGAGGCGAGCTGAGGCGATACTAAAATGTGACGTGAAATCATGGCAGACTGCTGATTGGTCAGAGAGAATCGTCACTATTCACTGCGTCATCATTGCACGCGCCAGACGCAGTATCCTGAATAAAAAACAGCAAAAACAAAAACATCCAAAAACAGCATACACAACTTTCCTCCATTGTCCTGGGTGTGTCACGCGCGTCTCGCGTAAAAGATTAAGTCACGGCAGTTTCCTGCGGCGTCGCTATGACGACCAGGTACTATTGTGGAGGTACTATCTGCAATGGAAAACGGAGCGAAAAGCGAGCCGAGCCGAGCTGATACTGTGTGCTGTTGCTCATCATTTTACATCTGATCCTGGATATTATTCACAGGTGTGAAGCATTGGGACGTACTGAAATAACTCCAGGAACACAGTCGTCTGACAGTGAATGTGGAAATCTCCCTGTTACAGCCATTGCTCTTAGTGTTACAGTTACTGTGATAGTAATAATTACAGTAATAAGTGTTCTTACTGTCAAACACATTCTAAAGAAGAGACAATCTCATCGGTCAGGTGAGCTTTAATCAAATTTGTTCAGAACGTTTTTGTAGTTTGAGATATAGAGTTGGTTTTCTTATAATTTCTATGCAAGTTCAGCCAAATTTAAATAAATAAAAAAATACAGTCATGGAGCTGGAATACTTTTTGACAATCATATACACTACATATTAGCTACAATTAGAAAAAAAAAAAGATGAAAATTAAAAACATGACATACAACACAGTTAATCAGCTCATGTACATGATGAAGAAACTTCAATGACATAATATTAGATTTTAATTGTGATTTATTTAACAATATGTTGGTCTTCTGTGGTTTGAATGTGAGAAAGCAATGCAACACATTATTTGTGCCTGTGCAAGTTGGAAAGTAATGCTTTCATTCACTGTGTTTTCAGCTGTTGATGGCCGGAAAGATGCTGAGCTATCCGGATTGGAACAACCCCTAAACGACAGTTTCCAGAATACTCCAAACAGTATTAGTCTACTACTACCCCCCACCCTCCCCATTGACCAAAATAAGCAAGTACAACCCCCCCCCTCCCCAACCCTATATCATGGTTAATGGTGTGACACATAAGCAATAAGGCACGAGAGGCTGTGCTGTGTGGAGAATAAGTCACGGCTGAAGGGCATTGATGCACTCGACACAAAGTGGAGTCAACCGTGACTTATTCACCATACAGCACTAGTCTCCGTTTTTGCACTTTCATATGTACTGTACACCCAAAGCACTTTACAATCATATCAGGGAATCTCTCCTCATCCACCACCAGTGTGAGCATCCACTTGGATGATGCGACGGCAGCCAAATACAACAGCGCGCCAGTGCGCTCAACACACACCAGCTATAGGTGGAGAGAGGAGAGAGAGTGATAGAGCCAGTTCAGTGGATGGGTATTATTAGGAGGCCATGATTGGCAAGGCCAATGGCCAGGACACCGGTTACACCCCTACACTTTACCAGAAATGCCATGGGATTTTTAATGACCACAGAGATTCAGGACCTCGGTTTTACGTCTCATCCGAAGGATGGTGCTCTTTGACAGTAGCGTTAGGACCCCCACATACCACAGGGTGAACAGCACCCCCTGCTGGCCTCATTTACACCTCTTCCAGCAGCAACCTGGTTTTTCCCAGGAGTCTCCCATCCAGGTACTAACTAGGCTAAAATCACTAAAAGCCTTCCTGCCGCTGAAAAGAATAGTCCTTGACCGTCTTAATTAGTCAGTCAGTTGAGAAGACTTTTATATTGAAAGGACTGAAACTTGTGAACACGGAGAAGGAAGATGCAACTGACAGATGACTAGTGCACATAAAACCCCTTAACTGGTAAAAGAACAAGATATTGCAGCGGACATTCAAGACCTTATGTGCCTCAAAAACTGACCATCAGAATTCCTGAACTTTGTCTGAAATTTAAGTGTCATGTTGTTGTTAGAGTATTGTATTGTCATGAATTATTTATCTGCCAAAAATGTTATCTCTATTCAGAAATCAGGGCACTTGGTGTAACACTGTAGGAAGTAAAGTCCCCAAACATTTGTTTTTAGATAAACTTTAATTAATGATAAATGCAGTAACCAATCGATTAATCTCTTTTTGTTAATATCTCTTCTCCTCCATCTAAATTTGTTTTGTTTCCCTCATTTGAGTGGGAAGATTTTTGGGGAGTTCTTAGTCAGTATTGTATAACAAATAAAACCAAAGAAGTGTCATTTAAAATTGCTCACAGAATATATCTTGTGAAAGACATTAGAGCGTTTTCATCTGGATATTGATTACAATTGCTGTTTTTGTAATTGTGAAAGAGAGTCTATTGTGTACTTATTTTTTGAATGTCCCTGAATATAAAATACTTTTGATACTTGATTTTTATCTCCTTTTTTTTACTACTTTTCTCTTTATTTTATTTTATTTTTTATTGATTTATTTTATTTTTTTATTGATTTTATTGTAGGCTACTGTAAAGCACTTTGGATCAACTACGGTTGTGAAATAAAACTTGACTTGACTATTGTTGTTCTTCAAGTTATACATATAAAAAATGTGTAAACATAATGTGTCAAGATTTCGATATTGAATTCTGTAATTTTGTTACATTAAAAATTCCATTAAAAAAAGACCTTATGCACCAGAGAAACAAGTGCACAGCCATCTTTAAAATATTGTCTTTGAACTTCCGTTTTTGCGGTCGCTCTGTAGGCTGTCGAAGAGTAATTCGCTGGTGAAGTGGATTTACTTACTGTTAAGTTAAGGAAAGTTATCATGAGGATTGTAATGTTTAAAGCAGATGTATTAACAAATGTCAGTAGACCGGGAAGATTTTAAAACGAGCCGTTCATTCATAAATACGCGAGACAAAAGACAAAAGGGGCGAGGCTATATAAGGTCTATAAAGAGTTTTCAATATCCAAAACATGTAATCAGATATTTACAAAGAAAAAAGTAAAGAGAACAAGCAGGTTCAATTATATGGAGTCTCATTAGAAAAAAGTCTAAATTTAAGTATCTGGGAATGTGGTTTAACCCTTGTGTGGTGTTCAAAACCCTATAACCCCCGGGATCTTCCCGGTCAAAAATGACCGGACTATAAAAAATAGCTTATAAATCTCTCATTATACTATATTTTCACCCAATATTGGATTCAATCTTTTTGTCAACTTGTTCTCTTTCAATTAGGACTGGTTTTATATTTCTATTTGCATCTAATTAATCGTAGGCCTCATTTATTTGACAGTAGGGATCTAATTTTTTGAGTAAAAAAAACATTATTTTTGAATAATTTTGGAAATATTAAATAAAATCTGAAGAAAATTGGCACTGTTTATCACACTAGTCTACTTTAATTTTTCACCAGGAATTTTGTTTTGAAAAACTTTTATTTTGTACAATATGGCACATTGTCACACTTGTGGTCTTCCCGGTCAAAAATGACCGGCCTACAAAAAATTGCTTATAAATCACTCGTTACGCAATATTATCACCCAATTTTGGATTCTATATTTTTGTCAACTTGTTTTCTTTCAATTAGAACTGGTTTTATATTTCTATTTGCATCTGAATAATCGAAGGCCTCATTTATTTGACAGTAGGGATCTCATTTTTTGAGTAAAAAAAAACATTATATTTGAATAATTTTGGAAATATTAAATAAAATCTGAAGAAAATTGGCACTGTTTATCAGACTAGTCTACTTTAATTTTTCACCAGGAATTTTGTTTTGAAAAACTTTTATTTTGTACAAAATGGCACATTGTCACACTTGTGGTCTTCCCGGTCAAAAATGACCGGCCTACAAAAAATTGCTTATAAATCACTCGTTATGCAATATTATCACCCAATTTTGGATTCAATCGTTTTGTCAACTTGTTTTCTTTCAATTAGGACTGGTTTTATATTTCTATTTGCATCTGAATAATCATAGGCCTCATTTATTTGACAGTAGGCATCTAATTTTTTGAGTAAAAAAAACTATATTTTTGAATAATTTTGGAAATATTAAATAAAATCTGAAGAAAATTGGCACTGTTGATCACACTAGTCTACTTTAATATTTCACCAGGAATTTTGTTTTGAAAAACTTTTATTTTGTACAAAATGGCACATTGTCACACTTGTGGTCTTCCCGGTCAAAAATGACCGGACTACACAAAATAGCTTATAAATCACTTGTTATGTTGTATTATCACCCAATATTGGATTCAATCTTTTTGTCAACTTGTTCTCTTTCAATTAGGGCTGGTTTTATATTTCTATTTGCATCTGATTAACCGTAGGCCTCATTTATTTGAGAGTAGGCATCTCATTTTTTGAGTAAAAAAAACATTATTTTTGAATAATTTTGGAAATATTAAATAAAATCTGAAGAAAATTGGCACTGTTGATCACACTAGTCTACTTTAATTTTTCACCAGGAATTTGATTTTGAAAAACTTTTATTTTGTACAAAATGGCACAGAGTTACACTTGTGGGCCATTGAGGGCCATTGTTTCAATGGGCCATTGAAAGTGAATGGGAGAGACTGAAAAGTTTTCAGGAGCATGTTCATTGTTTATGTAGACATATGTGCATGTGATGGATTATGGTGAGTTTGGGCTCTTTTTAATCTTAACAATCTCATGTAAATAATGATGTGCCATTTTTCACAATTTATGCATGCTTCATTGAGTTATGAGTTAAAACGCGACATAAGTGCTAGGCTACATCTATATTCAAGGCTCTGTGAGCGCCTGTGGGGGTTTGTGTGTTACAACTCCATTAGGAATATCTTTAGATCTGAGTGATGGATTATGCTGAGTTTGGGCTCTTTTTAATTGTGATAGTCTACTCAAAATAATGATGTACATTTTTCTACGATCTGTGCATGCTTTGTGAAGTTATGAGCGAAAACCAAACGTGAGAGCTTCATCAGTATATACTTGGCTAGGTGCGTCTGTGGTATTTTTTGTGTTAAAACGCCATGAGGAATATCTTTAGATCTGAGTGATGGATTATGCTGAGTTTGGGCTCTTTTTAATCGTGAGCTCCTGCTGTAAATAACCATGTTTCATTTTTCATGATCGATGTATGTTTCATGAATATACGAGTAAAAAGGCCAAGTCTAAGCTACCTTGCTTGGCTATGTGAGTCTGTGTGTCTGTGGTATTTTTTGTGTTAGAACTCCATGAGGAATATATTTAGTTCTGTGTGATGGATTATGTTGAGTTTGGACTCATTTTAATTGTAAGCATCTGCTGTAAATAATGATGTGTCATTTTCCACAATCGGAGCATGTTTCATGAAGTTACGAGCGGAAATGTGTCTAAAATTCCATCATCCATATATGGTTTACACATGGGTCTCTTGAAGGGCTTCTTTTACAAAAACCTCGCTCAAGTTTAATAAAAAGCCTGAAACAATTATGCTTGCTGTATTCTACTCATTGAGACCTTTCAAATGACATATGACACAGGACTATCTGAGCTGTATGATGTATTTGACATATTGCTGAATGTAGTACAAAAAAGTAGTTTATAAATTATGAATTTGTTTTTTTTTATTTATCAGCAAATAACTCAGCACTACTTAGGAGTTTATCAAATTGGCTACATTCATTGTAAATGTCAGACTCTAAGCTTTCAAATGACACCTATTTTAAGTTGATCAAGGTAAAAGTTTTGAAAAATATTATGATTATTTATTTCGCAGCTAGGTGGCGCCTGCGGGTGGTACACTCTGTTTTAGAGAGATAACTCGGCTCTCGTTAGGAGTTGATCAAAGTGATTAGATGCATTAAAAAGCTGAGATTCTAAGCTTTAAAATGATACCTATTTTGTGTTGTTCCATTCATTGTTTGCATTGGTCTCTCCCATTCACTTTCAATGGCCCATTGAAACAATGGCCCACAATGGCCCTCAATGGCCCAGTGGAACACCACAAGTGTAACTCTGTGCCATATTGTAAAAAATAAAAGTTTTTCAAAACCAAATTCCTGGTGAAAAATTAAAGTACACTAGTGTGATCAACAGTGCCAATTTTCTTCAGATTTTATTTTATTTTCCCAAAATTATTCAAAAATATAAAAAATTTTTACTCAAAAATTGAGATGCCTACTCTCAAATAAATGAGGCCTACAATTAATCAGATGCAAATAGAAATATAAAACCAGTCCTAATTGAAAGAGAACAAGTTGACAAAAAGATTGAATCCAATATTGGGTGATAATATTGCATAAAGAGTGATTTATAAGCAATTTTTTGTAGGCCGGTCATTTTTGACCGGGAAGACCACAAGTGTGACAATGTGCCATTTTGTACAAAATAAAAGTTTTTCAAAACAAAATTCCTGGTGAAATATTAAAGTAGACTAGTGTGATCAACAGTGCCAATTTTCTTCAGATTTTATTTAAAATTTCCAAAATTATTCAAAAATAATGTTTTTTTTACTCAAAAAATGAGATGCCTACTGTCAAATAAATGAGGCCTACGATTAATCAGATGCAAATAGAAATATAAAACCAGTCCTAATTGAAAGAGAGCAAGTTGACAAAACGATTGAATCCAATATTGGGTGATAATATTGCATAACAAGTGATTTCTAAGCAATTTCTTGTAGTCCGGTCATTTTTGACCGGGAAGACCACAAGTGTAACAAGGTGAAAAAATCCCCCCTAAAAAAGTACGAAAATTGTCAAAAAACATTTGAGAAGTAGTTATACCATCTGTGAATAAAGTCACTAAGTTTCAGTCCAAAGCGATAACATTAACTAGTATTTTGGGGTAAAAGAAAATTCTCTCCGGGTCAAAATGACCCGAACACCACACAAGGGTTAACAATAAGTTAACATGGAAAGACCATATATATTACATCTTAAAAAAGTGCAGTAAGGTACACTGTAAAAAAATCTGTAGTTTTCACAGCATTATTACTGTACTAAACTTAATGAGAGGTGCAGGACAAGATTGAGGTGCAGACAAACAATCATTAAAGGGTATATGGTCTCATGCGATCAGTCTTAGATTATGTATGAATCGGCATCTGCAACTTAGTTAAAGAAATTAGCATGCTAGCCAAAGCACTAAGACTAATTTTAGGAGCAGTTAAAACAACACCTGCAGCACTACAAGTGGAAACATCAGAAATGCCACTGTATATAAGAGAAAAACTAGCTATGGCATACTGGATTAACCTACAGGGACAAAGCTATGATCATCTTGTAAAGAGGGTACTTACGGAAAGTTGGGAAACTGTGAATACACCAGATAAAGGTTTTGCATGGAAAATAAAAAAGTGGGTTAATATAATTGGGTTAGACACAAAATTATTTGTTCCAATAGTTGTAATACCTCCAATACCACCTTGGTTACTTTAACCTGAAATAGACTTAAAGCTATGAGAAAATCAAGGGAAAAGGAGAGGAGGTTAATGTAAAAACATAGGCTATGTAACAGAATATAGGCCTATATATAAAAAATACACATTATTCTTTTCTTCAAATATACACAGATGGTACAAAGAGCATAGAAATTGGAAGAGCAGGGGCTGCATTCTGTGTTCCAGTGTTTGAGGTTGGAAGGCTGGGAGAAGAACAGATGGTACATCTGTGTATACAGCAGAAATTGTAGCAATGCTTATGGAACTAGGTTGGGTTTACGAAATAAGACCAGATAGAGTAATAATATGTTCTGATTCAATGGTGGTTCTCTTACGAGAGTACTCTCGTGTTGTGTAAGTTTAGCTTACATTACGGGAAAACTCCTTTTCTCGAGAATACTGAAGCAAAAAATTATCCTTAATTTTTCAACATGTAAAACGCATTTGCTGCAGCAGGCAGACATAGGCAGCTGCACGATGAGCTCTCCAGGTCGTGGGGAGCCCCGTACTCAGCCAGGCTGAGGTCCTCTGTCTCTTCGACACTCTCCGTGGTCGACGGCGCGAAAGACAGGGGATATCTCTCTGTTCCTCCGGTGGAGGAAGCAGTAGCAACACACTTGTGTCCACCCTCTGCTGGATGGCGGGCCAAGTCAACGCTACCTAATAAAGCCTGCCGGACCACTTCAGCCTGCACTGCATGCCATGGCTGTTCTGCAGATTCACCAGGCCAACCTCCTCCGTTCACTGGACGAGGCTGGACCAACGAAGGAGTGTGTGACGGACTTGAAGAGCGCGACGGACTTGGTTCTCACAGCTACAAAAGTCTGCAGCAGGCCGTGCCAAGAAGCAGCCGCCCGCTCGAAGAACAGCGCCCCCACCACCAGGACCGGGATGCACGCCGATTTCACGGCGACCCGCATAAATCTCAAAAAGAGCATTATGTCTGGTCATATTCCGGCTCGGGCCGAAGGTGTTTTGAATGTAGGAAAGGTGCCTACTGCCCAGTGCCCACCCCTGCACACAAACACTACCCTCTCTGTGTGTCACACTCATCCAAGGTCTAAAACAATAAAGCTGGCTCAGGCCGCTCAACCGCTAAGTGTAGGAAAAGTGCCCACTTCCCAGTGTTCACTCCTACACATAAGCACTACCCACGCAGTGTTCCACCACCACAGGGTCCATATCAGTGAGACCGGCTCATGCCGTTCATGTTTTAAGTGTAGGAAATGGCTGTTCCAACATGGGTTGGGGCGCCCTTTACGAAGGGAGACCTTCCATGGGCTTGTGGTCAGACGCAGAGAAGCGTCTCCGCATAAACTGTCTAGAGATGAAAGCGGTCGAAAACGCCCTTCAGTTCTTCCTCCCCGTATTAAGGAACCACCACGTTCTGGTCAGAACAGACAACACGTCAGTGGTGTCCTATATAAATCGCCAGGACGGCATCAGGTCCCAGAACCTTCTTGCAATAGCAAGACGCCTCCTCATATGGGGCCAGCACAACCTGCGCTCACTGAGAGCGGCTCATGTGCCGGGCGTCCTGAACGTGGGCCCAGATATGCTATCCAGGGCCAAGCTTTCCCCAGGGAAGTGGTCCCTGCATCCCATGACGGTGCAAAGTATCTGGGACATTTTCGGCAGAACAGAGGTAGACCTGTTCGCGTCGCAAACCAACGCTCACTGCTCGATGTTCTTTTCAAAAGAAAGGGACGCGCTGGCCATAAAAACTGGCCCAGGCGCCCTCTCTATGCGTTTCCCCCGGTTGCCTTGTTACCACAGGTAATCAAGCGAATCAGGGAGAGCAAATGCTCGATACTCCTGATAGCCCCGCTATGGGAGAATCAAGTTTGGTTCCCAGAACTGGTAGAACTTGGGAGCACAGCTCCATGGCCGATTCCGCTGAGGAAGGACCTGTTGTCCCAGGCCCAGGGCGCAATTTGGCACCCGTACCCCAAGCTGTGGGCCCTACATGTGTGGGCGATCAACTATCATCATTTCATCTCCCAGAGGGAGTGACGAACACGATCACACAGGCTAGAGCTCCGTCTACTAGACGGCTCTACGCGTCTAAATGGTCAGTGTTCGCTGAATGGTGTTCAGCTCATGAGTTGGACCCGCTAGATTGTGAGGTAACGGTGGTTCTTTCTTTCCCACAAGAGCTGTTGGACAGCAGGAGAACCCCTTCCACGCTCAAGGTGTATGTGGCGGCCATAGCGGCTTTTACGAAGCCTGTGAATGGCCAGTCGCTGGGAAAGAATGACCTCATAGTCCGTTTCCTCAGGGGAGCTAGGAGCCTGAACCCTCCTTGGCCCCCCTCGGTTCCACCGTGGGACCTTTCCACAGTCCTAGAGGCCATGAAAGGTGGACCATTCGAACCATTACACGCGGTGGAGCTGAAGCACCTGTCCTTCAAACTGCTTTTCTGCTGGCACTAGCCTCAGTAAAACGGGTGGGCGACCTACACGCGCTCTCTGTGAGTGCTACGTGTCTGGAATTTGGGCCTAATGACTCTAAGGTCATCCTCAAACCAAGGCATGGGTGCGTCCCGACTCCCGAAGGTGCTTGCGACTCCGTTTAGAGTGCAAGTTATTTCCCTTTCGGCCCTCCCTGCGTCTGACACTGAGGCTGGGGTTAATTTCCTCCTCCCAGTAAGGGCTTTAAGGATTTATGTGGAACGCTCTGCCGCCTATAGGCAAACGGAGCAGCTTTTTGTTTTGTTCGGTGGCCGCTTCAAAGGACTAGCCATCTCGAAACAGACCCTGTCCAGATGGATAGTAGACACTATAGTTGTTTCAAGGTTGTTGTACTGCCTTAACTGTATATACTGTATGTGCGTGCACCTATCTCACATTACCGAGTCTTCCCTCCCCGTTCTGCCGCTTCGTGTGTATCCCACTTACATGAGCCCCGGGTATACTGCCCTTGGGACATTAGTGTTGGAATTCCGCATGCACAGCGTTTTACATGGGGTTCCCGTAGCGTAAGCTAAACTTAGTACTCTCATAAGAGAACGACACTCGGTTACTAACGTAACCTCGGTTCTCTCTAGAGGGGGAACGAGTGTTGCGTAACCTGCCGTGCTTGTGCTGCGTTATGGTTTCGCTTCTAGTCGACTGAAATCATTGTGCAACCTGGGCGATGGGTATTTATAGGCTTAGGCCACACCCATTTTGGCGGGCCATGACGTAGCGCGGGAAGGCTTCCCATTGGCGCTGGAGTCATGCCAGACGCACCGATAGGTTGCAGAAGTTGCTGCAGAGCAGCCAATGGGCGCGCGAGCTGTCTCGCCTATGTCTGCCTGCTGCAGCAAATGCGTTTTACATGTTGAAAAATTAAGGATAATTTTTTGCTTCAGTATTCTCGAGAAAAGGAGTTTTCCCGTAGCGTAAGCTAAACTTACGCAACACTCGTTCCCTCTCTAGAGAGAACCAAGGTTACGTTAGTAACCGAGTGTCGTTATAATGAGTTTACAATCAATGCAAACAAATAGAAGTGACAATTTAATAGAAATCATGATTACATTATATAGTATAAAACAAATGGGAATAATAACTCATTTTATGGGAAGCAGCACATGAATGCAGGGTAATGAGGAAGCAGACAAATTGGGCAAAGATACTTTAAATATAGATAGTATAAATAGTATAGTATAAATATTTCACTCAGCAGATCAGAAGGAAAACACTTCATTTTAAAAGCATGCGATAGGAAATGGCAAAAATTTTGGGCAACATGTCAAACAGGTCAACACTTTCATAGGGTTCAAAGGAGAATAAAGAAATCTAAAATCAGTCATAACATTTAGAAGGGAGCAAGTCATATTCACACATTCATGAACAGGGCATTCATATCTTAATCACACATTGCACATTATAGGGAAACATAATACAGGTTTATGTGAGGTTTGTTTAATAGAGGAGACAGTGAAACGTAATGATGGTATGCAAGGCATATGAAAGAGAACGAAAGAGTCGGTAACACTTTAAAATACGGATCCTTCGTTAATGAATAACTACACAGGAACAAATGAGTAACACAATATTAACAATCTAGTAACTACAATTAACTAACAAGTAACTCTGATTAACGAATTAGTAAGTAATAGCACACAGATTTAAGTGGTAGTTCACTATTAACTAATCAATAACTACTATTTTTTAATACTTCACAGAGAACTACTGAATTTTTTTACAGATTTAAGTGGTAGTTCACTAATAACTAATCAATAACTACTATTTTTCAATACTTCCCAGAGAAATAATGAAAAAAATTCACAATTCATGCAAAACTAATTAATAACTAATGCAGGACAAATTACTAGCACTAGATTAACATTACTGCTAGATACTGTACACTAATTATCAATATGTAGTAGCGTAGCAGACTTATGATTTGGGAAAGCTGTCAATAATTAGCCTATGCACTGCTGTCTTTTAGAGAACTATTCATAAACTAAATAATTTTTAAGAATTGTTTTTATAAATGCACTTGTCTGGAACACTTACCCTGTGGCCGATTTTCCGGCATTCCTCTGGACTGGCTTTGAATAACTAGACTCATCATGGTGAGTACTGTAACATACTGAGTCATCAGCCATCCAAATACCAGTTACTGGCAAAGTGTTACCAAAGAGTCTAATGGAGGAATTACAATTATTGGGAAACCAAGAATTCACAAAAAAATTAAATACTTAACGATGGGCCAAACGCAGGAAAGAAGATAAATGCAATCATGATGTTGTGTTCTAGTGTCCTTTTATGTTTATCTGAGTTAGTCAATGAGAATCATTCAAGCAAGGATGTAGCTTAGACCTTGGTGTAGTGTATAACTGCTGTGTGTGTGTGTGTGTGTGTGCGTGCGTGTGTGCGTGTGGTGTAGGGTATAACTGCTGTGTGTGTGTGTGTGTGTGGTGTAGGGTATAACTGCTGTGTGTGTGTGTGCGTGCGTGCGTGTGCGTGTGGTGTAGGGTATAACTGCTGTGTGTGTGTGTGTGTGTGTGTGTGTGTGCGTGCGTGCGTGCGTGCGTGTGCGTGTGGTGTAGGGTATAACTGCTGTGTGTGTGTGTGTGCGTGCGTGCGTGCGTGTAGGGTATAACTGCTGTGTGTGTGTGTGTGTGCGTGCGTGCGTGCGTGTGGTGTAGGGTATAACTGCTGTGTGTGTGTGTGTGTGTGTGTGTGTGTGTGTGCGTGCGTGCGTGCGTGCGGTGTAGTATGGCGCTCGAAATGTTCCGTTCGGCGACGAGACTGACAAGCACGACAGATAACACACGTGTATACGTGCGTGTACGTCTCCATTTGTTTTATATGGAGATGTACACGCAAATATCACGTCACGTAGACACGTCAATAACGTGTAGCTGTTGATCTTTACAGACGTGATGGCGGCGTCACGTTAGAATTTAACGTGTGGATTACGTCTGCCCGTCTGAACGTCTGCCCGTCTGCACGTCTGAACGTCTGTACGTCTGCACGTCTGTACGTCTGCACGTCTGCCCGTCTGCACGTCTGCTGGTCTGCACGCCTTATTTTCCTTATTTTCTCATAGGCTACATTTAGGCTACTGTTATAGACATTATAGATAATCTTATTTTGGCAATTTACTTAGGGCTACATTGGATTTATTTATTTATATAATGATGAATGTCTGTTAAGTATGCATTTTGTATCCTAATGATAGATAAAAGTATATTGTCATGTATACGATGAGAGACAAATAAAATGGGCTAGTAAAACTCAGAAAAAGTGGGTCATATATTTGTTTGTTTAAGATTTGTTAAAGCCCTGCAGCAGCTGGTCTGCATGCCTCAAGTTCATTCATAGATGCTGCATTTAGTAGGCTATTAATTAACCATCTGAAACCACTTTAAAACGTATTGGATTTTAAACTAAAATTAATTATCATACTTCTGATTGCTGGTTACTGCTATACTTATTCTGAACAGGTCATTAATCATTCAATTTAAAATAGTTTAACATAAATATACTATTTAATAGAGCTACACTACAGCTTTTATAAAGCCTAGCACTCTATTAAATGTAACCTAGTCATACTGGTTACTTTAGATGGAAAATAACTTAACTCTGCTATAAAGCCAAAACAATCTCTGATACCTTAAATTATAGGCCCTACGCTTATCTTTGTGAAGCTGCTTTGAAACAATCTACGTTGTTAAAAGCGCTATATAAATGAAGATGACTTGACTTGACTACTGCAAATTTTTTTGCTACTATGTTAAGAGCATACAAATATATCACCCAACTCAGGCAAAACAATTGACAGCCCTGATAAATAAAGTAAAAGGCTTAATTCATCTTGTTTTCACCTGCAGGAAAAACAAACACTTAAAACAAAAATGACAGTAAATGACCACTAAAGTCAGTAGGTGGCAGCAGAGGGACACTTATCTGCTCATTTGCCATGTCCACTCCTTGATATACTAGTAAGAAGTTTCAGTAAGTCTTGGGTCATTTATTCCTGTACATTAAGGGCTCAATGCATTAACAATTTCTGAAAGGAGCAATGTTCGCTATAGTATACATTTGCTTTTGTAAAATATTTTCAGTGCTTTAAATGTCTTACAGATTTGTATGGGTTCTGCATGCATCTTCGGAAGTTATTCCACAAGATAAATAGCCTATTAAGTAAAATGTATGACTGAATGATTTTTTTTTAAATGGATTTTTATGTCAAAACGAAGAGTTTGTGTAGCATTTTTTAATAAGTCAGAGTATGACTGCTTTATTCTATGGTATTGTCTGCATGCTGGTCCTATTCCTGTCTAGCACATGAAATACCCATACCTTTACTCTGCTCTTAAGCACACACAATAATCATAAATGCTACACTAAATCTTTAAATCCTGGGAAATAAAGTTTGTTACATAAATAAGAATTACAGTAAAAAGCATTCACTTAACAATTTTGCAGTTAATGAAGTACATGTTATACAATATGCTCAGTATTTTGTGTTCAGTATTTTCAGATTTAAACTATATGGTTTATATATATATATATATACGATTTATATTTATATTCTTTATATCACAATGACATACATATGTACACATCAGGGTTTCCGTTGTAATTCCGTTGAAATGTCCGACAAAATTAAATCTCTCCGGTCAAATTGTCCGATTAAAATTGCCTAATAGGCCTAATCCCGCCCCCCTAACACAATCTGAATTTGAGAATAAGCCTAAAATGTATAAAGCAAAAATACACCGACCTTTGGCTATGTTATAAAGGAACAGGCTCTACCGTTTTAAAGTTATTAAACATTATTACATGGCTTGGTTGAACTCCAATGTGGAATGCGGTCTGTTATTTCTTGATATCAGACCGCTGAAGCACTAGCGGCACCAGGATTAGGTGGGCCTCCAGAAAACTGGATGGGCCAGTTAAAATAAGCCAACAAATAAATAAGAACGGTTTCCCCTTCATCTCCGTTTCAGCGCTTTACTGAGCACTGAGGACAGCGACTCAGTAGCCAACCTGAATTGAATGCGTAATTAGCATAGGTAAAAAAATAAAAAAAATAAAAAAAACTTAAACAGGATTTTTTTGTTACTTTTTTTAATACAATTACAATTTTATTTAATTTATTGTTTAATAAAATTATAGGCCTATTATTTTTAGTTTATTAACAGCAACAACAGCTGTAAAGATGAAGTTGACGATCCATCTCCATAGTGAACGCGCCTATAGAGAGAAATGCACATGATTACATAATCAGAGAGTAGCCTATTTCTTTTAGTTTTAAATTGTTAAAAAGACATTTCAAGCTTTCTTAAGATATATTTCATGTCTGTGAGGCCTATGCTGAGTTTCGTTAAATTAGGATGAGATGCGCTCCAGTTCACGAGCAATGCAAGTGACCGCGCGGGCGCCTGCATGATTAGGCCTATCGTCTGCTTTATTTCCAGGCAATCGGTTGATAAAAAAAAATATTAAAATTAAGATACAATTTATACAAAACGAAATTCACTTCAGAAAAGTCTTTCTACAAAACCAAACTTAATTAAGTGGTCAAAATCATGTCTGACCCGCTCCATGTCTCTCGATATTGTGCTGTTCACTTTTCATAATCAACATAAATAAAAAAATAACATTAAAATATTTTAACAAATATTAAACTAAATGAGCTTAATGGCTACAACACTTATAGTATACCTAGACTCTCTATTTGTACAAATTGCTGCACATTCATTTTATTCTGAATTTTGCAGATAAGTTGAAAGGCATTTGTTTGTGCATGCATATAGCAAAACATATCTGCAACATTGATCAAGTTTCGCTGATAATTATGCGTGCATTTATTAATTATTATCTTAATGAATAATGAAACAAGGACGAAGCATATAAACTGCGTTGTTTGTTTAGAATGGAATGGATCGCAAATAGATCCGAATGAAACGAACCATAGTAGAAAATTATTTTTTTTCCGTCTACTTGAAAGTTAGGCTAATAAACATGTTGCATTCGGCCTGATTATGTAATTTTTTAAGTTACATAGCCTGCCTCCAGTTTTCCTCAACTTTACTAATTAAGTATCTTTGACCAGCATATATCATCAAAATGTCCGGAAAACGAAACCTCTGCCGGTCACTTGTTTTCTAGCGGAAACTCTGGTACACACACACACTGTATATATATGTGTGTGTGTTTGTGTGTTACATTCTCTATAAAGTATATTTACTGTATTAGCCTACTGTATGTAAAATGCAAGTGGAGTACGTATTACAGTACTGAAAATAATGTCTGATTACACACCTGTTCTGTGTACAAACGTTTGAATGATTGAAGACACTGTTGTTCTCTCAACATTCGGCTTTACCTTTTGACCCTCAGTCATTGTAAGGTCATGATTGATAACATTGTCTGCAATAGTGTCCTTATTTCATTAGAAACATGTCCACAATCTTGACCTCTTCCACTGTTTTGCCTCCGTACCCTTCTTCCACCACACATCATTACTCCTCTTCTTCCAGACTGTTGACCCTGTTTGTTTCTGTGTTGTTCTTCCATTATCTAAATGTGTGACACGGAGTTGTGCAATGTCAATATATGCTTGTCAAATGAAGCTTCATGCACCTCTGAGCTATATCAGAGACCTGGTTGATTTAATGCTTTACATTCCCCTTCATTAGTGAAATGCAAAATTTATAGCCAAGACACTGTCATTAAAACATTAAAATGCAGCATGTCATGGGGACCAACAACAGCACATACATTAGGCTATACCCATATTTCTATTTATAACGCAGCCACTTTTAAATTCACATAATGTTTCACATCTGAGTAACAGAAATATAATGAAATATAGCCTATATATATAATGAAAATGAATTGCCAACATGCCAAGAATATAAAAAAATACCAAGTAAAACACAAATTTGTAAATATTTGTTTGAATGTTTCTGTAATGAGCAGTTTTTAGAAAACCAGAATGCCTGTAAATAAACACTATATTAATGACTGGCATTTCACACAAAAGTCAATGAAAATACAGTTCCAAACAGCGCCACAGAAGAACAATTGTCTAAAAGGAGTAGTTGTGTGGGTGTTAAAATATATATTTGTATTTTTGAAAGAATAAGTTGAACATCAACCAGTAATCTCAATAGAACAGGGTCTTGGCGCCATCTACCGGCAATTTTATATTGATATTTAGTAGTTTAATATTTATTTAGCCTCCATTCATTTCGGCATTTACAACTAGGTTTAAATGAGCTTGCTAGAAGTTCATACAACGATTTTTTTATAACATAGAATTTAAGAATATAATTAAGTAATGCATCCACTATAGAGCTTTATTATTATTATTATTGTAGCCTATAGCCTATTTCATATTCCCTCGTTTTTTTATGTATCCAAACCTAAATAGTATTTTCTTGATATTCTTCGAGGATGTTAAAAGCTAGGCCTATGTTAAATAGCTATTAATGTGATTTTCTCTGCTGAAAATTACTTCATCTAATTTAATAATAGCTTTAATAGCTAAATGATCAAGTCTTCTAGCCCACACTGTTCGAACAGTGTCTCAAATAAGACAAATCTATTCAATTCAATTCAATTCAAATTTAGCTGTAGCCTAGGGCTTTTCACAATATTGTTTCAAAACAGTTTTACAGAAAATGCATTTCAGAAATGTAGGCTACATAGAAAAATACAGTTAGTAAGTTAGTCATTTATTAATCCCTCATACAAGTAGCTGCATAAAAGTATGTGCGCTATTTTTAAATTAGCCAAGGCACGTTTTGCGTTCAGACGTGCAGACGTTAAGACGGGCAGACGTGCAGACGGGCAGACGTGTAGACGTTAAGACGGGCAGACGTGCAGACGGGCAGACGTGTAGACGTTAAGACGGGCAGACGTGCAGACGTGCAGACGGGCAGACGTGTAGACGTTAAGACGGGCAGACGTGCAGACGGGCAGACGTGTAGACGTTAAGACGGGCAGACGTGCAGACGGGCAGACGTGTAGACGTTAAGACGGGCAGACGTGCAGACGTTAAGACGGGCAGACGTGCAGACGGGCAGACGTGCAGACGTTAAGACGGGCAGACGTGCAGACGGGCAGACGTGTAGACGTTAAGACGGGCAGACGTGCAGACGTGCAGACGGGCAGACGTGTAGACGTTAAGACGGGCAGACGTGCAGACGGGCAGACGTGTAGACGTTAAGACGGGCAGACGTGCAGACGGGCAGACGTGTAGACGTTAAGACGGGCAGACGTGTAGACGTTAAGACGGGCAGACGTGCAGACGGGCAGACGTGTAGACGTTAAGACGGGCAGACGTGCAGACGGGCAGACGTGTAGACGTTAAGACGGGCAGACGTGTAGACGTTAAGACGGGCAGACGTGCAGACGGGCAGACGTGCAGACGTTAAGACGGGCAGACGTGCAGACGGGCAGACGTGTAGACGTTAAGACGGGCAGACGTGCAGACGTGCAGACGGGCAGACGTGTAGACGTTAAGACGGGCAGACGTGCAGACGGGCAGACGTGTAGACGTTAAGACGGGCAGACGGGCAGACGTGCAGACGGGCAGACGTGTAGACGTTAAGACGGGCAGACGTGCAGACGTTCTCCACACGCAAGTTAACACGTCTTTAAGCTTGGTTAGGAAAGAAATGACACAAAGCGAGCGCCATAGTGTAGGGTATAACTGCTGTGTGTGTGTGTGCGTGCGTGCGTGCGTGCGTGCGGTGTAGGGTATAACTGCTGTGTGTGTGTGTGTGTGTGTGTGCGTGCGTGCGTGCGGTGTATGGCGCTCGCTTTGTGTCATTTCTTTCCTAACCAAGCTTAAAGACGTGTTAACTTGCGTGTGGAGAACGTCTGCACGTCTGCCCGTCTTAACGTCTACACGTCTGCCCGTCTGCACGTCTGCCCGTCTGCCCGTCTTAACGTCTACACGTCTGCCCGTCTGCACGTCTGCCCGTCTTAACGTCTACACGTCTGCCCGTCTGCACGTCTGCACGTCTGCCCGTCTTAACGTCTACACGTCTGCCCGTCTGCACGTCTGCCCGTCTTAACGTCTGCACGTCTGCCCGTCTGCACGTCTGCCCGTCTTAACGTCTACACGTCTGCCCGTCTTAACGTCTACACGTCTGCCCGTCTGCACGTCTGCCCGTCTTAACGTCTACACGTCTGCCCGTCTGCACGTCTGCCCGTCTTAACGTCTACACGTCTGCCCGTCTTAACGTCTACACGTCTGCCCGTCTGCACGTCTGCCCGTCTTAACGTCTACACGTCTGCCCGTCTGCACGTCTGCCCGTCTTAACGTCTACACGTCTGCCCGTCTGCACGTCTGCACGTCTGCCCGTCTTAACGTCTACACGTCTGCCCGTCTGCACGTCTGCCCGTCTTAACGTCTGCACGTCTGCCCGTCTGCACGTCTGCCCGTCTTAACGTCTGCACGTCTGCCCGTCTTAACGTCTACACGTCTGCCCGTCTGCACGTCTGCCCGTCTTAACGTCTACACGTCTGCCCGTCTGCACGTCTGCCCGTCTTAACGTCTACACGTCTGCCCGTCTGCACGTCTGCACGTCTGCCCGTCTTAACGTCTACACGTCTGCCCGTCTGCACGTCTGCCCGTCTTAACGTCTACACGTCTGCCCGTCTGCACGTCTGCCCGTCTTAACGTCTGCACGTCTGAACGCAAAACGTGCCTTGGCTAATTTAAAAATAGCGCACATACTTTTATGCAGCTACTTGTATGAGGGATTAATAAATGACTAACTTACTAACTGTATTTTTCTATGTAGCCTACATTTCTGAAATGCATTTTCTGTAAAACTGTTTTGAAACAATATTGTGAAAAGCCCTAGGCTACAGCTAAATTTGAATTGAATTGAATTGAATAGATTTGTCTTATTTGAGACACTGTTCGAACAGTGTGGGCTAGAAGACTTGATCATTTAGCTATTAAAGCTATTATTAAATTAGATGAAGTAATTTTCAGCAGAGAAAATCACATTAATAGCTATTTAACATAGGCCTAGCTTTTAACATCCTCGAAGAATATCAAGAAAATACTATTTAGGTTTGGATACATAAAAAAACGAGGGAATATGAAATAGGCTATAGGCTACAATAATAATAATAATAAAGCTCTATAGTGGATGCATTACTTAATTATATTCTTAAATTCTATGTTATAAAAAAATCGTTGTATGAACTTCTAGCAAGCTCATTTAAACCTAGTTGTAAATGCCGAAATGAATGGAGGCTAAATAAATATTAAACTACTAAATATCAATATAAAATTGCCGGTAGATGGCGCCAAGACCCTGTTCTATTGAGATTACTGGTTGATGTTCAACTTATTCTTTCAAAAATACAAATATATATTTTAACACCCACACAACTACTCCTTTTAGACAATTGTTCTTCTGTGGCGCTGTTTGGAACTGTATTTTCATTGACTTTTGTGTGAAATGCCAGTCATTAATATAGTGTTTATTTACAGGCATTCTGGTTTTCTAAAAACTGCTCATTACAGAAACATTCAAACAAATATTTACAAATTTGTGTTTTACTTGGTATTTTTTTATATTCTTGGCATGTTGGCAATTCATTTTCATTATATATATAGGCTATATTTCATTATATTTCTGTTACTCAGATGTGAAACATTATGTGAATTTAAAAGTGGCTGCGTTATAAATAGAAATATGGGTATAGCCTAATGTATGTGCTGTTGTTGGTCCCCATGACATGCTGCATTTTAATGTTTTAATGACAGTGTCTTGGCTATAAATTTTGCATTTCACTAATGAAGGGGAATGTAAAGCATTAAATCAACCAGGTCTCTGATATAGCTCAGAGGTGCATGAAGCTTCATTTGACAAGCATATATTGACATTGCACAACTCCGTGTCACACATTTAGATAATGGAAGAACAACACAGAAACAAACAGGGTCAACAGTCTGGAAGAAGAGGAGTAATGATGTGTGGTGGAAGAAGGGTACGGAGGCAAAACAGTGGAAGAGGTCAAGATTGTGGACATGTTTCTAATGAAATAAGGACACTATTGCAGACAATGTTATCAATCATGACCTTACAATGACTGAGGGTCAAAAGGTAAAGCCGAATGTTGAGAGAACAACAGTGTCTTCAATCATTCAAACGTTTGTACACAGAACAGGTGTGTAATCAGACATTATTTTCAGTACTGTAATACGTACTCCACTTGCATTTTACATACAGTAGGCTAATACAGTAAATATACTTTATAGAGAATGTAACACACAAACACACACACATATATATACAGTGTGTGTGTGTACCAGAGTTTCCGCTAGAAAACAAGTGACCGGCAGAGGTTTCGTTTTCCGGACATTTTGATGATATATGCTGGTCAAAGATACTTAATTAGTAAAGTTGAGGAAAACTGGAGGCAGGCTATGTAACTTAAAAAATTACATAATCAGGCCGAATGCAACATGTTTATTAGCCTAACTTTCAAGTAGACGGAAAAAAAATAATTTTCTACTATGGTTCGTTTCATTCGGATCTATTTGCGATCCATTCCATTCTAAACAAACAACGCAGTTTATATGCTTCGTCCTTGTTTCATTATTCATTAAGATAATAATTAATAAATGCACGCATAATTATCAGCGAAACTTGATCAATGTTGCAGATATGTTTTGCTATATGCATGCACAAACAAATGCCTTTCAACTTATCTGCAAAATTCAGAATAAAATGAATGTGCAGCAATTTGTACAAATAGAGAGTCTAGGTATACTATAAGTGTTGTAGCCATTAAGCTCATTTAGTTTAATATTTGTTAAAATATTTTAATGTTATTTTTTTATTTATGTTGATTATGAAAAGTGAACAGCACAATATCGAGAGACATGGAGCGGGTCAGACATGATTTTGACCACTTAATTAAGTTTGGTTTTGTAGAAAGACTTTTCTGAAGTGAATTTCGTTTTGTATAAATTGTATCTTAATTTTAATATTTTTTTTTATCAACCGATTGCCTGGAAATAAAGCAGACGATAGGCCTAATCATGCAGGCGCCCGCGCGGTCACTTGCATTGCTCGTGAACTGGAGCGCATCTCATCCTAATTTAACGAAACTCAGCATAGGCCTCACAGACATGAAATATATCTTAAGAAAGCTTGAAATGTCTTTTTAACAATTTAAAACTAAAAGAAATAGGCTACTCTCTGATTATGTAATCATGTGCATTTCTCTCTATAGGCGCGTTCACTATGGAGATGGATCGTCAACTTCATCTTTACAGCTGTTGTTGCTGTTAATAAACTAAAAATAATAGGCCTATAATTTTATTAAACAATAAATTAAATAAAATTGTAATTGTATTAAAAAAAGTAACAAAAAAATCCTGTTTAAGTTTTTTTTATTTTTTTTATTTTTTTACCTATGCTAATTACGCATTCAATTCAGGTTGGCTACTGAGTCGCTGTCCTCAGTGCTCAGTAAAGCGCTGAAACGGAGATGAAGGGGAAACCGTTCTTATTTATTTGTTGGCTTATTTTAACTGGCCCATCCAGTTTTCTGGAGGCCCACCTAATCCTGGTGCCGCTAGTGCTTCAGCGGTCTGATATCAAGAAATAACAGACCGCATTCCACATTGGAGTTCAACCAAGCCATGTAATAATGTTTAATAACTTTAAAACGGTAGAGCCTGTTCCTTTATAACATAGCCAAAGGTCGGTGTATTTTTGCTTTATACATTTTAGGCTTATTCTCAAATTCAGATTGTGTTAGGGGGGCGGGATTAGGCCTATTAGGCAATTTTAATCGGACAATTTGACCGGAGAGATTTAATTTTGTCGGACATTTCAACGGAATTACAACGGAAACCCTGATGTGTACATATGTATGTCATTGTGATATAAAGAATATAAATATAAATCGTATATATATATATATATAAACCATATAGTTTAAATCTGAAAATACTGAACACAAAATACTGAGCATATTGTATAACATGTACTTCATTAACTGCAAAATTGTTAAGTGAATGCTTTTTACTGTAATTCTTATTTATGTAACAAACTTTATTTCCCAGGATTTAAAGATTTAGTGTAGCATTTATGATTATTGTGTGTGCTTAAGAGCAGAGTAAAGGTATGGGTATTTCATGTGCTAGACAGGAATAGGACCAGCATGCAGACAATACCATAGAATAAAGCAGTCATACTCTGACTTATTAAAAAATGCTACACAAACTCTTCGTTTTGACATAAAAATCCATTTAAAAAAAAATCATTCAGTCATACATTTTACTTAATAGGCTATTTATCTTGTGGAATAACTTCCGAAGATGCATGCAGAACCCATACAAATCTGTAAGACATTTAAAGCACTGAAAATATTTTACAAAAGCAAATGTATACTATAGCGAACATTGCTCCTTTCAGAAATTGTTAATGCATTGAGCCCTTAATGTACAGGAATAAATGACCCAAGACTTACTGAAACTTCTTACTAGTATATCAAGGAGTGGACATGGCAAATGAGCAGATAAGTGTCCCTCTGCTGCCACCTACTGACTTTAGTGGTCATTTACTGTCATTTTTGTTTTAAGTGTTTGTTTTTCCTGCAGGTGAAAACAAGATGAATTAAGCCTTTTACTTTATTTATCAGGGCTGTCAATTGTTTTGCCTGAGTTGGGTGATATATTTGTATGCTCTTAACATAGTAGCAAAAAAATTTGCAGTAGTCAAGTCAAGTCATCTTCATTTATATAGCGCTTTTAACAACGTAGATTGTTTCAAAGCAGCTTCACAAAGATAAGCGTAGGGCCTATAATTTAAGGTATCAGAGATTGTTTTGGCTTTATAGCAGAGTTAAGTTATTTTCCATCTAAAGTAACCAGTATGACTAGGTTACATTTAATAGAGTGCTAGGCTTTATAAAAGCTGTAGTGTAGCTCTATTAAATAGTATATTTATGTTAAACTATTTTAAATTGAATGATTAATGACCTGTTCAGAATAAGTATAGCAGTAACCAGCAATCAGAAGTATGATAATTAATTTTAGTTTAAAATCCAATACGTTTTAAAGTGGTTTCAGATGGTTAATTAATAGCCTACTAAATGCAGCATCTATGAATGAACTTGAGGCATGCAGACCAGCTGCTGCAGGGCTTTAACAAATCTTAAACAAACAAATATATGACCCACTTTTTCTGAGTTTTACTAGCCCATTTTATTTGTCTCTCATCGTATACATGACAATATACTTTTATCTATCATTAGGATACAAAATGCATACTTAACAGACATTCATCATTATATAAATAAATAAATCCAATGTAGCCCTAAGTAAATTGCCAAAATAAGATTATCTATAATGTCTATAACAGTAGCCTAAATGTAGCCTATGAGAAAATAAGGAAAATAAGGCGTGCAGACCAGCAGACGTGCAGACGGGCAGACGTGCAGACGTACAGACGTGCAGACGTACAGACGTTCAGACGTGCAGACGGGCAGACGTTCAGACGGGCAGACGTAATCCACACGTTAAATTCTAACGTGACGCCGCCATCACGTCTGTAAAGATCAACAGCTACACGTTATTGACGTGTCTACGTGACGTGATATTTGCGTGTACATCTCCATATAAAACAAATGGAGACGTACACGCACGTATACACGTGTGTTATCTGTCGTGCTTGTCAGTCTCGTCGCCGAACGGAACATTTCGAGCGCCATAGCGGTGTAGGGTATAACTGCTGTGTGTGTGTGTGTGTGCGTGCGTGCGTGCGTGCGGTGTAGGGTATAACTGCTGTGATCTTTGTAACTGTAAGCGGGCCGGCCTATGAACTCCTGTGTGAGTCTTGGAGCTGACCTCTGCTGATGAAACTGCAAACTATTTCTCCAGGTCTTCTTTCTAACATCTGGTCTTTGGGTCCTAAACTGTTAACCCCCCCCAAAAATATATAATGCTTGCTTCACTTCAGCTTTGGCCTTCTCCTTGGACTCGGCATATTTTGCCTCCATCATGGCCTTTACAGCTTAAAGAAAAGATAAAGAAGTGCTTAATTGTTAAATGCGATATTATAATACTCTTTTGCTTAATGCATGCACCCATACACACCTGCCTTGTGGGAAGAACATAGGTTGGGTCTAGCTTGAGAACAAAGTTCCTAAATCTCACATCCTCCACAACACTAAATGGCTGTGTGTCCTTCATCATTGTGACCAGGGCCTCATCCAGCTCTTGTTTTCTGGTAGCTAGATAAAAGAGAAGCTATAAGTATCTCTTACTTTTCATTCATTTGCATGATTTACAAAAGTCAAGATGGAAAATCATCACCATCAGTGATGGGAAATCAAGGAGTTTGAGGCTTTCATCAAATTGTGCCAAAAAAAGGTTCATTCCTCAATGCTTTTAACACATTGAGCATTAGAAACATCTGGTGGTCACACTTGTTTTCTCCAGCATAACTAACAAATCACCGCAGAAGCAGAGCAGAAGAAGCACCAAACAAAGCTTCAGAAGTCCGTGACATACAAGAGTGGAATAATCTGGGATCAATACAGTTCAATCTAATCTAATCTAATCTAATCTAAAATTAATTTGTGCCAATGAGACCACAACTCCTGTCATGTGTAGCCTGGTCAATGGATTCACTCACATATTGATCAATAATATAACATATAATGTGATATTCTGTAGTGCAGCAGAATATGGAGATGGAGAGATACTGTGTCTCTATTAACAGATGTTTTCACGGACTACAACAACACTGCCAGTGCTAACGCTGAGAGATTAGCCTGTTGCACAAGCATGCCCTCTAGTGGTCATGTGACACCCTGTAGCTGTAGGTCACATGATTATTTCGCTGATCACATGCAAGGTTTCTGCTGATGAAACTGCAAACTATCTTCAGTAAAACTTTTCTTTAATTTATTATAATTCTGACTCCGGGTCTTCTTTCTAACATCTGGTCCTTGGGTCCTAAACTGTAAGGTCTTGGAGAATGTTTATTGCTGAATAGAAATATTCATCAGGTTTGAACAAGACATGTGGTGAAATTATTGTAATAAAGATTACAAGAGCGGCTCCGTTGTGAATAACAGCACATCTTTGACCCTCTCGTTATTTCTGTTATATAGAAAACTTACTACTCCCAAATAACCTTATACTTCACTACATCCCCTTCCCCGTGATAACACTAATCCCACAACAAATTAGTCAGATATATGAACAGCAGTATAATGACATTATTTGAACATAAAAATTTTTATTTAAACACACGTGACGTGAAGTCTCAGACGCTGTAACCTCTGGTGTATTTTCACTTGTTTGCTGTCCAACACTATCATCTGGTCCACAAAAAGTTAAAAACTGGCTGGTTCAGGTGATGGCAACAGTTCCTGCAAGGAAGTGTCCAACGACACAGATGTTTCCACAGGTACTGTTCCTCACCTGATCAGTGTGCTGGCCAATGGAGAGAATTATGTGCCATAATTAAACAAACAAATCCAGCATTTTGCAAACAAACTCGATCTGCTTTGCAAAGGAAAACTCAACTTGCAAACAAACAGAAAGCAATGTGCAAGTACAAAGGTCAGTTTGAGTGAAAATGCAGTGGAGTAACAAATATGTATTGTAGTTTACAAATGTAAATAAATCAGCCAAGACAATACTTCACAAATAAATACAAACCATCCAACAAATCGGATGTAACCTTTGAACAAATACCAAATCTAATGCATAAAAATGCGTATCTGTCTGTTATGATTGAGTGACACTTGGCTTTTTATGAGATCTCTCGCCTCGATTTTCTCACAAATGCAGTTGAGCAACTTCCTCTTCTAAACCAGTAGATGGCGCTAAGCTAGGGGATTAATTTAGCGCTAGTCTCCCGGGAGAAGCACTGATTTGAAACTTGTCTTTGCCTACAGCTGAGGAAAATGACCGGTGAACGGGTGTGTTTCTGTCTTATTTGATCTATAATTAACCTTTTTGAGGTTTTCTTTTGCAAAATGTTTTTAAAAATAAAATAATGCTGGATTTGTTTGTTTAATTATGGCACATAATTCGCTCCATAGCTGGCACACTATCTGGCCATTCCCAAGAGTGACTATAGGGGCTTTCGCACACTGTTCTACTGTTTATCGGATAGATAAGATGTCATTGTATGTTGTGTTTGATTTGTATGGAAGGTGGTGCTTCAGAGGGAAGTTGGTTTTTGTGTTTTTATTGTTTTGGCATTAGCTCATCCCTGAAGATATGCTTTTTGTTAAAAACAAAAAGAATCACACTATGAAAACAAACAAGAAAAATGACAGAAAAATAGGTCATTAAGAAGTACTGTTTTGTCATTTGTGTTACACCCTTACCTAGACCAGGGACCGTAACATTCTTTTAAGGCAAAGTTAAAATCACTAAATTAAAAAAAATTAAATAAATAACGAAAGCACAGGCTGTTATGTTAAAGGAGCCGTATGTAAGATTGTGGCCAAAACTGGTACTGCAATCACTTACAAATTACTGTAGAGCGGTGTATCCCCCCCCCCCCCCCCCCCCCCCCCCCCGTTACATTATGTTACATGTACTTACCATAGTAATAACAGTAAATTATGCATAATTACATGCAACTAACTCTCAACTAAACCCTAACCCTATAGTTGCTTAATATTACTCAGTACTTAAATATATAATTAAACTGTAACAATGACACCTTAAAATAAAGTGTAACCAAATCTTCTACTGACATTTGTTAATACATCTGCTTCAAACATTACAATGTTCACGAGAACTTTTGTTAACTCTACAGTAAGTTAATCCACTTCACCATCTAATTACTCTTCGATGCGATACCATAGAAATATACAGAGCTAAAAACAGAAATTTCAAAGAAATAAAACAAGAGATGGACTGAATTTCCACAGGTGGACTCTAATCAAACTGTAGAAACATTTGAAAGATGATCCAGAGAAATGAGATGAATTGCAAATTTCATTGCAAAGGTTCTGACTCTCAAAAAAAAAAAAACTACAGCAAATCTGGGTTTAGCCGTCACTTGAGTTATGAACTCTAGATTAATTTAAAGCATTTTAGCGTAAGGTTAAAGCATTGCAAAATGTAAGAAATTAAAATAAAAAGGTCTGAATACTTTCTAAATGCACTGTAAATACCCCCCCACACACATCAACTCCACATTTAAACTCCACATCAGTATAGAATTTAATAAAATTCATAAGCTAGTTCATGCACAGCTTTTCTTATCGTCTCACGGACAGATGAAAACAGAATTACAACATGGCATTACAACACCTAAAAACCAGACACTGATGACTGAAATCAAAAACTTGAGGCATCTTAACATACATCCACAGTTCTGTTTAAAACAATTGTCTGCCAGTGCTAAAAGCATATAAAAAACGGGTCATGCTTTTCAAACAATAAATATTTTTTTTCTTTTGGACATAATCAATGAAACCAAGTAGCGATAAATTGTAAAACAGTGATAAACCCCAGAAACCTCTCCTGTGATAGAGGTCAGAACTGAGCAGTTGCTAATGATTAAAGTTGATGTCAATGTCTGTATGCTCACTGAATACACTCTCTTTATTATAATTATATACTTGTGAATGGACATCAGAAGGCCGAAGTATACTTCACTCTTTACGCGTATGCGAAGGTACAGTGCCACGCATTTCATCATTAGTGGTTTCATTTCTAACCGCCGCACAGAACAGGCCCTGACAGAGCCGTACGCACTTCACACGCATGAGATGTGATTCATTCAAACAAACATACGGGAGAATCTGTGAGTAAACTCTGATCCTGCGTACGGACATCTGGAGACGTTTGGAGACACCGATGGAGATCTGAGGAAGGGAAACCACTTTAATATTCATAATCATAAATATAGTGCATGTTCACAATAACAGTTTAAATAAATAAAAGAAGGATATGTTTTACATCTGATATACATATTTAAATATCCCATTCTCATTAATGGAGTTAAGCACTTAAATTACATGAAATCATTACCAAGAAGTTACAAAAAAAATTATATTCTAATAAATAGAAGTATTAGTAGTGGATGCGCTGCTTTTGAACACTTTAGCTGTGGCGTGCTGTGTTTTAATGTTTGCTTAGCGCATGATAATAGCAGAACGTGATGTGAACGTAGCAGAAATGCTCAATAATGCACAATAAGGCCTATCTGTTTCCATTCAAAATATAAAGCAATTAAAAATACTATTTGGCCAGTGGAAAGGATATGAATTTAAGAAATGTATTTTATACTATTTGATTTATTAATAAAAAAAAAAGGGCAAGGATAGGCTACTAGATGATTTTTAGCGATGTAATGTGAGGCACATCCATATCTCATATTTTCCTATTGTCTTGTACCGTTAAACATGGTAACACGTGGATGAATATGCAAATGATATGCAGATGAGGATATGCATAGTAAAACGAGGCATTATAAGCTCATATATGGTTATTTCGGGGATAGAGACGCATGAACGCACAATCTTCCTCTGACTGGGGTTTATAAGTCTGAATATTTTTTGCTGTACTCCATTTTTGGTTTTCAGGCGTACGTACACTTTTAGTAAGGATCCTTCGCAGTTTTATAAATGAGACCACAGAAGAGTATGCGGCGCGTACCTTAAACCCGCATTTCATTTTTTGTTGTTGTTGTTGCAGTAATGAGTTTATCCACAAGGTGGCAACCGTGCCCTGAGGGCGTCGATTCACAAGGTAATCAAAGAAAAACCGCATTAACATAAACAGAACAGACCAGAACACATGCAAACTACTGCGACAATAGAGAGCCTAAGTCCCTCCCCTTCCGGTCGACCACCATGGGACCTTAAGGCCTATTTATACTTCTGCGTCGAACTGCCGCCGTAGCTACGTCGTAGGCTGTGTGTAGCGCGCGTACCCTACGGCGTACCCTGACGTGCACCTCTCCAAAAATGTAACAACGCGTCAATTCTACGCGGACACAAGCGCTGTGATTGGTCTGCCAGAACCCCTCCCTCGGGGTTTCACATGCTCCCTAGGTGCGCGTCAACGCGGACAACGACACAGAAGTATAAATTAAAACCAACACGTTGCCTACGGCGTATAGGCTCCGGCGTAGGTCCGACGCAGAAGTATAATGAGGCCTTAAGTTCGGAAAAATATTGTATGGTAGTCAATGGCGAGAGACAACAAATATTTTGATCTCGTTTGAATTGTGCCCTGATTTACACATATGATGTTTGTCAATTTAAAAGATACATTTTAAAGTCAAGAAAGTCGCAGCTTGATGTAAAACTGCTGAGGTATAAGACGTAATTACATTGATTGGTTGGGTCCTTACATGCGCTTCATGAGGCACACTAGCACACACGCAAGGTCTCTCACTCCCTCTCTATACACGTTCTTCCCCCGGTAAAATCCACTGCTAGATCAATGAGAAGTCCTATTACAACGACCATCATTTGAAGTGTCACACAGTTCTGAAATTATCGTACATTATAGGATTTTTTCCATTATTGATCGTACATCGTACAGAGGTCGAAATTATCGTACAAATACGATAATTATCGTACATCTGGCAACACTGGACGTACATAATGGGAGACGAGAGATGTAGTTCATTGAGCGATTTTCACATAAAACTAAACGTTACTCTTCTGTTTTATGACAAACTGCGACTTTCTTGACTTTCATAATTACCTTTTAAATTGACAAACATCATATGTGTAGTTCAGGGCACAGTTCAGACGGAATAAAAAGATAAGTTGTCTCTCACCATTGACTTCCATGCATATTTTTTCCGAAATAAGGTCCCACGAGCCGGAAGCGGAGGGGCGGGGCTTAGGCTCTCTATGGAGGCCTACAGACGAGAGATTGTGCGAACAGGTTAGAAAGTTAGTACCCTTATTTGTACAACTCTAGCATGAAGTAAAACAAAGATATTCACATGGGTTGTAACTCGTGGCGAGAGATTGCGTACGCGTAAAAAAACGAAGTATACTTTCTGCTTTATTCAACAGTAATCACTTTAGAAGTAAATTATTATTATTTTTTACTTGATTCACAAGAAATTTATTTAGACTCAAACATGTTCAGAGTTCAGCCCAAAATGGTCTTGCTTGCATTAACAAAGCATGCAGATGCAAAACCACCAGTTTAGTGAGTTAGTCTGTAGGTTTTCAAATACACAAAGCACATTTTGGGCAGATTTCACCTCACAAGTATATGGCGTTAATGCTTAAATATACACTGACCTGACATGCTTCACCATGTCACAGTGGGAGTGTGGGGTTTATCTTTTAATAGTTAGTTTGGACATAAAGAACAATGTGGCTAACCAATAATGGGTCAGGCTAACATAGTCTGGAAGTTCAAGTAGCCTATATTTACTTTTTCTTTTTAAGCTACTGATTTTAAACCCAATAGCCCAGGTGAATATACTTCTGTTTCAGAAAAATCCTGTAAAATAAGTGCATGTCAATCGCTATAAACCGGGACAAAATGACAAAGTCTATGTGCACAGATCTGCAAATTAAAGCATGTTAGTAATCTAATTGCATTAAACCATCATGGTTGTGCATATATTACATCTGAAACCAGAAACGACACCGTTTGTACATGGCAGCAGCGGTCGAGTGCTATAAAGATACAGATCAAATATGTCTTTTAATAATACAGATGATTTCTGAAATCATCTACATTTGTTAGAGTTGGACTCAGTGAAATAATAAATAAAGGATATCGAGGAGAAGCTGATTGTCATGACGGCAGAAGTGACAGTACAGAGCAGTACTGAGAATATTCCCATTCATATCAATATCTGCATTATGATGGAGAAATATTAAACCAGATCTGAACTGTAAAATGTGACCTAGATTCAGGGATCCAGTCTTGATATCAACGGTTACATTCAATCGAGGATCGCGTCTTCCATGGGAAAGGATCGTTCAACAGCCCACTGCTGTAGATATTGTCTCATAAGTCATAAAAAAAAAAAGAAACTTGGAAAATGTCATCTTGGATCGTATCCAGTGGAATCATCATGAAGTGCTCGACTGTTTTTAAATTATGGTTTAAAAAAAGAAAGGCATTTGTTTAATTTTTGAGGCAAATGTCCTGTCTTTGGAACTCAAAGTCCCATAATGCACCTTTCTGTAAACTCCAACACGATATCTCTCGGGTAACGGTCGGCCACGCGCTGAAAGGCTTTCACTTGTTGCAGCTCCTCTTGAGGTAGAGCTTGTTGGTCGGTTATATGCGAGGGATGACGATCACACAGCGAGGCCTGTCGTTTGGCTGTTGTAGTCCGCGGTCTCCATTTTAAGGATATATGGGATGATGCTGTCGATCGGTACGTTGCCGATAAGGCCTGTAAAAAACAGCTCCTCGGTTATACTGGAACTCATCGACCGCAGCGCTGGCAAACGCAGCAGGATTCGGGCCAACCTGACACATCAATCAGCAGTTAATGAGAGACAATTAACAAACACTACGTCTACATTAATCCGGATATCTCTGACAATGTCCACAGACAAGGTAGAATATGTTGCATGATTTCATGAAAGTATGATGTATTGCGACATCAGAAACAAAGAAAAACTAAATAATGACTATTGTAACGCTTGCCGTAAAGCAAGTCAAATTTGTAGTTTTCTTATGTCTCATTAGAACTACAGAAACGCGACCCGATCTGGCAATCTTACATAGTGTGGTTATAGCAGATAAAGGACCGCAAAGCGGAGGCAGAAGTGCCGTTCACCCTGTTACGACTTGATGAACCACTGAAACCATTTTGGAAACATTATTTTAAGGTAAAAAATATTACATAGTGTTGCTTTAAATCAAGAAGCACTTTCTAGATAAGTAAAATCAATTAGCAAACACCATGGCAGACCTGCAGGTGATCGGTGCGCAGGGGAAAATAAGTAGGTCAAAAATTCTACAAAAAACAATGACCTCCCACATACTATCACTATCAGTACTTGCAAATGAGCATCACAATTTTACTAGCAACGTTTCAGTCTCACGACCTTCATCACGACCAGCATATCAACCTGATCATATGTGCCTGATGAACGTCGTGAGATGGAAACGTTGCTGCTAAAATTGTGATAGGCCCACTCATTTGCAAGTACTGAGAGTGTGTGGGAGTTCCTTGTTTTTTCTAGATAAGTAAAATGACATAAATTACTAAAAATAGACAAAATTATCTGCCAATGGTGTAAGAAAAAAACTTAATTACAAGAAAACAAGGTTATTTTTCTTACCCCATTCAGCGAAAACTCACTCAAAACAAGATATAATTTGCTATGTCATTTTCCTCATCTAGTAAATGCTTCTTGATGTAAGAATGTTTAGATATTTGGACTGAAAACAAGACAAAAAGACTGAGTAAGAAAAGCATGGAGGCAAGAAGAGGCATTTCCCCCAGAACATCACTGTGATATGGAGCAGACCTGTAGGTATCATCAGGATAGGTCTTCTGCACGTAATCCTGGAGCTCCATCTGCGCTTTTTCCTGGAACTTTTCAATCTGGCCACAGCTACTCAAACCCGGATGATCTTGTGAAGAAAGAGTTTATAAGTGTGTATTACAACTGCTTCAGATGCTGAAGGGTTGTGTGAAGCTGAGAGCACATGTACCTGGACTGAAGAGGACGATGGCTTTTAAGTAGGCGTATTCGTATCCGTCAGTCTGTAGCTTCGCCATGCTGTTGCAGAACTCCTGCAGCTTCCAGATGTGCTCCATCACCAGTTTAACGCGTTCACTCGATAGCTTGTCTACTGAGAGGAGATCCGCTGTTAGTTCAGTTCCATCAACACATTAACAGAGGAAACTTATTCCTGCAATGCTCCTGACATCAGCCATTTTAGATTCACAGACGTTTCTTAAGAACACACTAACCATTTAATGTGTAAATGTTTGAAATGCGCGGCGAAATTTACCATTGCAACTGCAGTAGCTGCACTAATTTCCACTCATTTTCACTAAAGGTTCACTAATTTCTGAATTTATTTATTCTATCTATCTATCCATCCATCCATCCATCCATCCATCCATCCATCCATCCATCCATCCATCCATCCATCCATCCATCCATCCATCCATCCACCCACCCACCCACCTATCCATCCATCCATCCATCCATCCATCCATCCATCCATCCATCCATCCATCCATCCATCCACCCACCCATCCATCCATCCATCCATCCATCCATCCATCCATCTATCTATCTATCTGTCTGTCTGTCTGTCTGTCTGCTCCGTTTCCATATCTCTTCGGCTCCACGCACCTGAAGAAAAAATATTTTGGAGCAAGAAGGTGGCTGGCCGCACACTGGATTCAGTACAAACTATACAGAAGTCTTTCAAAAAATGTTTTTTTTATTTTCTGGATTGCACCGGTCAAAAAGTACAAAGTGAATTAAAACCAAATGAACAGGAGCAAATGTTCAGTGCTCACTCTGCAACAAACATTCACCCTTTTGTTGATGAATTAGCAATTAGGGGTAATCAGCAGAAATGAATGATCACAAGTACAATTCGATCACAGGTGGAGCTCCAAGAGTCTGATAATTGGCATGCATGACAAAATATTACAGGTATTCAATTATAACAAAAAAAGGAGTATTAAAAATATTTTGTCATGTATGCCAATTATCAGACTCTTGGAGCTCCACCTGTGATCGAGTTGTACTTGTGATCATTAATTTCTGCTGATGACCCCTAGTGTCAGAGTGAGCACTGAACATTTGCTCCTGTTCATTTGTTTTTAAATTCACTTTGCACTTTTTGACCTGTGCAATCCAGAAAATAATTTTTATTTTTGATGTTTAAGTGAACCGTACCGTCCTGGATACTGGACTGCAGATGGTTGACGATGGCAGCGAGAATAGTGGACAAACTCATGATCTGAGCGCACTGACCCAGACCCAGAATAAACAACTCATTCCAGCACGCTCGTACCAGAGCCGTGTTACACTCCTGCCTACACACACACACACACACAGAGAGAGAGAGAGAGAGAGTTTAAGTTGTTATAATATTTTTTATATAATAATAATAATAATATAATATTATTTTGATGTTTTTTATTATTATTCTAGTATGTATTCCAAGCTTTGGCAATATTGTATTATTCACAGTCGTGCCAAAAAAGCAATTTTGAATTGAAGTGACTTGAGAGAGAGAGAAAAGACATACTCTTGAGAGATAGCACGCACAAGTATAAAGATGAACCCTGCGATCTAAATCTCACCCGAGAGCAAGGAATGCTGGGATAGAGCGCGCCCAGTGCATGGAGAGGAAGAGCAGGCGTGACGCAGACTCACAGATGTAATGCACATTCAGATACTCCGGCATCGGGCTTGGCATCGTCAACTACAGAGAGAGAGAATAATCAAACACGTTTCTCTCATCGTTTACAGAACACGTGTTATCTTCCCGGTCAGAAGTGACCCGACACTTCCTCCACCCCAGTAAAACCAATGCAATTTATTTTTGTTCAATAATATTTTTTCTTTTGTATTTTGAGAGGATTTGATGGTACTTAATATTTAATTATAATAATTAATATTTATGGTTAATTTTTGCCATTGAAAATAATACACACATTTAGATTAGTACACACAGTATTTCAGATTAACCCTAAACCTGGTAATGCGATCTGGGTGTAACATAGTCTTTGTCGTCTTTTTTGGGGCGTAAGAATGATTTTTTCATCAAATCCTTTTATCATTTATCACAGCCTGGTCTGTCTTGAGTATGCTGGTCACGTGATTTGTTAAAAAATGTTGTGATTAATTAGTCAGCCTGACCTAAATCCAACATGGCTGCCAGTGGTGCAGGACATTCAGATTTTGAGATAAGTAAATATATATTAAACTTACTTTTCTTTTGAAAAAATAATACTAACACTGCTAACATTAATTATGAACATTGTCTTAAGGTGCTGAAAAAGAAAATTTATAAAAATGTTGTTCATGGTGTTATTTAGCACGTTTTTAAATATATGTTACACCTGAGTCACATTGCCACTTTTGGGTATAAAAAAGTGATCAATTAGTCAGCCTGACCTAAATCCAACATTTTTTACCAATTTTTTTTTGCCATTTTTATGGTAACGCAAGGTCCGATTTCAAAACGGTTTTCACAGGCTGAATCTTGAGTTTGTAAGCTTTCCAGTGATATATAATATGTCAACATTATATGAGTTGAAGTATAGGATATAATTGTTTTAAACATGCAATGGCAGTTACAGTTATAGATTTGGTCCTTCTTTTATACCCTAAACAGGCAATGTGATCTGGGACTCACAACTCATAACATCCAAAATACATAACATTTTTCAAAAATTCTTTTGGATATGATTTGATATAAATGGATGATATAAAAAATGACATGAAATCATTTGTTGCTTATCATTTTCTACTCTTGCCTGTTTAAGGGTTAATATAGAGACTGGGCCTTTTAAATCCATTTTTTTGAAGTCAGATTAGCGCCATCTGTTGATGGAAAATTTAATTTAACATGTTATTGCATGGGTTTACCACTAGATGCCTGTATAGCTCTCTATGAAGATGCTTGTGAATTCTCTAGTTGTTTTTGGACCAAATTACTAACTTTTAAGATGAGGATTTTAATGTATTTTTTAGAAATTCTCAAATTAAACTTTTTGCCAGGGTTTATAATAAAAAAAAAAAAAAAAAAATTGATGTGAAGTGTACACGTTTTTGCATTATTACTAGTCAAACCTGAATACAGAGAAAGCATTTTGTTACAGGTAACATTATGCAAATAATGGTAGCAAGTGCAAATGTCTAAAGATTCTCAAATCCAGATTCATTTACTGGAGATACAAACCGACATCAAGTATGAAGTCTTGTTTTCTGTGAAACTGATCAACATGAAGTGAGTTTATGATTAAAACAAGAACAATCAGCTTTAAAATCAAAGGAACAGACTGACAGATATCTGTTCTTGTTTTAAATATAAACTCACTTCATGTTGATCAGACTTTCTTTCACATTTGCTTCTCAAGTACATGTATCTTGATCTAAAGATGTTTAGATGTTTGTATTGGAAAACAGAACAAAAATACAGAGGAAGATACTTATTTTTTATATGCATGCAACATTTAATGCCACAACTTTATGACTATCTGCTCTGATTTACGACCTTTTTAAGGCCTAATTTGCATGAGGGTGAATTAAGACCTGCATAAAGAATTTTTTTCCTGAAGTGTACTGATGGATCGAAGATCTGGAACATGTACTAAGAAAGTAGTTTTTGTAACACATTAGACATTCTACTAACTATAAGTAATTTTGAACCTACATGTCAGCTAGCAGTCATTAGAGTATTAGCAGTCTGCTTAATATCTACTAACACTGTATTTTGATGCTCCTCAACAGACTTACTACTGACTATAACTAACTTTACAAGTACAACCCTAACCTAACAGTCTACAAATACTCCCTTGAGAGTTAGTTGACATGTAGTTGGAAAGTTAGTAAAATGTCTAAAGTGAACTATCGAAATGAAGTGTAACCCTTTTTTTTATTTAATTTTGACCGTTAGCAAAAGAGTGTGAGAATGCTGTGTACACACCTTAAAGCTGACGTGTGTGTCTGTAAGCAGAGGTCCCTCGACTTCTATGAGCGGTGTGATCTGGTCCCTGCTGATCACCTGTATTGTAGCTCCGCCCCCCCCGTCCACCTGCGACAAGCTCCGCCCCTCCGCCACATCACTGGGGTTCAGGGCTTTGGCCAGCGTGTCAAAGGCACTGCAACACCAAACACATCACACTCAGGAACAACCACAAACATTAATGCATTCTCACCTTGTTTTAATGGTACAGTTAGAAATGAGCTCTTCAACGTCAGCCCAAAAACATAGGAAGACAAAAGAGCAAAGGAATGGCAAAGGAACTGGAGTAAGCGTGTATAAAAAAAAACGTAATGGTCAAATTTTGTGTGAACACTGATTTTTCATTTTGCACTGCAAAAAAATGCTTTTCTTACTTTGTATTTTTGCCTTGTTTCCAGTCCAAATATCTTAGCATTCTTAAATCAAGAAGCATTTAAACATTTAAAAAATAAATAAAAAAAATAATCAAAATGAAGTTTTTGCATAAAATAAGCAAAATTATCTGGCAATGGGATAAGAAAAATTATCTTAATTCAAATGGAAAACAAGATTATTTTTCTTACCCCATTGCCAGATAATTTTGCTTGTTTTATTAAGCGAAAACTCACTTATGATTTTGTTTAATGGGAAAACAAGACAGAATATCTTATGTCATTTTACTTATCTAGTAAATGCTTCTTGATTTAAGAATGTTTAGATATTTGGACTGGAAACAAGTAGGGCTGTAACAATATATCGTGTCACAATATATCGCAATACAAAAATGCACCAATATGTATCGTGGATAGTTCACCCAAAATAAAAATTACCCTGTGAGAAAAAAATTAAGTTTTCAGAGTCATTAAACTACAATATATTATGTTGAATATAATGTATAATAATGGGGGAATATTAGTGGGTCCTGATAAAGCTTATGTTATAAGTCTTATGTTACCAGTAAAAAGTGGCCTACATTATTTTAAATATATCTAGCCAGTGACACAGTGCAAGCATAATGTCTTAAATAATTCTGTATTTTCAGGTTCAGAAGCATGAATATATTTATTCTGGTGTCACCATCGTGAGTTCAGTATCGTGATATGTATCGAATCGTGAAATTAGGGTCTCGTTACACCCCTAGAAACAAGACAAAATACATTTTTTCAGTGTGAGGTGACATTTCTTTAAACTAATACTATAATTTCACATCTCTTGACTGTGTAAACACATACACATGTATAATCTGCATTAATAACACACCGTGTGATTTCACTGGGTGAATCCTCCAGCTGAGCGTCTGTCGATTCGCCGTTACTAAGTGAGTCGTTCAGGTTTGCTAATGACGAAACCACATTCGCCAGCGTCCCCAGATCACCCTGTCCCGACTCCGCCTGATCAACAAATAATTTCAGCATGAAAAACAAAAAACAAAGATACAGCTGTTCTGAATGTTTATAATATGTAAAATCATAATAAAAGAAAACGATTAAGTGTCACAGCAATAAAAACCCCAAGGTTTGCTTGGACTGGACTACACAAAACTCAAAAGAAAAGACTGACAGACACAGAGAAGTCATGTAGATGTTTTTACTTTGTCTGTTGCTAATAGTAATGTGCCATCAGCCTGTATTAAAGGTTGTTGGATATTGACAAGCATCCCAGAGTCCAACAGCCTGGACCTGCACAGAGGATGAAATCATGATCAAAACACATGTATTCATTTAGCAGATTCTTTAATCCAAAGTGCCTAAAATCCACTAAAATGTGTGCCTGAGAAATAAGTCGTCAGATGAAATAAATACACCTACTGTGCCGTATTGAAGTACTACATTAAATCCTTCATTCTTCTTTGAATGATCTTCAATGTAAGCTTTGTTTTGAAGCTAAACCTCTGGTGTAAGTCTCACCGTGAAGCGTCTTTCTCGGAGATGAAGGTTGGTGTTGCGATGAGGGGACTCCGCAGGTCTTTCCGGATGTAGATTTTCTCAGTGGACGCTGCACAGTTGGCCGGTTTTTCTCTGGGAAGATCGATGGGTTTCCTCTCACTCTGTACAGCTATAGGAGTAACATATAACACACCGTCAGAAGACTCAGGAACCGAAATCATTATGAAACATTCAGAGGAGTCACAATCTACACATTTGTGCCATTTTATGTTTGCCCTGAAGTCCACTTGAAGAGGTCCTATTATGCTTTTGCTCCATGTTCATCTTTATCTTTAGTGTGTAATGTTGCTGTTTGAGCATGACACAAATTTCTACAAAGTTGCAAAGCATGATATAGTTCTTCTCTATATCAGTGTCAGTGTTTCTGAACTCCTGAAACGCCTCCATTGTAGTCTTGAGTTTCTCCTGGGAACCAACACGTCACAATATTCCTCATTATAATAATTCATATGCAGATTAAAGGGGCGGGGCCTGGTAGAGTTAGTTAGTAGTGTGTTAAACTGGCGGATATGGTAAGGGGAGGGACTTTCCCAAACACACTTGAAGCGCTCGACCAATCACAACACACCGCTCCAGCGACCAATCAGAGCACAGTGTGCTTTTCAGAAGGAGGGGCTTCATAGAGACAGGAACTAAACAGAGCGTTACTGACAGACTGGGAAGAGAGGAGCCGCAACAATCGAGAATATGAGGAAAATAATCAACTTATTCTAGTAGAGCCCAAAAACAAAACCAAGTAATAATAGGTCCTCTTTAAAATGTATTCTTGCACCACAAAAGTCATAATTTATTTCTTCAGATTAACAATACGCTCAAAGAGTACTATGTTTGTTTGTGGGAAGGTTTAGTATCATAGTCATCAAACACAGTCAGCTACTGTACATCAATGTTTGTCTCACATGTCTGTAAACATGGGCCAGTTCTGAGATCGGTTTACAGATCCCTCAGGTGAGCTCCAGCACAATTTTGATGGTTAAGGGGTGTGAAAAAAAAGTTCAGATCAAGTTAATGCTCTCAGGCACACGATCATGTGATCTGAATATTGGTTTTAAACACTCACACTCCATCTTCATGCCCATCTCCAAGCATTTCCGGAGACGGCAGAACTGGCAGCGGTTGCGATGGTGTTTGTTGACCACACAGTCCTGGCTACTGCGACAGCTGTACGTCAAACTCTTGCGCACACTTCGCTTGAAGAAGCCTTTACAGCCTTCACAGCTGACTGCCCCGTAATGCCTCCCTTCAAATACACAAACACACACAGATGAGACGTGTGAATGAAGGTTTTGAGTATTGTGTGTGTTTTAAGTTTCAAGGAGTAAGGGTGTATAAAAAAATGTTAATGTTGAAGAGATATATATATATATATATATATCAAAAATTAAGGTGATAACTTATTGAATAATGTTTTTGTTGTTGTTGTTGAAAATGAAGTAATAAAACATACATAATCAATGTTTTATGTTCTTCCAGGGAAAAGAATTACTATAATTTAGAAAGTTACAAATCAGACAGTGACATCAATGTAAAAAAAACACATCAAACATCATATACATACATAATATAATCCAAAACTCACATGTAAAAACATTGTTTGACCCTGTTTACAGCTGGTATTAAGATGTGTTTCAGTCGATCGGATCACGAGTGGACGACTCTAAATACAGGAGTAAACGGGTCTAAAACGCTTTGAGTTCGTCTAGTTTCCTCCACTTCCAGAGTTAGTCAAAAACACATTCGACCGGATTGCTTTCGTAGTGTAAACGCTCATGTGACCGAATGTGTTCAAACAGCCACTAAAGACCGTCTTCTCTCCGTCTACTGGTCTAATGCGGGAACATTATGGGAAGAGCGATAGTCAAACGGGATTTAAACTGTCGACTGGAGACTCAAGTTTGGTTTGAAGATGAAAAACGTACGAAGCTCAATGTTCTCTCTCCATTCCTGATTTCTAACACACACTCACAGCGTTCGGCTGATCTCGCGTCTGTCAGAGGAGAACCTGAAGCTGATGTTCTCCGTGTGTTTCTCCGTCGTCTCCGTGTAAATTACGTGTGCTTATTGTCCATTAGATCGAAAGATCTGAAAAACCCATACATTTACTCACCCATAGACCCTCCCCTCGAAGAAATCAGGACAGAAGTGTTTGAAAGTGGACAGAAGAGACGGATTAAAACACCAGGTGTAAACGGGAATGTGTTTCCCTCGTCTACTTGTGATCCGATCGACCGAAACACATCTTAATACCAGCTGTAAACAGGGACATAGTTATGGACAAATCAATCTGTAAACTAGAAGATCCAGGTGAACAAAAGCACCTGAAGCAGAGTAGGGTCTCTAACTCCTTTTCCCCTGATCCCATATTCCCTTATTATTTGATTAAAACTACAGTGCTTCCTCCTTGTTTTGCCACTAAATCGTCGGCAGATGACATTGTGACACTCGGGTCGACAAACCTTATCATTGCGCACTAGATATTGGCATTTAAAGTGACCAACAAAACTTCCTTTTGTTTTCACATGACCTTTTGAGGCGTGATGTAAATCTTTATTGTCTTGCACCTGAAATCAGACATAGACATCTAAAAGCATGAATGATCAAGCACAGTTTACTAGGCCTCTCAGAAAGAAATCTGTCAAAGATTCAGTATGAACCTCACATACTTGCCAAATCCAGAGATCAGTTCGGTAACACTTTATTTTACAGTGTCCTTGTTACATATGTAACATGTAATTACCATAGTAATAACAGTAAATTATGCATAATTACATGCAACTAACCCTCAACCAAATCCTAATCCTACCCTAACCCTATAGTAAGTACATGTAGTTGCTTAATATTACTCAGTACTTAAATATATAATTACACTGTAACAATGACACCTTAAAATAAAGTGTAACCATTAGTTCTTTCTCTGTAACTTTTGTTTGCAGTCAGCCAATAAGATTATAACTGGCCTAGGCTGCGTTTCCCAAAAGCATTGTAAACATCAAGTTCATCGTAGAAACCATTGGCATTCATGGTCTTTACAATCTATTTAGGCTTGCAATGCAGGAAAATGCTAATTCAGCATCAGAGGTGAGCAGTGTGAGAATGAGACTAATATAATAAACCTCTCTCATATGTAATGTTGTGTAATGTGTCATTATTTACACTGAATGTGTTTGTACCTGAGGCTTTATCTCCACACACCAGGCAGTACTCTACAGGCTGGGCTCGACTCATGTCTGCCCCTTTACCCAGAAGCCTCTCCACTGACACGGCATCTGTCACAAACTACCAGAAAAAGACAGAAGGGTTAAGGTCCTTGCACACTGAGTCCGTATTCGTCATTCGGTGGCTCTGAATTGTACGGATGCGAAAAACGCAGCAAATCGAATCCGATCCGATATTTTTTATGACGGATGAAAGTTGCAGTGTGCAAACGTGATTGACACAACATGAGGTCGTACTTATTTTTTATAAATATATATTTTTATACGTGAATTTCGGACTCAGTGTGCAAGGACCATTACTTACTACCATTCAGGGTTAGGATTTATAGAGCACAATTAGACACCCACAGATCAACCCTGGGCACAGATGAGAGTATGAGAGTATATATCCCACTGTGCAACAGTAGAAATGTGTGATCTAGTACAGATTGTACTCTATTTTCACGAGAACAAATACAAAAATACATGAGTTTTTCACAACAACAAGCATTACATTAGCACATGAATATTTAATATATGAAGCATTTTCACAACAGTTAGTTCTGGTCCTCTGATTTGCATTCCAACAGATCATGATATTTAGTGTAACATCACAGGAATGATTATAACATTTGCATCATCACTGCGACTGGTGTTATAAACCAGTGTCATGTTTAGAGTTTGTTTTTGATCTGTTCTATTCATGTCTGTGGTTTGTTTTTCATCAAGTTTATTCATCACCTGACAATAAATATTTCACAGACTTTTTTACGTTAGTGCAATGACAAATTAAAGCAGTTATTTTATTTTAGAAGCGAACATGTATTCGCAATATCTATTTTTTTACGAGTTATATGTAAATATGTGTCAATTTGGTGGCTATAAAAATCTTACACAAGAGGGCAGCAGAGTTCATCGCATGTAAGGTAATTTGTCACATTTTATTAAAACACATTTAAAGGGGAACTATGCTTTTTTTTTAAGCTTAATTTACCTTAACTGAATAGCTTCGCAGTCATTGGAATGGTTATATGACTTTTTTTCCGGTTAAATGGTGGCCGTCTCGCTTCCCCTTAGCGCCTTTGAGCGGGAAAAACCACCCTTGCAACTTTGGGCCGGCGAGCCGCGTCAGGAAGTATCGCGTGATATCAGGCCGTTACATAGTCAAGACGAGCAACGCGAGCAAGCAACACGCTCCCTTTCATAGTCTAAACCAGGGTTCACCAGTCTCGGTCCTGGAGGGCCGCTGACCTGCAGAGTTTAGCTCCAACCCCAATTAAACACACCTGAACCAGCTAATCAAGGTCTCATTAGGCATACTAGAAACTTTCAAACAGGTGTGTTGGAGCTGGTTGGAGCTAAACTCTGCAGGACAGCGGCCCTCCAGGACCGAGATTGGTGAACCCTGGTCTAAACAGTGGATGCAAGCAGACGCAAGCGTCACGGGAGCGATGCGTGAAATGCAATACACCGCTCACGCAACAGGGGGTAGTAGAGTCATAGCTCTGAACCGTTTATATACTGTCTATGCTCTGAACGCCCGTCTATTTCGCTTCAAACGCTCGCTTTGGACGCGCGAATGGATTCAAAATGTTCAAGCGTCTAACTAGACGCGAATTTGACGCTCTATTCGCGTTTGGTGTGAACGCAGCATAATAACAAGCTGCGATGTCAAGATTGCAATGCTGGAATGTGTGTGTGTGTGTGTGTGTGTGTGTCAGAGAGAGAGAGGCACGGGCGCGATCGAACAGTGGAAATATAAAAACATACTCCGTCATTTTGATCATACAGGACATTATTAAAACTGCAAAGTGTTTAGCCTACTTATATTTGTGTAAAACACAACATATATAACATGTATTATAATTATAATTTTACCATAACTCGAATTAATATGAAATAATGTTATTTTCTAAATACTGTATGTACATTTAACAAAACCTAAACAATGATGTACATTTAAAAAAAAAAAACTGATTTATTTTTAATCTTAATTCCCTGACATTCCCCGCTTCTGATTTGCAGACACACTGAGGGGGCGGGGCATTACGTAAACAACGACAAACGAAAAGGCCAATCATTTCGTAAGAACGCGAGTATTTTGCATATGTCTCAGAATGCTTGTCACAACAGTAGTAAACCTTCTTAAAATGTACGTTATTATTTTTTTATGTGCTCAAGATTTCTCATAAACAGCTCTGCGATATAACCAACTTGTTGTTTAACTTACAGCTCTTATCCTTAACTTTGTCTACACTTCTTAGCTACCGTCATGCACATTGATAGCCAATATAGGAACTATAAATACAGGTCTTCCTCTCAGTACAATAGTGCCGTCTAGGCAGTACAATGCTACAATTAGAAGCGACAAGACAATTATTAGCATTTCCAATTTTTGTGTTTTATGCACTTATATTTCTAAATGTTTTCAATGATTTAAAATATTTGTATCAACTGTCATAAAACGGATTTACTGCTAAAGGCATAAAATTAGGAGGGATCAACTGATCGTTTGATTGATTTAAGCCAAATGTTGTACACAAATAATGAAATGAATTGTATGTTTTAGGTTGGTTTTCAGCTTGTTTATTAGCTAAGTTCTCTCACTTTTCCAGTGTGTTTGTCACCATGGTAACTGATTGGTTTAGTTCTGTTCAGGTGTGTTTAGTTAATTAACCCCTCTAGTTTGCTGTCTTTTTAAGTTGGTTTCAGTTCTTTGTCAGTTCTACGTCATTTTATGTTGGTTGTTCTGTTCCTGAGATTCTGTTTTGAGTTTATTTCTAAATAAAGACTTCTGCAATTAGATCCTGTTTCATCTCTGCTTGCTTTTAGAAAATCAGAGTGTTTTCTCTCACATGGAGTGGAGTAAATACAGACAGCTTTGAGTAGGGAAAACAGCTGATACACATGGTATACTCCAAGTACCAGAAAGATGAATGTTTTGGAGTGGCCCAACCAGAGCCCAGAACTAAATCTTATAGACCACAGGAGATGCCCTCAAAATTGAACAGATCTGGAACGTTTTTGCAAAGTAGAGTTGGAAAATATTCCCAATTCAAGATGACTCCTGTCCTAACAGACTGAGTGCTGTAATAAATCAAAGGGAGCTTTTATTTTATTTTATCAACTTCACAAATCAATAAATTCTATCTGTGGGATGTGGTATTGCAAACATTTATGACAAGGCTAAGCAATAGGTAGAAAAGCTAAAACTTATATGTACCCTAAATACATTTTTTGACTACAGCTTTTTTGGAAATGATGCACAACAAAAATATTCTGCTCATAAATGATAATTAACCTTTTATTTTAGCTCCCTCATGTAAACATGTAAGCTAACTTTTGATAAAACTTTTGAGACAAAATCGTTTGTTGTGGTATGAAAAAAACTATATAGGCTGATATCACAATTAATATTGAAATGGTTTATGATTATTTCACTCTTTGTTTAGATTATCATAGTTTCAAACATATAACCAAGGTGTGATCTGTAAAAAATAAATAATAATTTGTCATTGAAATTTTAATGCAGAACTTTAGACATGGTAGACACACAGGGTAACTCATTTAAAGTGAACAGTAAACATACAGAAAATAATTGTTTAATTTGAATGATCTAAATTAAATACATTTTTAACAAATAACTAATTGACTGCATTTATTTATACAATTTACAAGCCTCGTGAAATATAAAAATTCCACAAAAGAAACCTATCCCGACAAATTTGTATTAACTTAGTGTCGTGCACGTTTTACTAGGCTGTTTGTGACACTGAAAATAAGATGAAATAAACTTTGATGAAAGAGTGATGGCAGCGATAGTGTGTTGCGCTGACTATAGATAATCAGACCTCATGTGTGTTGAGCATGGCAATAGCTATAAATCTGTTGACCTGCCATTTATAAACTTTAGATTAAAATGATAACAATATTAATCAAATTACTTACCGTTCCAATCGGAAAAAAATCAGTAATGCATGTTTTAACATGCTGGTAGGGAAACTTAAATCACAATCTACTGTCAGAAATGGGAAATGCATCCCGTCTGACCAGAAGCGGTGATATAACGGGGAAGAAAAAGAAATGACCAGATTATCAAAACGCGTGAGTGTCTATTTACACCGAGTACACCAATAGCACGCCTTGTTGGCGGATGCTGTTTACACTAACTCCGCCCACCAACTGTCTGATTAAGCCAGAAAAAAAATCACAGAAGAAATCCCGCTGATGACAGGATCAGTGGCGTGGATATTAAAACTGTAACACACACTTTTGCCTTTTTCCAAACTCATTCTTCTCCCTTGTTCCACAGCATATCAGCTCGGAGAGGAGTTTATTTTAAATAAAAATCACGAAAATGTTAATGTGGAAATAAAGTGCCTAACAGGTATAGAATAGTAGGAATTAATTGTTTAATGTGAAGGATTAGGAGAAGCATCCATTTATGATTTTAATAGACACTGAATATGTTGTTATCATTTGACTGTTTTATAATATATCGGGCTTATGCTATTTATATATGCTGTTAATATTTATCGGGCTTATGCTACTCTGAACAATGCCTGAACTTTGTATTTCGAGCACTTCTTGCGTTGGTTTTGCCTCTTCACAAAGACTCGCTTAACTTAGTCCTAAATTGTAAGTCAATAATATTTATATATGTTTTTATGTCACATCCATATAGTAAAAATAAATGTGCCCACATGCTTTTGTGTGACTTCATACCTGGATTCGTCCGGGCACCAGACTGTCAGCAGTGGCAAAGATGAGCTGTTTGGCACTAGAGCTCTCCGGTGATGCCAGGATAAACTGCTGTTTGGGAACCGTGTTTGAGTCCAGTGCCGTCACTATCTGAATCTTCTGACCCGTCTGCTGGTCAGTGACTATCTGTGGGAGAGAAAGTGTGTGTGAATGTGTCTGTGTCCTCATCTATGACAAAGCGTGTGTGTGTGTGTGTGTGTGTGTGTGAACCTGTATTCTCTGCGGGGTCGTGATGGAGGAGTCAGTGGAGATGATCTGAATGCGCTGAGGAGAGTTGCTCATCACTGAGCTGTCTGACGGAGACGACTGTACCTGCAACACACACACACACACACACACAGTACATTCATCTTCATCTGAGAGTCAAAGACAGTGTGTTTCCATGGTAACTAAGTGGTTCGCTTCAACAAAGAGCCCAACAAAACAATTGAAACATAAAACATATTTTCATTCGCTTGCTAAATTAAAGGCATTCACACAAGACAGTTTGAGCACGGAAGATGAGAATGAAACATTTCCCACTGTTGTCTGTACGTGTTAACATTAATGGCTCAAGATTTGTACATTATTGGCATCTGTCAACCACTATTGTTAACGGCAGTGAGTGAGCAGCACTGCGTGGGTATATCATCACACAAAATCACTTTCCCGAACATTTCCGTTCACAGTTCCACACTGCGATTTATAATAGTCCTTTACCGATTGTTGCTTGTCAGGCTGTACGAACATGATCCCAGATGTAAGCCATGTCACACTGTAGGACCTCAGTTGTCATTAATGTCAGACTGTACGACAGTCAAGACGTGTTACGCACGCAAGAAAACTCGTCTGGAGTTTTACATCATCACTGACACGTTCGGTGATGTGAGCTTCATTACACGCGGGATTTAGAAATATCTAACGCTAATTATGGTCATGGCTTGTCTTGAAAAACGAAGATAATGTGACGGTGGTCGTAGGAGAATCACTGCAGGACGGAGAGTCAAATCTTCTGACACAAATCTGATCGCAACGCTCATTAATCGGCTGTCGGTGAACACGTCAAACTAGCGATCACAGACTTCAGATTTTAGCCAAGGATCAGAGTGAATCTTTTAGGATTTGCTTAATTTGTCTCAGACGACCAAATCGTGGCCAAAATCGCACAGTGTGCACGACCCGGCTTAAAGGGTTAGTTCACCCAAAAATTAAAATTCTGTCAGTAATTACTCACCCTCATGTTGTTCCAACCGCGTAAGACCTTCGTTCATCTTCGGAACACAAATTAAGATATTTTTGATGAAATCTGAGCCATGTCTCACTCCTCCATAGGCTTATGTGACCGAAACTTGCTGGCCCAGAAAAGTTATTAAAGAGATCGTTAATATAGTCCAAGTGACTCCAGTGGCTCAATCTTAAGTATATCAAGCGACGAGAATACTTTTTGTGCGCAAAAACAAACAAAAATAACGACTTTATTCCACTATTCATTTCCTTCTCTCTGGACCTCTAGTTGGTTCGCGTAGTGTTTTTGCGCAGCGCGTCTGTGTTACACGTCACCACGTAGGCTCACTATTGGCCGACGCCGGTCATGTGTGTGTTGCGTGATGACGTGCAACACAGACGCCCAGCGCAAAAACACTACGAGGCCCAGAGAGAAGGAAATGAAAAGTGGAATAAAGTCGTTATTTTTGTTTGTTTTTGCGCACAAAAAGTATTCTCGTCGCTTGATATACTTAAGATTGAGCCACTGGAGTCACTTGGACTATATTATCGATCTCTTTAATAACTTTTCTGGGCCAGCAAGTTTCGGTCACATAAGCCTATGGAGGAGTGAGACATGGCTCAGATTTCATCAAAAATATCTTAATTTGTGTTCCGAAGATGAACGAAGGTCTTACTCGGTTGGAACAACATGAGGGTGAGTAATTACTGACAGAACTTTCATTTTTGGGTGAACTAACCCTTTAAGGCTATCTAGACAGACAAATCCCTGACCATATTTATTAACCCTTTATGGTACAGAGTTGCCATATGGCAACTATTAATTTCTACAAATTTCCTTGCTATTCAGAAAAAGTACAATATATTGCACTATGAGAATTAAAAGGGCAGGCCTTAAGGGAGCCAATGATGTGCTGTTTTTATGTCACATGACATTTGAATATCAATCCAAAACTCTCTCTCCCACCGTCACCCTCACACCAGTTGAGGTGCTCCAGAAATTACTCTATTAACCTCATTTCTAATCATCTCTTCGCATGGGAGATTTTTTTGCAGCATCTTTGATAAGTAAATTAGATATTTTTATTCACAAATCCACTTTGTCTAACATAGTTTTACTGTAAATTGAGAAAATATCAATGTTTGTAGAACGCTGTACCACAGTGGAAATGCTGTAATGTATTTCCCCATTGGGATTTTTTTTTAGATAGTAGCATCAACAATATGATTGCAGTTATTTATTTATTTATTTGAAGTGTTTATTGTAGTATAGTTGTATTCATGTATAAATAACAAACTGATTTCTTTTTTTCAGAAAATTAATACAGCAATATTTTACGTAAAGACCAATAGGAAGAGTGCAGAGTTAGCTCTTCCCTGTGATGAGAGTGAGGATGAGTTGGCCAAATGATAGGGATTAAATGATAGGGATCTACTTATTTTTGGTTTGCATGAAATCCGAGTATATAAATCTATCAATTTCTAAAAGAGATTTGCATTTAAATAGAGAAGAAAATAATAATTTTATAGAAAAAAATACTTTTTGAGATTTTTATTTTATTTTTTATTTGTACGATTGAAGCTACTTCATGTATTAAAACTTATTTGAAAAAATATTTAATGGTTAGAACATAATGCATACCATAGACTTAGTTAAGACTACAAAACTATTATATTCAAAACTACTTCTTTGCTTTCACTATTTCTTGAAGTGCCTCTTTTATACTTTTTTCAGATATTGCCTTTCACATATGGCGTAAAAGCTGTTTATGAATGTAAAAAGTCTACAAAGTCTCAAAGTGCATGACAGATGGAGTGATTTTCATCCACAAAAAAACAATTCTGAATTGCCTGAATGAGTCGTCAGTAATTCCAATCTTATTCCAATTCCTGCATTTGCATAATTACAGTCTATGGTCTTGATTGGCTGAACAGCGTCTCTTAGCTCCGCCCTCAAACACTGTAGTTTATCTGAGACTGGAAGAGTTTGGTTTGTGCTGTTCATGTCGAGAAGACGCTGTTTTCTGAGATTGATACGGTAAAACCCACGCCATCGTTACTGTTCGTATCACTGTGTGTCAAGAGCTGAGATTCAGTGTTTGGTTTCTGACCAATCAGAGCAGAGCAGCTCTCAGAGAGGCGGAGCTTAGAGAGACTGAATCCTTTCATTCAGGATTCGGGCGCCATCATAGCACATAGACTGCACTTATCAGAATTACAAATTACTTGCTCCTATCATCTGACCACGGCTCTTTATGTCTCTCTTTACCTTCCTTTATAGTGCTTTTAGAACTTAGTGTTTTGACAATATAAACCATGACATTTTCTTGGATAGGCTCGAGAATTATGTTGCATTTGTGGGCAGACATTAGCATGGTTTAGGTCCTACCTATCCAATCACAACTAGTTTGTTAGTGACGAGATGTCAGACCAAACACAAGTATGAGTGCCACAGGGCTCTGTATTCGGTCCTATACTTTTCTCCTTGTATGTGCTTTAGCGAAGGACATTTTTAATCAATCATAACTAACATTCCTTTTTTCTTGCAGGATTAACATTTATATGCTTTTGAAAGCTAAATGAATTCTGCCAATATAGGTATTAGTTACTGAAAACAAGACAGTTGTCTAAGATTACTGTAATTCACTGTTACTATAACTTCAATAAATAAACTTTTCAAATGGTTCAAATTTTAGCAGCAAGAGTGCTTACTAGAGCCAACCAATACGATTATATCAACCCAGTTTTATCATCACTTCATTTTAAAATTCTTCTCATGTACATGAATGTCAGGTTTGGGTGAAGGGATGAAGCGAGGACTCAAGATGCAAAACAATGGGCTTTTATTTGTTATAAAAAAATTACAAAAACTACCCCGTGGGGTAAAACAGGACCGGTCAGCTTGACTTGGCAGCTTGACTCCTGGTAGCAGGAGACGACATGGCTTCAGGGATCAACACACAAGGAATGTATGACAACGAACTGGCACAGGACTGCAAACACAAGGAGAATAAATAGGGCAGATACAAAGCAGGTAACGAGGGAGGACAGGGGGGGCAAATAAATCAATAATCAGATAACAAGAAGGGCACGGTTAGACAATAGAGGTTATGCGTGTGACGTCACTGTCTGCAGTAACACACACTGAGTGACAGAAAGACTGAGCTTCAGCATTAGTTTTCAGCGTGAATGCCGACACACACAAAACACATCTAAACCGGGAAAGAGCTTAATTGAGATTAACTGTACAACTAGATTAGTATATTATATACAGTACAGGCCAAAAGTTTGCAAACATTACTATTTTCATTGTTTTTGAAAGAAGTTTCTTCTGCTGATCAAGCCTGCATTTATTTGATCAAAAATGCATAAAAAAAAAAAGTAATGTTGTGATATATTATTACAATTTAAAATAATTGGTTTTCAATTTATTATACTTTAAATTATCATTTATTTCTGTGATGCAAAGCTGAATTTTCAGCATCATTACTCCAGTCTATCACATGATCCTTTAGAAATCATTCTAATATGATGATTCATTATGAGTGTTGGAAACAGTTCTGGTGCCTAATATATTTGATGAATAAAAGGTTAAAAAGAACTGCATTTATTCAAAATAAAAAAATATTTTCTAATAATATAAATCTTCTTTACTATCACTTTTTATCAATTTAACACATCCTTGCTGGATAAAAGTATTTGGCTGAATCCCAATTCTCTGTCTTACCCCTTCGTCTTACCCCTAGCCCTTGTCCCTCGAAACCGAGTGGTAAGCGCTAGGGTTGAAAACATACCCCTATGAAATGAGACGCCACTTGGTTACGTCATCATACATAATACTCCGGAGTCCCTGTGTGATACAGGACAGCATATTGTAACGAGTGGAAATAAGTATGGCCCCTTTAAGAGCTGCGCGCTCTCTGTTGAACGGGCTGTAATGGTATTGTGCCGTGCGACTCGAACAACCCCATGTATGTGGGTCATTTCTGTGTTGATGCTCATTATTCTTGCTTTGTTTTATTGAGTGACGCTGTGGAAGTCAAGGTGGAGCGTGTGGCAGACAGTTGCACTTGCAGGAGTTTGATTTGTCAATAAATTGCGAGTGAATAATCGCCTCCGTGAGTCTGTCTGGCCTAATACTTCAGCTGCGAGCTATCCTTATTTTGTTTCCCTCCTAACACAACGCGTTACAATATGTAAAGCACGTATCTTTTTCCTGGACATGTCGCCTGGATTTCGGGATCACCCAAAATGTCCGGGATTCGGCTTTTGCTTTCTGCCGTCGCTATTCATTATGCACAGAGTGTTGTTTCAACCGGACTGAATTCATTCAAACCGGTGAATCTGAATGTAGTGTTTAACGTACATGAACGCTAAACAAGTGATCGGTTTATGTGCGTTTTAGCATTGCTTAAATTCCTGTGTTTTCGTATCAGTCGGGATCCGTTTGAAGCTGAATACATGACCTGCAAAGCTGGCACATACGTGTCAGTGTCAAATAATGAAACGTTACACATAATGAATGGCGACTGTAGAAAACAAAAGCCGAATCCCGGACATTAGTCAGAGAAATGCGGGACTGATTGTGCAAACCAGCAATGTATCGTTAGCATAGCCTAGCGTAGCAGACCAGCGATTTTTAAAAACGTTTAAAAACGTTTCAGTTAACAACATGGTTGCAAATATATATGTACATGACTGTGTAGAGTACAAAACACGACTGTCATAATTTTTCAATCAATCATTTAAGCCGAAAATGAGACTTTCTTGATGGTATGCCCGCCTTTGTTGCCGGTTACGCAGTGCATTCTGGGTACCCCTTGGTTTCAAGTAAGCTCGCGAAAATTCTTGGTTTTAAGGGGTATCTACCCCTTCCCCTTAGCCCTACCCCTTGATCAAAATGAGAATTGGGATAGCCCTTACTCTCACGTGAACGTGCAAAACTAAGGGAAGGGGTAAGGGGAAGGGGTAAGACAGAGAATTGGGATTCAGCCTTTATTTCAAAAAAAAGAAAGAAAAAAAATGACTGACCAGTAGTGTATATTGATGTTACAAAAGATTTCTATTTTTAAAACATTTGCTTCTTTTTTTTTACTTTTTATTCATCAAAGTATCCTAAAAAAAGTATCACAGGTTATGAAAAAATATTAGGCAGCAGAACTGTTTCCAACTTTGATAATGAATCATCATATTAGAATGATTTCTAAAGGATCATGTGATAGACTGGAGTAATGATCCTGAAAATTCAGCTTTGCATCACAGAAATAAATAATAATTTAAAATATAATAAATTGAAAACCAATTATTTTAAATTGTAATAATATATCACAATATTACATTTTCTTTTAATGTATTTTTTATCAAATAAATGCAGGCTTGATGAGCAGAAGAAACTTCTTTCAAAAACATTAAAAATAGTAATGTTTCCAAACGTTTGGCCTGTACTGTATGATAGATGGGTATATTTCTACAGACTGCCGAAAGCTACAGAACAGAGAAGCAAATGGATCGCTGCGATTCACAGAAACAACTGGATCCAGGCAGAGAAAGGTGGATCTGCAGTTATCATTGTGTGTCAATATGCTGAATTTAGGGGTAAAATTGATGCCTTATATTGTATTGTTATATATTGTATTTACAACTCATCAATTAAATATTTACCATATTCTGCATAATTGGATGTTTTTAAATTATTACTGACAAAAAAACTATGCTTTTGAGGGCTGGATGATATGAAGATGTATACACTATAGCATTGACGTCAGTGATCACCCAGATTTAGACCTGCCTATATTGTATTTATATAAAGCATTCACAGGCAAATTTGCTTTATTTCCCCGTCGTCTAAATCAGGCTCATATAAATGTCAGGAAACATGATTCCTGGCGGCATGTCAATATCCGTGGATCACTGAATCTTTGGTAAGTTGTAAAGAACACTATAACGAGTCCAACCTTCAGTTTAAACTGATAATAGTTTGTTTTACTCGTGTTTTCGCTGCAGTTTCCTCTATTAACTCCAGTCACTCAGCAGCTCTTCTGCCACTCAGTCCGGCTGAGGGAGTGTGTTCCCGCGGGAAAGTGACGTCAATGCAAACCCTCTATAAACAGGAGAACACATGGCACATAGAAACAAACATGACAAGCCATGTGCTCAAACAAAACATGCAGCCAATCAGAGCACTCACAGACTGCGAGTCACGCAAAACAAGACAACAAGAAAGCACGTGGCCGAAGTGACAATAAAGCTTTAACTGTCTAGCTCCCGCAAATCTCCTGCCCGCTGATAGATCCTAGAATATCAAAATTCACAAAGATCCTTTTTCTAGAAAAGTTTTCCTAGAACTGTCCGGGATTCTCTCATTTTGAGTATAACCTAAAGACCTATTTTGTTTAGTCAAGCATTCACCTAATAAATTCATTTATACCTCACAGCTCATGGTTATGCTTCATCATTATTGAGGTCCATAGGAACCGAAGACACCTCTCAATCCATTCCCATCCAAACTGAATTAAACTAAGTGAATGGGATCTACACCAATATTAGTGTGTTTGCATTCCTTCCTGTAATAGAGGATGAGCTGCTGCTGATTCTGGGTGGACACTACATCTAGTAGTGATGGGTCGGTCATGAATGATTCGTTCATTTTGAACAAATCTTTAAAGGATCACTCCACCGTTTTTTCATATTAAACTATGTTATTCCCTTAACTAAGACGAGTTGATACACACCTCTCTCGTCTCAGTGCGTGCACTCAATCGCTCTGGCGCGCGGCGACACTTTGATAGCACTTAGCTTAGCCCAGTTCATTCATTAGGATCCAATGATATTGGACGCAGTAAAAAGTCACGTTGGTTCTAATGACAGAAGTGAGAGGGAGAGGATTATTCAGGAGTGATGATATTACTGCGCCGAGTCGAAGTGCTCCCAGTGCTATTCCGCCATACATTACAGTTATCCTTTTTACCCGCTTAGAAAAGCGGCACGTTTTATTTTGTGTCACCATACTTTGTCGTGTAACTACTCGTGTAACTGTATTTAAATAGGGAAAACGTGGAGGTGTTTGGTCGCTTCTAGCTTCATCTCTGTTTGGATCCTAATGAATGAACTGGGCTAAGCTAAGTGCTATCAAAGTGTCGCCGCGCGCCAGAGCGATTGAGTGCACGCACTGAGACGAGAGAGGTGTGTATCAACTCGTCTTAGTTAAGGGAATAACATAGTTTAATATGAAAAAACGGTGGAGTGTTCCTTTAAAATGAGTTGTCTGTCTCAGAGAGTGATTCGTTCATTTTGTGTTGACAGCGCATGCGCAACATCCTATAGGTTCTGCATTGGAAACATAAATTATTAGTTCATCTCTCGAGTCTTCGGGTCTGATTCGTTTGAGTCTTTCGTTCTTTTGTCACGTGATGAACGAATGACTCGAACCCGAAGACTCAAAAGATGAACTAATCAATTCTGTATCCGGTACCGACAGCATAGCTCAGCCTATATGTGGCTGTCACGTGATGAACGAATGACTCGAACCCGAAGTCGACAGACTCGAAACGAGAACTAATCAATTCTGTGTCCGGTACTACAGACTGAATAGCTCAGTTTATGAGGATGTCACGGGGTGAACGGACGGCTCAGATCGGGAGGTGAGGTAAACTAACAGACTGGATAGCCTGAAGACCCAGATAAATGAATTAATCGTTTCTGTTTCTCATAATTTGGCCTTTTTCTTGCCTTGCAAATCTTTTTCTTATTCTAAATGCGATCAACATTTGACGTGTTTGTGGAATTAACCCTCTGGGCTTAGTTTACGAAGAAGCCCAGAGGGTTAACATTGTAACATGTAACATTTTAAATACATTCTGCTCAAATGAACGAAATGACTCGAGAAAAAAAAGAGTCGTTCATCTTGATGAACGAGATTCAGAAGATCCGAGTCAGTAAAATGATCCGAACTTCCCACTACTAACATCTAGTCCTTCTCTCTCTCCCATGATCACTCACCTCTGAAATCTGCTCAGTGGTCAATATCTGCTGAGCCAGCACCTCCATATTGGTTGTCATGGTCATGTGAGGTCATTAGAAGTGTCTGATTGGACCAGTTCTGCATCTGCCAACAACACCTCCACCTATGTGCCAATGAAATATTGATTATGAAGCAATATGTTTCGCAAGCACAACATAATATCCAATACTTGAAATGGACAGTAAATTTCTGCATTTTTCTGGAAGATTTTATCTAGGCAGGGAAAAAAACACTTTAGTCAAATAGTTCGCATTTTTAATTCCAACACAGATATGCTCATCGTCCAGGAAAGAAACAAAACACGTGTGTATCAGTATCAGAATATATGATCCGTGCATTATGTCTTAAAGTGACAGCAGCCTAATATTCCTGCTGCAGGTTTTTTTAATTCTGCAAAAAAATCACTCACTGCTCTTGACTAAATCACTTTTGTAACTTTAATAATGATTTATCTATATTTAATTTATACTGTGAATTATTCTCTACCTAATCTGAACTGTTAGATTTACCTGAAAAGCAGTGTTTATTTCATTTTCATCTTTGTTCTACTGAGTTTATCTGTGCTTTTGCCTGTAGTTTGATTAGGCCTATTTGTTCTAATTTGATTACAGGCTTACTTGTCTTTAACAGTGTTTGAAATGTATATTTTATATTATACTCGTGTAGAATTTTTTATTTTGCATTGTTTGCATTCCATGTCTGGGGTCTCATTTATAAAACTGCGCGTAGGATCCTTACTAAAAGTGTACGTGTGCCCGAAAGCCAAAAAAGGGTTACGGCAAAAAATATTCAGACTTATAAAATGCGTACGCCAGAACCTGTGCAAAATTCCTTTTATGAATCCCAGTCAGAGGAAGATTGCGCACACATGCGTCTCCACCCCGAAATAACCATATATGGAGCTTACAACACATAGTTTTACTATGAATATCCTCATTTGCAAATAATTTGCATATGATTATTCATCCAAGTGATACCATGTTTAACGGTACAAGACATTAGGAAAATATGAGATACGGATGATACGCATTGATAAAAATAATTTAGTAGCCTACCCCTGCCTTGTTTTTGAATAAATAAATCAAGTAGTGTAAAATACATTTCAGAGAAAGTTTTTCTCAATCTTTTCCACTGGCCAAATTGTATTTTTAATTGATTTATATTTTTAATGGCCTTGTTGTGCATTATTTGCACGAAAATATTTTCTCAGACAATCTGCTATTATCATGATTATCTCTGTAGTTCAAACATTAAAACACAACATGCCACAGGAAAAGTGTTCAAAAGCATGCCATCGCATCCACTACAAATATTTATATTTATTGAATATTTATTTCATGTAATTTAAGTGTTTAACTCCATTAATAAGAATGGCATATTTATTCTAAATGTTTAATAAAAAAATGACTAGCCAATGGCGACCCGAGCTTCAGTGTGTCCGTAAAGGGTTGAAGTTTATAACATTTTACAGACAAAAAAAAAAGTCAGAATTGTCAGATAAAAAGTCACATTAACCTTTTTTATTTTTTTATCCCGTGGCGAAAACAAGCTTCCATACAACTGATCATATTTTATTTTATTACATGCAGTCATTGCCTACTTTATAGAAACCATGTTGTATTTAGAATGTTGTTGGATGACCAAAAAAAAGCTGAATTTTTCATCAATGCAAATGTTAATTCTGGATAAATTCTTTATCAAATAATGTAAGTGTATAAAGACAAAACCTTATTTATTTGTATTTAAAAGTGATGTAGATGTTTTCCGTCATTTTTTATTCAATTATTTGTGTGCCTTGCTTTAAGTTGTCTCCTTCTACACTTACAAATGTCATTATAAATGTATATTTCGTTTATGTTCAATAAAAAAAAAGCACCCTACCGCCTCACAGCGGAAGTCATGTTCAAAACACAAAACAAAATGGAGATTCTGGCGCAAGGCCAAGAAAAAAACCACAACATAAAGGCTTGGTTAAACGTCCGTTAAAATAATTAATACTCAAAACATAAATGATTCCTTATGGCAGCAATATTCATGTCAAATCGACCAAAATTAGTTAAAACAGGCGAAATCCTCCCACTGAAGGACCCGCGGTGGCAAAGGTAAAAGGGTCGAGTTCATATGTTAGCTCTCATGCTAACCAGCTAATACTTAAAAATGTATTAACCATATCAAAATAATTGATTTAATTATACTTGTATACAGCAGTTGCTGTAGAATAAGTGGAATATACCGGGCGATCTAAAGCACACTATGCTCGGGTTGGGCTTTTGTCGTTAAATAAGCCCACCAGCTCGCTTGTTGACAGCTCGGATGAGTTGTGGGAACAGCTCGGGCCTGTTTCTCTGCAGCCACACAACAAGCTGCACAAACGGGGTTATTATTATATTAAACGCGAACGTTTTGACCAACCATTGTGCGACATGCAGAAATGAAACGCTGCTTACCTGTGATATGAACAGACGTGTTTTTTAATCCCCTCGCGTTTATTGCACATTATTTGTTATTGTTTTTACTCCAGTGAAAGGTCATAGTTCGTGACCCCGTTTGCCAGCGTGCGAGAGTTTCTTCTTGTCGGGCGCGTTCACGTGCGTCTGGAGCAAGGCGCCGCTGACGTCATCGTGTCTGTCTCCAACACGAGCGCGGATTGGTTGCTTGGTTTAGACACTTTATTCACAAAGGTTTGACGTTAGGATAACATGTGAACGTTTTTTTATATATATATATATATATACCTACGGCAATCCTAAATTATTTATGGACTTCTGTTTTTCTTTTAATGCTTCTAATAAAAAACAAATGGGCTTCTTGACCTTCATAAACACATTGTCAGTGCACTATTTCTTTCTGCCTCCACACAAGTAATACATTATTCAGAATAACATTGAATCTTATGTTTAAAAATCATAATTAATGCATTTCCTGTTTTGTGTAAAATTTCTCATTCGACCTGTAGATCTTGATGTAGAACCGTAGCGTAAAACATTTTTTTTTTACTGATAGCAAGAAAGAATAGTGAGAGGTTAATGCAACTTTATGAAATAAATGTTATATGGTTATTCTATAACTGACTGCATTTCTGTTTTACAAAATAATTATGTTTCAGACAAGCAGGAGATAGGGGTGAACTATAGCAAATCATGATTTTGTTTTTACAACACAGAGTCATGCAACATGCATGGAATAAGGATTTGTACATGAAAGTATAAACATAAGATATAGTATATAGTTTATATAGTATAAATCAAAAATGGAAAGAATGGAAGAATAAAGGCAGATGTTATTTTTCACACTTTGGTCACACTTTATTATTTTAAGGTGTCATTGATACAGTGTAATTATATATTTAAGTACTGTGTTATATTATTTAACAACATGTTCTTCAGATAAACTGAGGAGAGCAGCAATACGCCTCTGATTCGCCCACTCAGAAGAAGAAGAAGAAGAAGAAGGAGAAGGAGAGGAAGGAGAAACTAAACACAGGAGGTGAAAGTGACCAGGAAAGGAGACCAGACATTTATTGGATGTCAATGGAGGAGAGGCTTCGCTACACTTTACCACAAAGTCGTAATTATGAGTGGGAAACAAAGGATTTTGTTTTTTAGCCCAGATTTAGAGGCATGTCAGTTAGAGAATATGGTGGACACAGTGGATGCAGTGTCTGTATCTGCTTGTTAAGTCGTGACTTACAGAAAACCGTTCCCGGGTCCAAGCCTCCACTAGCTCCTCCCAACAGTCGTTTACAAGCTCTATTTATCTAGGATGGCCATCTGGGATTTCGGTGTGGAGATAAAGGTTAAGATTATGAATTTGTTGTATATGGGTGAGCGGGGCACAGACTAACGCAGGGCTAGTTGTAACACACTTGTTTTAAATACCTCCACACATGCAAGCATGACGAAACTTCGTGTATTTACTAGTTGCCATATCAACACTATAAAAAATCTTTGGAAGATAATCACTGAATATTTATTTAGCCATAGCAAAGGTACATTTATTGTGTTAATTTTTCATCTCTGTTTTTTTGTGTTTATTTAACATTAGTCAAATCTGATATTGCTTTAATCTTATATCTGTTATTTAACAGTCGAGATAGTTCTTTAATGCTGATCTAACAGCAGAAGACACTCGCCGCAGTCGCCGGGTTTAAACCCCAGTTGCACAGGCGGGGCATGTTGTCACACTGCGTTACAACGAGCCCCTATTAGAACTATGATATTCTATTCTATACTTTTATCAATTCTATTGAGAAACATGAGAAAAAGGTGAATAAAGACTGAGAGTCAGTGTTCAGAAATTATAGTTTTGAACTATGTTGTATAGCTGTGTTTTCCGGTTTGTTCGTTGTCAAACAAAAAATTTTTTTTTTAAGTATTAAAAAAATGCCATTATTTTAGATGAAAAAGTTTATAATTGTCTTTTATTGAGCAAATATTTTAGTTTGTCTTATATATATATATTTGATTAGATCAGATTAATCTGTCATATGGTCATCATGTTATATTGTACCCCACCTATGGGGCATGTTGTCCCAGTTCACTTCCATTCTTTCGGGGTATATATAGAAAAAAGTTTACACTATTAATAAAACAAAACACATAAATATTGTGGTCTCATATTTGTCAGTGTTTGGTTTTGGAAAGGGACATATTTCTGTTTAGCCAAAGGTAGCAGAGATGCCTCGTGCTCGTGTGAACAGGGCCGATGACTGCAAACAGAGCCCATCAGTGCTTGAAGACTGTTGCTGGACTGTGACAAGAGATGCTCCACTTAATAATTACAAGACACAAACCAAGAAGAGCCGAGTAGACACTTAACAGGACTATAGCTACTGTATACATATTAGTTTTTTGCCTTTTTGTCATAATACATTTGATTTATATAACCATGTTGCTCCTTTTCAAAGTGTTATAGCTGTTAAATCTAGGTCGTTTTTACTTAAACTATGATATGATGAATATGGTTCCCTTGATTTTTTTTTAACCTTCATCCTTTGTAACAAATCTTTCTCTGGCGGGTCAAAATGACCTGAAGCCCTAAAATTATACTTAAATTTTTTGTTGTCCAGAAAGCTTATTTTATTTCATTTTGATACTATTTTTTCAAATTTTTAATGCAATTGTTTTTGGAGATTTTTTGTCATTTTTAATTTTATTCACCTTTAAATTAATTGATTTGATCAATAAATAAAAAATACATAGTAATTTAAGCACATTCCTCACATTCTTTCAACTTAAATTCAAAATAACTCACAATTTCATGCATAACCCTTTTAATTCAGCTCAAAATATCTTACATTGGGTGTCTTTGCCGACCTCTTGTGGAAAACAAATAATATAACATGACATTTCATGACTCTTGCCTCTAGATGGGCTTATAGCTCTAAAGTCCGTTCTTCAGCATTCAGATACACATGTAGACATTATAAAATCATTCTTTGGTAAAGATTTAGCATGAGTTATGTGTTCAACCATATTGCTCCTTTTCAAAGTGTTATAGCTGTTAAATCTAGGTAGTTTTAACTTAAACTATGATATGATGAATATGGTTCCCTTGATTTTTTTTTTACAGTTGTTCTCAGTCGCTTTGGTGCATTTCTCACATCACTATTTACATTTGCACAACAGTTAGTTCAACCTCCACAACATTTAGTCATTTGTGCACATCATAGTAGCAGTTTCTCATTCCTTCCAGCAAACTGCAAATGCTTTTGGACATGCATCAATTGCTTTTCATACAACTCTCTGCTGTTTTATAACATTATCATTTGCTTATGTCATGTCAGTCAAAATTAACTATACTTGTGAATGCTGAACTATATTCCATATAAAACTAATAGTCCTCATTTCATTGCTTGAGTCATTACACACAAAAATGTTGAACTAGTTGTCAAAATCTGTCAAGCAAATTTTACACATTTTTTGTCTCTGAAAATGTCTCCTAAATTGAACAATTTCTCTCAGGTGAATCTCAGCTTTCACTGATGAGGAACGTCTGGATGTGCATGAATGATTACAGTACTATGTATGTTGTATGTTCAGTTCCAGTGTGTCCTGCAGTATTGTGTACAGTTGTGCACAGCTCTACCCAAAGGGAGTTTATGTTTGTTGTAAATAAGGGTGTATTTTTCTTTTGCACAATGCGGTGAACAAATTAGAATTGCAAAGAGCATATGCAGTAAAAATGTGAAACATACATATTCAGTGTCTTGTACTCAGTTACCTCACTAAATACAGTAATGTGTAACTTTACTGTATTTTTTAAATGGCTGTGCAAATAGTATATAGTGCTGTCTTGAGCATGTTCAGGTGTCACCAAGATCTGACTTTTTTGCATTGGAAAACATTTACAGAGTAAACTGTCATAATGAAAACATGACAAAGCCATTTGACTATCTTGTTCATAACCAATGGTGTCAGGACTTTTCATCTTGATGACACTGACACTTTCATTGACATGAAAACTTGCTTTTGAGGAATGAGCTATCCATTTTGAGCAAGTGACACGCTTTTGCAGGTTATCAACTAGGTTTTGCAGTTTGTACTAATTGTTTTGAGAACTGCATTAACCGCTGTGCAAATGTAAATAGTGATGTGAGAAACGCACCAAAGCGACTGAGAAAAACTGTAAAGGGACACACACAAAATACGTGTTTTTGCTCACCCTCAAAAAAGAACATTTTAACACGCTATAAAGAATTATCTGTGAGGTATTTTGAGCTAAAACTTCACATACACACTCTGGGGACATCAGATACTTATTTTACATATTGTAAAAAGGGGCATTATACCACCCCTTTAAAACAATTGATTGTTTCCAAAACATTTAAGTTTTTACATTTTACATCTATGCATAAGGGGAGACCAGGGAGTGTTGTATCATGTGGTCAGTTTGACAAGTCAGAAAAGAGCTGTGGTTATGTCATCAATATCATACACTAGCATCACCCTTTGGAGCTCACAGGAGAAGCGGCATGTGACTGTGAGCAACATTGTTCATGTTGTGACCAAAAAATATATATTTTCAGGAAGGAAAGTAAAAAAAATGATCAAGATAATTTTTTTTGCCCAGTAATCATTATAGGGCTATACAGTTATTTGACTTGCATAATCTAAACTTGCTATTTCTTTAGTCTAATTTGATGGTTTGCATTTATGCTGACTTCAAACCCACATGCCTAAACAAGTTATGACTGTTATGGGTGGGGATAGTTGAACAGTTCATTAAAAATTATACAACCTGTTTGTTGGGACAAAATCATGTGAGTTTTTTGTTGCACAATATCGGAAAAAAACAACATTACCCGCCTCAGTTGAGCACATTCGATTTTTTTGTGTGTGTAGATTTGTAGAATGTAGCCTACGTGCATCTCTGCGTTTACATCCCAGCGTTTTTTTTTTATGTGATATCCCAAAATTCACATAAAACAGGTGGATAGAAACATGTAGTGCAGGCAGCGGCCCGGGGGCAAATTTGGCCCGATTGAAATTTATTCTGGACCGTGGCAGATAAAAAAAAAAAAAAAAAAAAAAAAAAAATCTATGAATCTGCCGCGGCGCACAGACAACAGTAGCCTACAGGAAAAGATTCTAGAGCGGAGCAGGTCGTCTCCATGGTGACAAACACTCATTCTCTCTGATTCGATGTTCTCACGCTGCCTATGACACATATAAGCCAAACCGCAAAGTTGACAGAGAAAATCGTACGTTTCAGAGTGAATGGACGGAGAAGTACTTATTTACTGTGCCAACTACGGCAAGCAAGCGAGGGACCGATAGACCTGTGTGTTTACTGAGGATGAGGAACGAGGAAAGAAATATTCTTGTTATTAGTTATTTTCATCAAGAGTATGTTTACAGAACATAGTTAGAAGATTTGTACTTACTGTACACTTGAAATGTTTTTTTCTAGTTTTAAAATGTGTACTCACTGTCTGAAAGATATACTTCAGGGATATTTGAATGTTGTTATTTCCCCAAATAAGATTTGATACTTGAAACTGCAGTTGCAGTTTTGCACTTATGACAGCTTTATTTTGATTGTTTGATTTATATATATAAGCTATTACTTATGTTTACTGTTTTAAGGGTAAAAGCTGTGTATATGTCTCAGTATTTGTAGTTTTGCACTTTGTTGTAGGCCTAATCAATACAAGTTGAATGTGTTGAAATAATAAAGGAAACCAAAAGAATAATGTACCTTATTTTATTTCATATATTATGTACCTTAGTATATAGTATATTTTAATTTCCTTTAGCTGATATCAATTTGTCCGTCCGGCCCTCACAAATTTTGGAATTTCCTAGTTGGCCCCCCTGCAAATGTATTTGAATAGCCCTGATGTAGTGACTGAACTGTTATTTGACAGCAATACATTACAGACAAACAAACACACACACACACGGCAATTGTTTTTGTGCTAAATTTAAAGTTCTTAAAGAAATACAATACAATGTTTTTTTGTGAGTTTAAATTGTTTCACTTTATTCAAAACTGATTATTCTTTGTTCTTCAAAAACATTCTTGCATAAATTTAGATAGTGTGGATCTTATTTCAGCCCTTTAGCTCTCATTGTTACAACTCACCCCTGTAGTCATTGTGTTTGACATTAACTCACATAATCTGTGATTGTACGTGTCCAAGTGTGTTTTATTTTTAGCAGACAAATGTGGCTACCATGTATCAAATTATGAGAGATAAAGCACAAACAACCACTGAGTTACTGATGCTCAAACACAATGTTTTACTTCCATCCAGGTCTCCTCCTATAGATAGTACCTTCCTGTTTATATTTGAGGAGTTTTATGGTTTAAATTTTAAAAAGTAACAAATGCTTCACTCGCGGGTCAATTTGACCCCCTTAGGAATGAATGGAAAGCTAAGAATGCTTCAGTACACATAGAAAAAGCTAAAAATGCTATTAAAAGGGTTATGCATGAAATTGTAAGTTATTTTGAATTTAAGTTGAAAGAATGTGAGGAATGTGCTTAAATTACTATGCGTTTATTATTTATTGATCAAATCAAGTAATTTACAGGTAAATCAAATTAAAAATAACAAAAAACCTCCAAAAACATTTGCATTAAAAAATAAAAAAATAGTATCAAAATTGAATAAAATAAGCTTTCTGGACAACAAAAAATGTAAGTATAATTTTAGGGCTTCAGGTCATTTTGACCCGCGAGAGAAAGATTTGTTACAAAGTACAAAGGATGAAGGTTACAGAGAAATGCACCAACGCGACTGAGAAAAACTGTAAATGGGGATTTGGCTCTCAGAGCTACTAAAACCGCCGCCCAGGCCATTGGACGTAACATGGCCTCCTTCACCGTCACGGAGCGTCACCTGTGGCTAACGCTGTCTGACATGTCAGACTCTGCCCGCGCCACCTTTCTGGACGATCCCGTGTCACCAGCTGGTCTCTTCGGTCCCTCTGTGAAGGTCTTCGCGGAGCACTATTCTGAGGTGCAGAAGGCGTGTCAGGCCATGAGACACTTTATACCGCGGCGCTCCAGTTCCGCAGCGGGTCGCGCTAAGAAGCAGCCGCCCGCTCGGAAACCAGCGCCCCCACCGCCTCCGCCGCCTGCCTCACAGCATCGCCAGGCTCGGGACGTACGTCAGTGCTCGTGCTCCACTAGCACGCCGCAGACCGCCTCCCGCCCGGGGACCCAAGATCTCGCCGAACTTTGAGCCTCCTAAGTCTTCCTAGCCCCCCTAGGAAAGCGCTGATGGCTAAGTCCCGTTGCGGCCGGACCGCCATCAAAATCGGCACGACCCGCTCTCTCAGTTCCCTCAACAGAGGCGATTCGAAGAGTGTATTCAGCAGCCAAAGAGTCAGTTCCTCAACTCGCTCACCTGCACACAAACGCCGTTCTCACAGCGACCCACATAAATCTCAAAAAGAGCATTATGTCTGGTCATATTCCGGCTCAGGCCGAAGGTGTTTTGAATGTAGGAAATGTGCCCACTACCCAGTGCCCACCCCTACACATAAGCACTACCCTCTCTGTGAGTCACCCTCATCCAGGGTCAAAAGCAATAAAGCTGGCTCATGCTGCTCGACCGCTAAGGGTAGAAAAAGTGCCCACTGACCAGTGTTCACCCCTACACATAGGCATTACCCACACTGTGTCTCACACCACCCCGGGGGCCATATCAGTCAAACCGGCTCATGCCGTTCATGTTTTAAGTGTAGGAAATGTGCCCGCAGTACAGCGCTCACCCCTACCTATGAACACGACTGTATCTGTGCGACGCACACACTTTCTGAAAAACACCTCGTGCCTCGTGCCGCGAGCTCACATAGCTTCGTCTGTAATACAACACCTGCCCGTTTCTACGGCTGGGATGTTAGTTACAAAGCCACTGCACGAAGTGCCGACTGCCCCATTGAATATGAACTTGGTGAACAAAGTATGTCATCATGGCCGGGTCCCTACTACTTTCAGATTCAAATAGCAGCCCGTCACAGGCCATTCTTGAGATTCGCCTTCGAGGGCCAGGCTTATCAGTACACCGTCCTTCCATTCGGCCTGTCCTTAGCACCTCGTACATTTACGAAATGCATGGACACAGCGCTCGCGCCTCTCAGACGAAGGGGCGTGAGAATTCTGAACTATTTGGACGAAAGAGGAACTGGTATTGCACAGAGCGCTATTGCTGGACCATCTGGAACAGTTGGGTCTCAGAATCAACTTGGCCAAAAGCAATCTATCTCCCAGCCAGGAAACGTCCCTTCTAGGGATAGAGTTGGACTCCAGGTCTATGTTGGCGTGCCTAACGCGAGAACGCGCGGCAGTAATCAAGCGCCTAGCAGCGACATTCATAATAGGGAGGAGTCTCCCCCTCAGAGTGTTTCAGAGGATGATGGGTCTTATGGCCTCAGCCTCGACGGTGCTGCGGCTGGGTCTGCTATACATGCGCCCTTTTCAGCTATGGTTGAGACGGCGTGGTCCAGCGCGAGCATGGACATCAGGTTTGCTTCGTCTCACTGTGAATCAGACATGTGCAGCAGCGCTGAAGCAGTGGACGAGGCCCGACTGGTACCAGTCCGGCGTGAACCTGGGCATAGCCTCAAAAGTCAAAGTAGTCTCGACAGATGCCTCCAACACGGGTTGGGGCGCCCTTTACGAAGGGAGGCCATCAATGGGCCTGTGGTCAGACGCAGAGAAGTGTCACACATAAACTGTCTAGAGATGAAAGCAGTCGAGATTGCCCTACAGTTTTTCCTCCCTGTGCTGAGGAACCACCACGTTCTAGTCAGAACAGACAACATGTCAGTGGTGTCTTACATAAACCGCCAGGGGGGCCTCAGGTCCCGGAGCCTTCTTGCAAGAGCAAAACGCCTCCTTATATGGGCCCAGCACAATCTGTGCTCGCTGAGAGCAGCGCATGTGCTGGGCGTCCTGAACGTGGGCCCAGACATGCTGTCCAGGGCCAAGCTTCCCCCAGGGGAATGGTCCTTGCATCCCCTGGTGGTGCAAAACATCTGGGACATCTTCGGCAGAGCGGAGGTAGACCTGTTCACGTCACAAGCCAACGCTCATTGCCCAATATACTTTTCAAAAGAAAGGGACGCGCTGGCCCTAGACTGGCCCAGACGCCCTCTCTATGCATTTCCCCCGGTTGCCTTGTTACTACAGGTAATCAAGCGAGTCAGGGAGTGCAAATGCTCGATAATCCTGGTAGCCCCGCTCTGGGAGAATCAAGTTTGGTTCCCAGAGTTGATGGAACTGGGGAACACAGCTCCATGGCCGATTCCGCTGAGGAAGGACCTGTTGTCTCAGGCCGAGGGCGCAGTTTGGCACCCATACCCCGAGCTGTGGGCCCTACATGTGTGGGCGATCAATTATTACCATTTCACCTCCCGGAGGGAGTGACGAACATGATCACACAGGCTAGAGCTCCGTCTACTAGACGGCTCTACGCGTCTAAATGGTCAGTGTTCGCTGAATGGTGTTCAGCTCATGAGTTGGACCCGCTAGATTGTGAGGTAACGGTGGTGCTTTCTTTCTTGCAAGAGCTGTTGTACAGCGGGAGAACCCCATCCCCGCTCAAGGTGTATGTGGCGGCCATAGAAGCATTTACGAAGCCTGTAAATGGTAGGGTTGCAAAGGGGCGGAAAATTTCCGGTAAATTTCCGTAAAGTTTCCGGTAAATTTCCATGGGAAGTTAAGCTGGGGAATTTTGGAAATATTCATTACCACGGCAACCGCTTGCCCACTTACTTTCGCTTACTTTCCGCTTACTTTCAGATTCCCACTCTGAAAGAAACTGTACACATAAGAGACGGACAGATACATTATTTAAGGTTATTTCTATTCGTTAGAATATTGATATATGAACTTGTTGTCAAGCATGCGTCTCTCTAAACTTTCAGTGTGCTGCACTGCTCTAGTTGACTTCTGCGCCTTCCCTCTGAAAATATCACGTTAATTTTGTAAACGTAATTCCTTTTGTGGATCCTCTTGGTCTTTATTCATGTTTCTTTGACAAATATCAGTGTCTGTCTCACGCACGCTGCACGTGAGTTAACCACACCTACTTATTTACATGTCGCGGTATACACAGAGTAAAAAAATCTGTTACGGTTGACATTTTCTTCCGCGATAACGATATATACCGTCATACCGCCCAGCCCTACTTATGTGGTAAATAAAGTTATGCTAGCTTATTTAGCATCTAACTTATCAGCTTGCTATCTACTAGATGAATACATTTGTATGTGATATTTGCAATTTAAACATTTAATAAATACACTCACCTAAATGATTATTAGGAACACCTGTTCAATTTCTCATTAATGCAATTATCTAATCAACCAATCACATGGCAGTTGCTTCAATGCATTTAGGGGTGTGGTCCTGGTCAAGACAATCTCCTGAACTCCAAACTGAATGTCAGAATGGGAAAGAAAGGTGATTTAAGCAATTTTGAGCGTGGCATGGTTGTTGGTGCCAGACGGGCCGGTCTGAGTATTTCACAATCTGCTCAGATACTGGGATTTTCACGCACAACCATTTCTAGGGTTTACAAAGAATGGTGTGAAAAGGGAAAAACATCCAGTATGCGGCAGTCCTGTGGGCGAAAATGCCTTGTTGATGCTAGAGGTCAGAGGAGAATGGGCCGACTGATTCAAGCTGATAGAAGAGCAACTTTGACTGAAATAACCACTCGTTACAACCGAGGTATGCAGCAAAGCATTTGTGAAGCCACAACACGCACAACCTTGAGGCGGATGGGCTACAACAGCAGAAGACCCCACCGGGTACCACTCATCTCCACTACAAATAGGAAAAAGAGGCTACAATTTGCACGAGCTCACCAAAATTGGACAGTTGAAGACTGGAAAAATGTTGCCTGGTCTGATGAGTCTCAATTTCTGTTGAGACATTCAGATGGTAGAGTCAGAATTTGGCGTAAACAAAATGAGAACATGGATCCATCATGCCTTGTTACCACTGTGCAGGCTGGTGGTGGTGTAATGGTGTGGGGGATGTTTTCTTGGCACACTTTAGGCCCCTTAGTGCCAATTGGGCATTGTTTAAATGCCACGGCCTACCTGAGCATTGTTTCTGACCATGTCCATCCCTTTATGACCATCATGTACCCATCCTCTGATGGCTACTTCCAGCAGGATAATGCACCATGTCACAAAGCTCGAATAATTTCAAATTGGTTTCTTGAACATGACAATGAGTTCACTGTACTAAAATGGCCCCCACAGTCACCAGATCTCAACCCAATAGAGCATCTTTGGGATGTGGTGGAACGGGAGCTTCGTGCCCTGGATGTGCATCCCACAAATCTCCATCAACTGCAAGATGCTATCCTATCAGTATGGGCCAACATTTCTAAAGAATGCTTTCAGCACCTTGTTGAATCAATGCCACGTAGAATTAAGGCAGTTCTGAAGGCGAAAGGGGGTCAAACACAGTATTAGTATGGTGTTCCTAATAATCCTTTAGGTGAGTGTATATTTCCCCATAATATCATCAAAACTTACTTCACTTTGTTTAGTCCACAGGCTCAAATGTGTGCCTTCAATAGTCTTGTGCTTTGGGCTTCTGTACATGTGATGGAGGCATGCACAGTGCCAGTAGGGGGTGTGGTCTCAATAGCCATGCAGTAAGCAGTGTGCTGTGTGAATGTGATTGAGGAATGGCATGGATATTCAAGTGTATTTGAATGGCATCTGTTTGTTTTAGTCAAGATTATGCTAAAATATACTTTCCTCAACTATATTTAAGTTCCCTATAAGAGCCAACCTTCAACTTTGAAAATTCCCAGTTTATTCCCATAAACTCCTGTTAATTCCCTTAAATTCCCATTAATTCCCATGGAAAGTTTCCATCTTTGAAAATTCCCAGAATTTTGCAACCCTAGTAAATGGCCAGTCGCTGGGAAAGAATGACCTCATAATCCGTTTCCTCAGGGGAGCTAGGAGGCTGAACCCTCCTCGGCCCCCCTCGGTTCCAGTTTGGGACCTTTCTATGGTCCTAGAGGCCATGAAAGGTGGCCCATTTGAACCATTACATGCGGTGGAGCTAAAATACCTTTCCTTCAAAACCACTTTTCTGCTGGCATTGGCCTCAGTAAAACGGGTGGGCGACCTACACGCGCTCTCGTGAGTGCTACGTGTCTGGAATTTTGGCCTAATGACTCTAAGATCATCCTCAAACCAAGGCATGGATACGTCCCGAAGGTGCTTGCGACTCCGTTTAGAGCGCAAGTTATTTCCCTGTCAGCCCTCCCTGCATCCGACAGTGAGGTTGGGGTTAATTTCCTTTGCTCAGTAAGGGCCTTGAGGATTTATGTGGAACATTCTGCTGCCTTCAGGCAGACAGAGCAGCTTTTCGTTTCTTTCGGTGGCCGCGTTAAAGGGCTAGCCACCTTGAAACAGACCCTGTCCAGATGGATAGACGCTATTGCATCGGCTTATGCATCCAAGGGCTTGGATTGCCCCTTGGGTGTTAGGGCCCACTCAACTAGAGGCATGGCCTCGTCGTGGGCCTGGACAAGTGGGGTCTCATTTCAAGACATTTGTATGGCAGCAGGCTGGGCCTCCCTGTCTACATTTGTAAGGTTCTATAACCTAGAAGTGCCCGTCCTACAGGCTAGGCTGTTCTAGGCTGTTCTGTCTGATTATGCTATATTAACACGTCTACCCAACTCAGTTCGCTTAGACTGTTGATATGTTTGCAACGTCCTGTGGGCCTATGCAGTTTCAAGGTTGATGTATTGGCTTAACTGTATATACGTGTAAGCACCTATCTTTCATAATACCGAGTTGTCCCGCCCCGTTCTGCCGCTTATGAGACTATTACACTTATACATGAGCCCCGGGCAAACTGCCCTTGGGACATTAGTGTTTGGAATCTTAGCACGCACGGCCCTTTACATGGGGTTCCCGTAGCGTAAGCTAAACTTACGCAACACGAGAGTACTCTCGTAAGAGAACGACACTCGGTTACTAACGTAACCTCGGTTCTCTCTAGAGAGGGAACGAGTGTTGCGTAACCTGCCGTGCTTGTGCTGCGTTATGGTTTCGCTTCCAGTCGACTGAAATCATAGTGCAACCTGGGCGATGGGTATTTATAGGTCTAGGCCACACCCATATTGGCGGGCCATGACGTGGCGCGGGGAAAGCTTCCCATTGGTGCTGAAGTCATGGCAGACGCACTGATAGGTTGCAGCAGTTGCCGCAGAGCAGCCAATAGGCGCGCGAGCTGCTTCGCCTAGGTCTGCTTGCTGCAGCAAATGCGTTTTAAATGATTAAAAATTAAGGATAATTTTTTGCTTCAATATTCTCGAGAAAAGGAGTTTTCCCGTAGCGTAAGCTAAACTTACGTAGGGGTGTAAGAAAAAATCGATACACATGAGTATCGCGATATTTTATTTTGCAATACTGTATCGATTTTCAAAAACGCAATATCGATTTTTTTTTTTCTTTTTTTTTTTACGTCCAAAAATATTCATGTTAAGACGGTGGTTCACGTTTATGTTGTTTAAAAGGCTCGCCGAACGGTGCGTGTCCACTGGCACGGAGCGAGCGGAGCAAGCGTTTTCAATTCATTCCATGGAAGTCGAGCTTCACGCTCAGCAGTGCATTTTGGGAATGACAGCGGACCGGAGAAAGCGTTGAGAGCGACTGAGAGCGTCAAAAGGTTGGGCAGTTCTCGACTTAAATATCAAGCGAAAAACGCGGTCGGCAGTTTATGATGGATTTAGTGCGTAAATCATTTTGTTTACAAATTAGACGCTTTGCAGTTGTTTATATATGTTAAAGATTTTATTTTGGATGTGTTTATTGTTATTATATTGGCTGGGTTTATAAAATTGAAAGGATCTTTGCATGGTGCATTTGGAAACAAAGCTTGTCTATTTCTAAATGTAATCGCGTGCATGATGATTATACTGTCCGTGTGTTGAAAAAAACAAACACACTCGTAACAGACACACCCCAAAGCGGAGACGTTACAGCGTTGCCAGCAGCACCGAGCGGAGTTTTGCCGCTGTAGTGGACGTGCACCGTGAAGCTGCGTTCACACCAAACGCGAATAGAGCGTCTGGCGCGAGTGATTTCAATGTTAAGTTAATGCAAAGACGCGTTTACGCGCGTCTGGAGGTCCTGTGGCGCGAATGAGGCGTTTAGCGCGGCAGACGTTAATTTGCCTCATTCGCGCGTCCAGTTCTTTTAAAATCTTTTATCACATAAAAACTTGATTTCAATAGGCCTATATGACACATTCATTTTGTTCACTTTCATTCATTTTCGTCCAGTTCACGTTGTTGTTTTGTATTGTGACAGGGGCTATGTATTTTCTTTTATTATGGCCTACTTATAAATAATATAATAATAATAATAATATAAAAATTTGCTCACTAAGAACCTGTGAACCACAATACCAAACTGGCAGTCTGATTTTCTGTGAACTGAATTGTTAACCTAAAGTAAACTTCTTTGACTTTTATGCACATCATGTCTTTTTTTAAATATTATTTTTTCTAAAATTATAGTCCTACTTAAAAAAAATCCCAATATATCGCCTTATGCACAGTATCGAAATATATTGCAATATATTGAATCGTGACCCATGTATCGTGATACGTATCGTATCGCCAGATTCTTGCCAATACACAGCCCTAAACTTACGCAACACTCGTTCCCTCTCTAGAGAGAACCGAGGTTACGTTAGTAACCGAGTGTCGTTTCATTTCCCAAACTATGTTATACACACACACGCACACACTCAAAGTCACAAGTTTTCCATTGGTTTCGTACAGTACATCCAAATGTTAGATGTTAAATAAGGTTAGATGTTAGAAACATGGTTAGTTTAATATACAGTTTAAAATTTCCACGACACACCCAAAAGAGATGTGGATGTGGTTGAACAAAGCCACAAGAATCCAGTTTAAAACCAAATCACACAACCTCTTGAAACAAAAACAGACAATACAGGGACAACAAGACCAACATGCACAAGGTCTGGACGGGTCATTATCAAGCCAGCGCAATACAAGGACTATGTGTAAAGCTGAATTAATAGTCAAGCAGTAAAAAGAATACATGGGTACATGACCAAGCTACAATATTTCTCACAAACCTGATTCTTAACACTTGTTTGACTTTATCAATAACCATATCTATCAACACACTAGTATCTACCTCCCTCCCTCTAAACCTAGGAGTAACACTTAGTATAGTAACAACATGGAACACCTTAGCAACTGTATCACTCTCACTGATAAATCTTCAAAAGCTTTTATTTTTTGTCAAAATCCATCATCAAAGTTTGACTGTACATGATTGTTCTCTCTTTCTATGTAGTGTGACATTCCAGTCATATGAAAAGTGATAGTGTGTGGGAGATAGTACAGTAGAAGATCCTGTGAAGATAGTGTCCTGACTGAGACATCCAAAAGCTGAAGTCCTGCCTAGTTCTGCTTGCTGTCAATATTTGATATTTTCTTATTTTAATAAAGTTGAGTATAAACAACTAGTTGTCAGTATGTTGTTTTAAAATAGCAGTGGAAAAAAGTTAGTAAAAACCTAAGTTTTAAGGTTTAACAGTGTATTTGTAAGTGTATTAGAATAGAATATAAAAATAGATTTACACACACAGGTATCTGATGCACACGTAACTCAGTTAGGACAGGTATCTCGCATGAAACCACTGTAAACACACACAGGTATCTGATGAACATGTAATTCAGGTAGGACAGGTATCTCGCGTGAAACCGTAAACACACACAGATATCTGATGCACACGTAACTCAGTTAGGACAGGTATCTCGCGTGAAACCCCTGTAAACACACACACAGGTGTCTGATGCACACGTAACTCAGTTAGGACAGGTATCTCTCGTGAAACCCCTGTAAACACACACACAGGTGTCTGATGCACATGTAATTCAGTTAGGACAGGTATCTCGCGTGAAATCCCTGTAAATCCCTGTAAACACACACAGGTATCTGATGAACATGTAGTTCAGGTAGGACAGGTATCTCGCGTGAAATCACTCTTACTTGGGTGAAAGGGGTGTGATGGCCACACCCTCAGATATACACCCTGTGTGCGTCGTGGTACTGAAACCCTTGTACTTTAGTGAATGCCGGAGGGGCGCTGAGCGCTCTAACCGGAAACTCCCGATATGTACTAAGTAACTAGAAAGTAGTTCTTGCAAGTAGTCCATTGTCATTACATACACCGTCACCAGTCTGAACTAATGGTGGAGCAAATCTGTTGGAAGAGTTTTTCAACTGCTCTGTGATTGAGGAGTTTTCGTATACGTTTGATTAGCCAATTCATACATTTTGCGATTATTATATTATATTTTTGTATATTATCATATAAGACAAAATAAGGTATTTTAAAGAATGTCAGAAACCAGACAGTTGACGGTATTGACTTCCATTGTTTTTTTTCCCCCTACTATGGAAGTCAGTAGCTACCGTCAACACTGTAAAAAAAAGTTGCTGCCTTATATATAAGTACAATCAACTTTGGATGATTAAGTCATTTCAACTTAAGTAAGCAATAAGGTACGAGAGGCTGTGCTGTATCGTGAATAAATCACGGCTGAAGGGCGTTGTCATTCACGACGCGAAGCGGAGACACACACACTAACCCTAACCCTGCTTTTATAAAACGGTTACCACACAATACAAATAATAAAGCCAAAAAATATGTATCAATGCAACTATTTAATGAAGTAAAATTTTCTTCCGCTGGAAAAAATAGTCCTTGATCGTGAACAGCAACAGAAGTTACATTATTTCTCCTACATTATTTAATTAGATGGCGGCGAAGACTGTCTTTATGAGTGAGTCCTGGTACACTCTACATTATGGAGACAAAATGTCTCTACAAAGATGGCAATATCTGAAATCCTTGTCCTTGTGGGGACATATACTGTACGTCACCATGAGGAAAACAGCTTATAAATCATACTACTGTAAGTGATGTTTGTTGAAAGTGTCAAAATACAGAAGGTTTTCTGTGATGAGTATATTTAGGGGTAGGGGATAGAATAGGCCTATACAGTTACTGAATAAAAATCTTTATGTCTATGGAAAGTCCCCATAAATCACTCCTCCTTCATCTGTAAAGGTCAACTAGTACACAGTCATATGGCACAGCAGAAACGTTTACTGTATTGCCAGCAAACTCTGGTCTAGCACAAAACCTCATGGCAGTTTCATAACTTCATCACACCTTTTGATAACACACAAGATAGATACTATTACAAACATTATGTATATAGATGAAACAGTTATTTTGTGTAGTGAAAGGATACTTTGTGATTCTGTGTATTTTACTAACAACACAGTTGAAAACATGATGAAAAAAGTGCACTTTTGATGATCTGTTGTGATATTAGCACTAAGAGTTTTGGAAATGTACACATTACTTGTGAAAATAAAGTGAATAACAAAAACTGTAGGTAATGTAAGTATATTTTCTAATGTGGCAACTGTAGCCTGTATTACTGTAATTATTTCAACAAGGGTGATTTGAAACATTTGTTTGCTGTTGAATGAACTGATTGTTAAAAGTACTAAACTGAAAGAAGATGTGTTTCTGTGGTTAAACCAAATAATCTTGTGTTTGAAACAATGATTATGTGGACTGAAATGTGTATAACTGTAATGAAAGCATGGGATCAGGTTTGACTAGCTGTTTTACAAGTGTGATCAGTTTGGATTTTTGTACTAAATGTACACCTTACTTGTGAAAATAGTACCAAAGCGAATAAAAAAACCTAATAGCTGCAATAGTCATGCAAGTAAACATATAAAGTTTTGATTATATTTATTAGATAGGCCTACTTAACGTCTGTTTTGTATATGTATTTTAAATTCAACACTAAAGTAGGCTATTTATTTATGTTAAATCGTAATCTAGCTGCCTTTCTTAGTTAAGTTATGGACCCTTTAAATCGTCACAGTGTTTGAGTTGGAGAGAGCCTCCTACAGGACTCAGCCTGTATTTCTGCCCATCACTATCAGATTTAACCGCCTATAGTCAATGGAGGCATATAGCTGTTTCTATGCGGGCGTAATACATCAGGATTGCAATAACGCTTATTAATCGACGGTCTATTCTAAAAATGCTCGCTCATCATCTGCATTATAGCCTAGCCTACTTCAGTGGATTACACCAAACCGCGATGGAGAAACGGACATCCGAAAAGGCCTTGAATAAATGATGCATTTATCATCTTCATGGCAGAAACAAGAAAACTGCATGGTGGTTTTAATTTCAGAGGATTCCGCGCTGGAAAGGTAACATTTCTGTTTTAAAGCACGCATTGATAGAAACGACACACATTCTTGAAGGGCGGTCACACTTTTCGTTCCATTGCATTTTTTTCATATTCATATTCATTCGAATACGAGACAGCGGAAACGCGCGAGTAAACATTTCAAGGGCTAGTTATGTTTATTTATCATTGAAGTCAAACACGATATTCAACCCAACCTCAGTAAACAAACAATTAACTGTCATGTTAATAACACCACTGTGCTTCTGTAATATGAGAGCAACTCTGTGCTCCGCATTGTCGTAATGTGGCCAGTGTTTCAGAGAGGCGAGGTATGTTTAGTGGAGCTAGGTTTGTCTGTGATTTAAGTCAATATTTATCCTGAAGCTCTTGACTGGTCCATTAATTCTATTAATATGCAGTCGTATTTTCAATGCCTTTTAGTTGCTCTGTATAAGGGTCACCTAAAAAACAAACAAACAACGTCTTTGCTTGATTTATTAATGATAAAAATTGGGATATAAATATATTTGCATATTGTAATAAAACAATTGCATAAAAAATGAAATGCAATAATAATTATTATTCTTTTTACTCTACAAGTAATACAATACTAATATGTCTCAAATTCTTCACTTTCAAAACGTTAGACCCTCAAGCATTCAATTTGGTTGAAAATTTGAGGGAAAGCTTTAAGTCTGTGTTTAGCTGACAACAGATTTATAAATGCTTCTTACTAATCTGGTAAAATGCTGAAAACTGGGTGATCCCGCTGCGCATTTGGACACTGAGATCCAGGCAGACGAGCAATGATTATGTCAAAGATCAAATTTGAATGAGGAATAAGCAATTAAGTAAAAATTTAAATAATGTAAATAATAGTTTATAATAAATACCAGAGTATTGTATCTAACAGATGAAGATTGTGAAGATCAGAGTATAGAGTATAAAGAAGGAGCCAAAAGAAGTAAGAAATGTGCAGAATGAAATGAGAGGTAGAAGAGAAGACGCAGAAGAAAAGAGCAAAATAAGAGCAACGAATATATTTGCAGGAAACTTGTGTTTTGGTCAGATAAGAAAGGCTCAAACAGAATGATCTATGTCAGAGTTGGTGTAACGGCCCGGTCAGCGTGAGCAGTCAGATGTCAAAGATAGATGAACATATAGGTATATAAGGTGTTGTTGTGACAACTTTAAGAGAATTTCGCAGATATTGCATTATCTCATGTCTGCAAGGATGGAAACTGACATATTTTGATAGGAAGAAACATCATGTGATCAATCCGGATGGAAAACACACACACACACACTCGGTCATACAGCACAGAAGAGACACCAAAGATCTTACATTGGGGGAACAAAATCAAACATATAGTAGAAAATATATACATGATTAAAGAAATTAATAACATGTACTAACTATTAGTTATTAATAACAATAACATTACTCTGCTTAATTTCTTATAAACACTTTATTTTGATGCTTCCAACAGACTTTCTACTGTACTGTATAAGTAACTTTGCAACTACATGTGATTTTATTCTACTAACCTGAACCTAACAGTCTATATTCATTTTCTAATGAGAGTTAGTAGACATAGTTGCAAAATTTTTACAAGATTAGCTTTTTTGTTGTTTTACCTCAAACATGGGTTATTTCCAGATTCATTTGTGTCATCTCAAATTCTTTAAAATACACAACAGCCACAGTGTTTTCATGATATCTCCTTCACTTTAATCAAAAAGCTGTCTCTCTCGCTGACGCTGGTCGAGAGTAAACGAGAAGATCATACTTCTGCTCACACTTAAACCCGAAAGATGCTTCACACGGAATATGTGAACTGACAGATGTGACTGACTCAGAAACAAACTGCAGTTCTGAGAAGGGGTGGGCAACATCTTACAGTATATGACGATACAAGTCATTGCATTTCATAATAATGACAGTGATAATGAAAGTTTCACAACTGACCCAGATGAAAAGGAAATATATTTAAATTGTGCTTTTTTTGGACATAATATATTTAAATTGTACTAAAGTAAGTGCATATTAAATGTATTTTAAAACAACTTCAAGTATATTAAGTGTATTTGAAGAGATGCTTAAGATCAGTTTTAAGCTATTTGCAATATATTGTAATATATTAAATTGTGCTAAATTTACATTTAGTGCATTTAAGTGTATTTCTTTACAGTTCATTTAAAATATACTTTCATATGTCTTAAACTACAGTTATAATATATTTGAAGCTTAATTTTAATGTACTTGAAGAACATTTAAATAGCATTTCAGCTCATTAAAAATGTATTAGCATTACACTAATAGTTTATTATAAATCTGTTTTATTTCGTATTCAAAATGGTATATTAAAAGTGCAAAAATAATTAAATATAAACGTTCAGACATACACACACTTTGAAATCAAGAAAACTTTAATATAGTTTATTGTTGTGTACATTGCAAAATAAATACATAAGAGTACATTAAAAAAGTACAGCAGCATATATAATCTCTTGAACAAAATACATTATAACAAAGCTCATTGAAATGCTATGGCAGAGCTATATTTATACATTTTTTACTGAACATTTCAGTTATACCTGTATTACTGAAAAGTACACAATGAATATTACATCACTAAATAAATAAGCATCGCAATGCAATTTTCTGTTACGGAATAACAATGTGCAGAAGTGAATAATGCATTATGTACAAACTTAGGCCTACAAACGGCTGAACCAAAGAAACAGAAGAGTTTGAATGTCACATCATCATCTTCACGTGGACGATCACTTCTTTGAATACGACTCATTTTCTGCAACTGAGGGCTTGTGGTTCAGACCACTGTAGTATTTGAAGACTGCTTTGTCACAGGATCTGTGAAATGGAAATTAACCCATGATTAACGTTTGTATCCATGTTTGAATATATGTATAATAATTTGCATTAGAATTCCGTTGACTTCTCAGTTTACCTTTCAAAGCTTTGACTAAATCCTCATCAAGCTAGACATGAGTGTCCATTTTTATCCTCTTGTCTGTCGTCACTGTACAGCACTCTATGAGTTACATTGAAAATAAGATTAGAAGAAGCCCAACACAACTTACAGTGAGCAAAGTTCAATCAAAAAGTCACTGATATATTTGTAGCAAAAGCAACCTGTGAGTATTAGAGAGGGTGTGTTGTATATTGATAATTGTGGTTTATTTAAATGGGTATTATCCCTTGAACGTGTCTATTGTGGTCATGCTAACATGCACTCTCTTCACCTTTGTTAAAAAGATTTAAGGAAATTAGAAGTTGCGCAAAATATTGTATGCCAGGACAGCTAGGACAAGTGACTTGCAGCTTTACCAAAAAATAATTAAATAAACAGATTTTTACATGAATGTGACTCAAAGGAAGCACAAATTAGACACCTGAAATAGACACGTTGCTAACATTTTCCTACCAAGACTGACCAAAACAATGCCATGAGTCTGTGCAACTCCGCCCCACCTCATGGGTATAAAAGGAGCTGCACGAGCAATCTTGCATTATGTTTTGTTTCCTTCACTTCTCTCCACTGCAAGTTGTCTACAAGTTCTGAGAATCGAGACGAGCGACTCTTCAGCGGCGAGAGATCGCATTCCTGCTGCTGGTCTGTGCAGTGATCTGCCAACAGTGTGTGTTCTTCCTGGGCGTTTCAGCACTGCTGTTGAGTTTTATCCTCTCTAAAAGAGCTGCACGCGGCACATCCTTTTAACAATGTCTCGCCCGTGTATTTCTGGGTGTGGTAGACAACATCAACCTGAAAGATATGCGGGAGGCTGAGCGAACACGTTTCCTCAACTCCCCTATCTCTCAGGCTGGGTTCTTCGGCGACACGGTCGAGGACTTCGCCCAACAGTTCTCGGCCGCCCAGAAGCAGACTGAGGCTATTAAACATATTCTGCCCCGGGGGCGCCCCCCTGCGTCTCCCGCCCGGCCCCAGCAGCAGCCTTCACCCAGGCTGCGCCGTCGAGATGGCCGCAGGAAGGTGCCCCAGCCCGCGTCTGCTCCGCAGCCTGCCAAATGCCAGGCAAAGCGACCCTGCTGGTTCAGTTTTTGGGAGCCTGGCTAGAGCTTTCCAATCTGTCCCAGTGGCTCGCGCAAACCATCAGGCTCGGCTATGCGATTAAGTTAGCACAGTCTCTGCTTTCGGGGAGCCCGCTTTAACATGGTAGGTGGCAATGCCCCTGTCATGCATGCGGAAGTCGCCGCCCCACTGGCGAAGGGTGCGATCGAGGGCCGTCCCTCCAGCCGAGATGAAGTCCAGCTCCTACAGCCCCTACTTCATTGTACCCAAGAAGAGCGGTGGGTTACGACCAATCCTGGACCTGCGCATCTTGAACTGAACCCTTCTCTTGTTATGGAGTCACAAGCGTCTGAGGTCGCTTCGAGCTCTCACAACTATGCTCATGTCCTGGGGAATGGAGACTCCATCCCCAGACAGATTTGGGAACAGTTTGGCGACGCACAGATAGATCTGTTTGCCTCCCCAGACACTTCCCACTGCCACTGGTTTTATTCCCTGACCAAGGGGATCCCCGGCATGGATGCTCTAGCGCACGACTGGAATCTCTTCGTCACCTGGTGTTCTTCTCGCCGAGAAGATCTCAGAAAATGCCCGATCGGGTCTGTGCTCTCCTTCCTCCAAGAAGGGTTGGAATGAAGGCTGTCTCCTTCCACCCTGAAGGTTTATGTGGCTGCGATCTCTGCACACCACAACCTTGTGGAGTCTAAGATGGTAGGACAGCATGAGCTGGTCATCAGGTTCCTTAGAGGGGCGAGGAGGTTAAATACTCCTCGCCCTCTACACATGCCCTCTTGGGACCTCACAGTGGTACTATCTGCGCTGCAGAGAGCTCCTTTCGAGCCATTGCACTCAGTCGAGCTTAAATACCTCTCTATGAAGGTGGTGCTCCTGGTTGCTTTGGCTTTCATCAAGAGGGTAGGGGACCTGCAGGCATTTTCGGTTGACGAAGCGTGCCTGTAATTCGGGCCGGCTAACTCTCACGTGATCTTGAGACCCCGGCCTGGATATATTCCCAAGGTTCCCACCACTCCTTTCAGGGATCAGGTGATGAACCTGCAAGCTCTGCCCCTGGAGGAGGCAGACCCAGCCTTGGCACTTCTCTGTCCAGTACGCGCCCTTTGCGCTGTGTTTCAGGACCTCAGACCAGCTCTTGATCTGTTACGGAGGGCAGCAGAAGGGAAAGGCTCTCTCCAAGCAGAGGTTGTCTCACTGGATAGTGGACGCTAGTGTCTTGGCTTACTAGGTTCAAGGCCTGCCATGCCCTCTAGGGGTGAAGGCACACTCTGCACACACTGGCTTCCTCCTAGGCTCTCGTGCATGGTGCCTCACTAACAGACATTTGTGGAGCTGCAGGCTGGGCGACACCTAACACATTCGTTAGACTCTACAATCTCCGAGTGGAGCCAGCGTTCTTCTGTGTACTTGCTTCCAGTAGACAGTAAGTAGGACCTGCTCGGTGTCATCGCTTGCTTCGCCATTCCACTCCACAGACTGGATACGTGCGTTATTTTACTCAGGTGAGTTTCTCAGTGAAGCCCTGGGCTCCTCCAGCACTGTTGATGTCGACACCAGAGTGCATGCCAGCGGCAGCCCTCGTGTCAGGCCAGGTGCCTCCGTGTGCATGATTCCCCCGTTGGGCAACCCCCACATGTGTATTTCCACGGTAAGTCTCTTTGAGTATGTGTCTTCCCTTGGCAAGACCACCTTGCCACCCCTGGGGTTAAAACATTCCACCCTGCAGGCTGGATACCTTAAAGTTTTCCATATGCATCCCGTTCGCGGGTCATATGTGTATTCTGTAAGACCTCCCTGCGGGTAGGTATTGTGTTGCATATTTCCACATGGATATGCTTCCCAGTGCACCTTGGTATTCCTGCATTAAGCCTAGCCCTTCGTCCATGCTAGTCTCATGACAGGGAGCTCAGACTTGCGCAGGGCACTGAAAGACAGCTGCTGTGGCGTGATTAAATAGGGACCCCCATTTCATCAGTCACTGACGTAACTCATAGTGACTGACTGAAAGGGAACGTCTCGATTACGTATGTAACTGTCGTTCCCTGAAGGAGGGAAGGGAGACGTTACGTCCCCCTGCCACAACCGCTGTACTGATGGAAATGCCGGGGGTTCAGTCTCGGCTCCTCATCAGGTAATATATTACAAGATTGCTAGAATAGAAGAATAGAATAGATTGCTTTAGAATAGGCCTATAAACAGGCCAAAGGTCAAGTACGTTTTTCGGACTGTGTAATACTGTATTCACAATCACAAATGCTTACAGTAAATAAAGAGTTTGGTTTCAATCTTGCTTTCGTGTTTACCGTGAATTTTTCAACATCTCTCTGCCAATTACTTTCAATCTTGTACAGAAATGTAGGAGCTCATGAAAGAAGAGCTTTAGGTTTTGAATAACTGTGTGTATGATATATCCAAAAATATAATATTATGGCAAAGGTGTTTGCAACATAAGACAAATGTTTGCTTTTGATATGTGTGTATTGTTTTTAATGCAGTGCTTCATTTTGTAAGAGATGTGAGGCATTTTGCATTTTGTGTGTGCAATTCTTGGATTTGTGTGTAAAGTTTTGGGAAAAAAAGAGGTGTGTAAGCAGTGTGTAAGCAGTTGAAAAAAACTTTAAGCCTAAAGTATGCTTTGCCTTTTAAACATCTACTCTAAGGTATGCGTACAGTGTGTGTGTCAAGGTTCTGAGAGAGAGCGAGAGAGAGAGAGAGGGAGAATTGAGGGGTGACCTTTATTAACAATTGACAAGACCAGGGAGGGTGAGGTTTGAACTTGAACACACAACAGGAGAACAGGCTGGTCAACGATAGAGATAAGGCAGAAGCTCAAGGAACCAGAGACTTCATTGGCATGATAGTCCAGTCATTTTAAGCCAAAATGGGGGTCAACCTTGAACAAATTGCAACAGAAGCAAACTCAACTGATTTTGTATCCTCAATATGTCCTGAGTAAGGAAAAAAAAAGTCCTGAAGAATCCCATTAGGGGAAAGTTTAGAAAAAGACCCAAATATAGCCTATTCAGACGCCTATTCATTCTTCTTCTCACGTGAATAGGGTAAACATTTTAACCTTTAGATATCACCATGAAAATTACTGAGTTGATTACTTACATCAAGACAAACAAAAAATGTATTACAAGTTTTTTTTAATTGTTTGTTAACATGGACAAACGGTGCATAATCTAATTACGTATGTGCCAATTTGCATAAATAGATCTAAACATTGGGTATAGAGCTGGTAAGTCCCGCCCCTTCCGCTAACCCCGCTGGACCTCTAGGTTGAAAAATTGTCAATGCAAGTGAATGGGAGAAAATAATTATTTTCTGGTCCCGTTTGAATTTTGCCATGAATGTGAACATATGTTGTCTGTGAATTTTTTATATAATCTTTCATGTGAAGAATGCTACAATTTAGCGGGTAGAAGTTTGATACGGTTAGACTTTGTGTGAGAGCACTTTGTGGGCTACAACTCTTCGCTGCTTTCGACGCGTTTGAAACGTCACCACCATTCGCACACGGACACTAGCTCACAGATCCCGCTAAACATGACTGTGTCTTTGGTGCACTTCACCGCCTTCTTTCAGGGAGAGGACAAAATCGTTGAGGTTGGTGAAAACCACGGGTAAGTCAACTTTATGGGGTGACGTCACATAGGCGACATGTAGTCTTTCTCGTTATGTCTTTTCCACAACTGCTAGCCGAAGAATCATACCATATACTGTCAAACTCGTAACATGAAAGATTATATAAAAAATTCACAGACAACATATGTTCACATTCATGGCACAATTCAAACGGGACCAGAAAATAATTATTTTCTCCCATTCACTTGCATTGACGATTTTTCAACCTAGAGGTCCAGCGGGGTTTTACGGAAGGGCGGGACTTACCAGCTCTATAGCCAGGTGAAAATGTCTTGTTGAATCTTGTTGACATATAACAGTAAAATACTTGATGTTAAGGTCTGAATAGAACCCATTTAGGCTACCCATGAGCATTACAGTTTTTCTCAGTTGCTTTGGTACATTTCTCGAATCATCCTCGACATTTGCAAAACAGTAAGTGCATTTCTCAAAACAATTCGTACAAATAGCAAAACACCATGGATTACCTGCAAAAGCCAGTCTCTTGCTCAAAATCCTTAGTTCATCTCTCAAAAGTAAATATCTGTGTCAATGAACATGTCAGTGCCATCAAAATGAAAAGTCCTTGTGTCATTGTGTACAGATAAGACAGTCAAATTGCTTAATCATGTTGTCAATAAAACACTGCACTCTGTTAGTATTACCTGATGTATGGCAACAGTTTGGATGACAGTTACTGTATTGAAATGTACAAAGCTGCGCTTCTTCTGTATGCCATATATCCATTTCAAAAGTACAAATTTACACACTACTGGATATGATTCACAGTTACACTTTTACTAGTGGTCTGACAAAAAAACAAAAAACATTACAATATTATTGTGATATAGAAAAGAAATAGGGGCACAAAGGCCAAAAATACAACATTAGAAAGGCAAACACAGGAAAGACCCCTTAGGCAGAACTTTTATTTTGCATGCAGCACTGTATATATGCTTGACAATTGAAGGTTCATGAAATGCAACTTTGAGCTATTTCAGAGAACTGGTTTCTCATTGGTTGATAATTCTTTTCATTAGAGAAAGTCAAGATTCACTTGCACAATTCATCAATTCATGGCACATTTCCAAAAAGTCTAATAGATTGTGTAGAAAATATGCTTGACAGTTTATGACAACTAGATCAACCATTTTGCATTCAATGACTTATACGATGAACTAATGACTAGATGTTTTGAGGGGTAAGACTATTGCACAGAGAACTATTTAATAAATTTTGAGCAACATGGCATTAGCAACTGATAATGTAGGAAACCACAGACAATTGTACATAATCAATTGCATGAATGTACCAAAGCAATTGCAACTTGTTCAAAAGAATGATAAACTGCTTTTATGATGTGCACAAGTGACTACATGATGTGGAGGTTGAACAAGTAGTTTTGAGAATTTCATTTCTGATCTGAGAAATGCACCAAAGCGACTGAGAAAACCTGTAACACATAGAGGCAGGAAGAAGTACTTTAGAAACCAGTCTTTATTAATTTTTAAGAGATTGGGTTTGGGGCTTGGTCTGTGGGACTGTTTTTGGGGGACGAGTCTGAGGGAAGATATAGAAATATTTAGAGAATAAAGTCTTCCGTAGAAGTTGCGTGTGTGCTTGCCGTTGTTTCACATTGATGCGTGTGCGTGCGTGCGTGTGTGTGTGTGTGTGTGTGTGAACTGGATCTACACAAAATAATTGCTTTTTACTTTTATCTGGGCTTTCAACAAAAGGAAAATCTACAGGTCTACCAACATGGCATTAGGCTATAGGACGTTATAAAATATACTGTGCCGGAATAGACTTTAGCCTACAGGCGAAAACACTTTTCAGACTGGATCAAGATATCCAGCTTTATGAATGAATGAATGCATGAATGAGGCATTTATATAGCGCTTTCATATGTCTACTGTAGGCCTACACTTAAAAGCGCTTTACAATCATTTCAGGGAATCTCTCCTCAACCACCACCAGTGGTTATTATATTTGAGGAAATCACGGGATCCGGCCAAATGATTGGATACCGAATGATGCACTTAAAATGTATCCAGAACGTATTTACGGTGAAGATTGTGAACCTCTGTGTGCTCGTCTATAGCCTAGGCAACGCCATGATAATGCATGTTGGTAGATTGGCACCTGTCGAATTTTCTTTTTGTTAAAAAATTCAGAATTGGAAACACGCCCAATGCACCAGTGGACGCGTGCCGTTATGAATGCACATACACGCAACTTCTAGAGAAGACTGTATTCTGGTAATGTTTCGACTTTTTTCTCAAAATATTTCGACTTTAATCTCGAAATGTTTCGACTTTTTTTTTGACGGATTTTTTTTTTTATTTTTTTTTTTAGGGCTTCCGTATGGTGATATCTAAAGGTTAAAATTTTTACCCTATTCACGTAAGAAAAAGAATGAATAGGCGAACGAATAGGCTATATTTGGGTCTTTTTCTAAACTTTCCCCTAATGGGATTCTTCGGGACTTTTTTTCCCTTGCTCAGGACATATTGAGAATACAAAACTTCTGTTGCAATTTGTTCAGCCTTTTTTCATAAAATGACTGGACTATGACAAGTTGGCCTCTTTTCCCTCGCCATATCCACATCCATATTCTCCTCTTTCACTTCCTCCTTTTATTCACCACACATAAAAACAACAACTGCCAAAGTGCGATTCATCTTGGTCTATTTGTTTACCACTAGCACATGCTGATGACGTTTTACTCTTCTATACGAACTACATCGTAGCCTGCGACTCTATAGACCCTTTTACTGTTTGTACACAATGATGACGTAGCAACGTATGCGCGCGCATATTGGCAACGGAAGTATGGCGAGAATCAGCAGCGTGTCGCTGCAGACGCGAGCATTTTTTATTATGTCCTTGCTCCAATCAACACGTTTAATCGCCTGCAGCCACAGGCGCCGCCGGTTCTTCTGAAACGGCCGTGATCCTGTCGGAATCCTATAAAACTTAAGCCCCTTGGTGGAATATCGACTAGTGCAACCGTAAACGCAACTACCAGACATTTTGATGCTGGGAAACCATTTTGATACTTTCGGAGTTGCTAACACGTTAGAGCCAGTGGGGAACAGCACTTCCGTTGCCAAAATGCACGCGCAACTATTTGATCACGTGGGCTGTAAAAGGGTCTATAGGTGTCATCATCGTACAGGCTACATACATGTCGTACAGTGTGATTTGTAATGATCTTATATGAGTGCTGAAATCTCACAGTCTGTATAAGGCAAAAGACATGAAGGAGCACAATATAAAGGGAGCAGAGCACATGAAGAACAGGTGAGCATAATCAAGCAAATGAGGACTACACAAGGAGGTGGGACTAGAGGAGCACATGGCCAACACAAACAGACAAAACCATGTGCTCAGGCACAACACAAACAGAAACAAGAAACAAAGATAAAACAAGTGCAAGATGCTTGTAATATTCACGTACAGACAGATTTGTTTATAGTCTATACGAGGGGATTAAGAGATGCAGCAACTTTTAAACGAGTACAAATACATTTTTATCGCTCATAACTTTTGGAGAGAAATAGCAAACACTGGACAAGGATTAAACTTGTATATGAGCAATATCACACATGTTTTCACAGCCATGCTGATTTAGAGACATATCATATAAATATATATTAACGTCTGAAATATTTTGACTGCATATAAAATAAATGATTGCAAAGTAAACATGTGCAAGCATATCCAACAGCATTAGCAGAGGCTGTAATCAATTTCAAGCATCCAGATGGTATAATCAAAGTTGTGGTGCACTCTCAGAATATGCATTTATTTGTCATTTTAATTGTTGGAAACCGAGTGTAAAAGTGGACTTCAAAGATTTCTTATCCTGTTACGCCCTCTATAGGCCATGATCAGCAACTAGTCGACGTCAAGCTTAAAGCGCCATGACATTTTTTATGTTTTTGAAAGAAGTCTCTTTTGCTCACCATTGCTGCATTTATGAAATACAGTGATCTTGTGAAATATTGCAATTTAAAACAACGTTTTTAACATTGATAATAATCAGAAATGTTTCTTGAGCATCAAATCATCATATTAGAATGATTTCTGAAGGATCATGTGACACTGAAGACTGGAGTAATGATGCTGAAAATTCAGCTTTGATCACAGGAATAAATTACATTTTACTAGATATCCACATAGAAATATTTCACTGCTTTCACTGTATATTTGATCCAATAAATGCAGCCTTGGTGAGCAGAAGAGACACAGAGTGAAATTTTTTACTTTTTTGTACAAGTTAAAGAATATAATTTTTGCTATATTATTAACCACTAATCTACACTGTTCATCTTTATTTCCTCTTGCAGTTGGCGGTGCAACAGAGCAGAGAAAAGCACAACTGGACACCATGCATCATTTTATCCCTTCACTGGATCTAAATGTATAATCATACCCAAAAAGAATAAAGAAGAGTAAAGAAGTTTGTCCTGTGATCTGTAAAAAAATGATAGGGCCTAGTTTAAGGATCTGTAAGGGTCGCATTGGGAAGCGAGGAGGTAATTTAGGGTTCATCCATTACCTCTGCATTATAGTCTTCTGTGGCTCTTTACTTGCTTTACTCTTTGTCGACGCCATTGAATTATGGGTGACCTCGCTGGGCATGAGCAAAGTGGAAGGGTTTCATGGACTGGTTCTTCCACACAGTATTCCTCCAACCCGTTCGGAAGAGTACCTGCTTATGCCGAGCGTCCACGTCTGCGAACGTGCCAAACCTTTCCTCATCGCTTTGGTTGTATCGGCACCTCCCAACAGAAAGGCCCGCCAAGCCATTCGGGACACCTGGGGTGGGGAAATACAAGTCAGGGGTCACCGAGTCATGACCCTCTTCATTGTCGGTCAGCCATCTGACCCAGTTCTCGGGAAAGAATTGGTGGAAGAGTCAAAGGAGCGCGGGGATCTCATACAGGGTCGCTTCATTGACTCCTACGCCAACTTAACCCTTAAAACTCTGTCTATGCTGGGATGGGCTCGCCGTTTCTGCCCACAGGCTCGCTATCTGGCAAAAGTAGATGATGATGTGCTGTTTAACCCCAGTGCACTTCTGCAGTATCTCAACCACAGCTTTAAAACGGCAGAAAGTGAACTCGCTGAGCTTTATTTGGGTCGCGTCCACATGCAAGTCGCACCGGATCGCAATCCTTCCAGTAAACACTTCATGTCAGAAACTGCATACGCTGGCGTGGTTTTTCCGGATTACTGCAGTGGGACGGCGTATGTACTTTCTCGACCGGCGTTGCTCAAGCTTTCATTAGCAGCGGTTGCCATACGATTACCCAGTCCATTGCCACCCGAGGATGTGTTTGTAGGGATTTGTGCTCACACCGCAGGGATTACACCGACCCATTCCCCACTCTTCTCCGGAGGACCCGCTGTACCATTCAGCCGTTGTTGCTATCAAACTATGGTGTCGGTCCACCACACCAAACCAGGGGACATGGTGCAGTACTGGACACAAGTGCACTCCACAGCCCCGTGCTCATGGTTGGGTACGCGGACATCTCTTGGCGTCTGTAAATTGAGAGCGTTTATCGGGACGCTGTTGGGGAGAGACTCCTGAAATGAAACATCATCTGAAAAGCCAAAGGGAAAAGAACGTCTTTGGTTGCAAGGGATACTATGCACTGCAACTTGATTTTATATCATGCAATACTTGAATTTATTCTCACTGCTTCCCTTACAACAAAAAAATAATAAGTGTGCTATTAGTGTACATCTTTTAAACAAAAAATTAGAAAGTTTACTATTTATGTTCTTCTCAGAAATATACGTAAAATTACACTTAAGTCTACTTAACTTATACTGATAGAAAAGTCTAAGTACCCTAGTGAAAAATAAATATACTAAATTTAATATTTTATGAGCAGCATACTATATAAGTATACTACAAATACATTTACATATTTATTTACTTAATAAAAATACCCTGCAATTGTACTGTTGGTGTACTAAACTGATATACTTAAAGTCTGCTAAACTGGAACAACTAATTTTGCACTTAATGTACTTTAGTTTTCCAGAAATAGTGCTGAAGTTCAACTAAAGATATACTGAAGTATATTTGATTGTGCTAAAGTGGAACTATTGCAAGTACACTTTAGATACACTTTAAATATCTTGTATTTAAAGACTGATATTATACAGAAATCACACCATCCTTACTAATAGTAATAGTGATATTAAAACACATTTCAGGCTTAATATTAAGAAATGTGCATTGTGCAATAAAGCAGTACTCTAAATAAAGTTTAATTAGAATATTTATATCAGTAATTCTCAGGCAATATGCCAGTAAATGTTAATGGGTTTGTAGTATACTTTGTATGAAAAAAATGTATTTTAAATACATTTTGGTATAGTTTTTTTCACTAGGGTATCCATAGCTTGTAGTTGCGTTAACTCTTTTGATTGAGTAGCCTATCAATACTTATATACTTTCATGTTCAAGTTTATATATAGTAACAAGTCAGATTTGGGGTGCAAAGTGCAATAATAAATATAAAAACTATGATGCCAAGTTCACTTAAGTATACTTGTAGTATAAAATGACTTAACTAGTAGTTTACTATGAGTATACTTCAAAGTGTACTTTCATAAACTAAATAATGTGCTTTAAGTATATTTAAGTATTACTGACTACTGTATTATTGATTCATTATTAATCTGAAGATTCTCATAGGTTAACAGTACACTTAATTCTAGCAATGAAAAACTCGGCAATACTTTACAATAAGGTCTCATTTGTTAATGCATATACATTTTTACAGCAATAATTAAATTTGTTAATGTTAGTGAATAAAAATGCATCCAATTCAGGAATCGGATACTTGCTATAAAATTTTAATTTTGATTCCTGTTTGTGAATTTTCATGTGATTTTAAAACGTGCATTCAAGATGCAAAAGAGAACTAAATCCAGCACTCGCTCGCTGTTTTCTGTGAATCCGCCTCTCATATAGTGTGTGAATACTGAATTGAGATCTTTTTGCGTTTGAACGGAAAAATACACACAAAATCATGTCAAAATATCCTCGTAAACTGTTGGTTATGACAGTTATGAACGTAAACAGTTGAGAAAGAAAACGTGTGTAACAGTATATTTGATCCATGCATTCACTCTTAAAGGGACAGTAGCCTAATAAACCTGCTGCTGTCTGTGTCATTAAATGATGTTTTATAAACAAAGTTCGGGAGGAGCACGTTCAAATAATCAATCCAATCTACTCGTCATCAAACAATTATGTCTACCCTAATCAGCATGACAAGAAGTATATATATATATCCACTCTGTCAACTCACCTAATATTCCTTGACAGTTTTCCAGCATCCCTCCACCACCCCGACTCCTCACTCTTGGCTCAATCTTTACAGCCAGGAATACGGGGGGAGTACTCTGGGTTCGGGCCGAATACCGAGCCCGGAGCCCTCTCCACGGACAGCACGCCAAATACGCATTTATTCTATCTGACTTATTTGTAAGTGTGAACTAGTGAACCTTAATCTAAGAACACAAGACAGAGGAAATCTCTCACTGTTCTTGACTGAATCTTGTGATTTTAAAAGGGATTAATCTATATACCGTTGAAGTGAAGACTATGCAGGGTTATTTTCAAGCTTCAAAAAAGCACATAAAGGCCCTGTTCACAGCTGATATTAAGATGCGTTTTGTTCGATCGGATCACAAGTAGACGAGGGAAACACATTCCCGTTTACACCTGGTGTTTTAATCCGTCTCTTCTGTCCACTTTCAAACACTTCTGTCCTGATTTCTTCGAGGGGAGGGTCTATGGGTGAGGAAATGTTTGGGTTTTTCAGATCTTGTGATCTATTGGATGAAATAAGCTCATGTAATTTAGATATGAACACTACTGGAGACGACGGAGAAACACACGGAGAGCATCAGCTTCAGTTTCTCCTCTGACAGACGCGAGATCAGCCGAACGCTGTGAGTGTGTGTTAGAAATCAGGAATGGAGAGAGAACATTGAGCTTCGTACGTTTTTCATCTTCAAACCAAACTTGTTTCTCATGAGGTCAGTGGGTGGAGAGTAGGGGTCTTTTGTGGCTGTTTGAACACATTCGATCTCATGAGTGTTTACACTATGTGTTTTCTACTAACTCTGGAAGTGGAGGAAACTGGACGAGCTCAAAGCGTTTTAGACCCGTTTACTCCTGTATTTAGCGCCCACTTGTGATCCGATCGACCAAAACGCATCTTAATACCAGCTGTAAACAAGGCCAAAGACATGGTAAAACTAATTCATATGAATCAAGCAATGTAGTCCAAATCTTCTGAAGAGACTCAATCACTTTTTATGATGAACAGATTTAATTTAGCCTTTTATTCACATATAAACATTGATCAACACACAAACATAGTGCACATCAAGCAGAAGCTCGACTTCTGCACACATGGACAAACCTCAGTGGTTTGCGTGCTTTTTAGGATTATATATACTGTATATATTAGATTACTGTATAGATTGATGTGTGTGTTTTCGGCTGTTCAGGAGACCAGTAAACCATCAGCAGAAGATCTCAGCGTTCTTCAAGGCACAATGAAGCGTGGTCCTTGCCCATTACAGGCTTTCTATGCAAAGAGAAGGACCTTAAGCTAGAGCAAAGCAATGAAACTAAACTAAGCACAGCTAAAAGAGTTTCATCGCCTTAAAATGAGACGTGAAGCTTTAGATCTGACCCGTAACCTCAGATTTAATCAAGGCTACCAATTATAGCTAACACAGCATTTCTCCTTTTGCTTTAGAGTTTTAGTTTCGTCCTTGTTTAACATCAACATATAACAGGAAATAGAAGATGCCAATAGTCTGTTTTCATCTTCTGGAAAGGGGAAACGAAATTAGGACTGCAGATATACGAACTGCATAAAGCAGTGCTTGTTTACCATTTTGAAATCAGTCATGAATACAGCTGCCAACTTCAGAAAAGGGAAATAATGGACAACCATGGTTCATTATGAAAATAAGGGACAGTGAAAATATTCGTACTGTACCACACATGAACATGTATGTCAAGGTTCTCAGACATAAACACATTTGACTAACTTATTCATGTACAATTTTATTTTTAAAAAAGTCACGTTACACACAAACCATTGGTCTGAGCAAATTGTGCCACTATAGAACTGTGACTTACACAAGTTACACAGTCTTCAACTCATTTTTTTAAAGTCAGTTTAATGTCATTTAAGTTGAAATGACATGCAGCCAAGTTGATTGTAAGGTAGGAGGTGGGTTTGTGAATATATAAGATACATCATCAACCTCTATTCAAAACTATTTAAAAAAGAAAATGTTTATTTTTTATTTTTTAGGAAGATACATATGGCACATAACAACTGAACATGTTATTCAGTCAATAAAGCATTTTTAAACGATGGCACTGATAATATTGAACTAAATGTTGTTGCAACCATGTATGAATGAATGAAAATGCATTTTTCAATAAAAGAGAAATTAGAATTAGTATTGGCTGCTTTTGGTGATTGAGACTTTATTTGTTATTTTGTGTTTGAATCTTTACAGTCTATGGTTTGAATACGCTACAGAAGTCAATGTATAAAGTTTT